>NC_071286.1:14099027-14118877 GCF_943735745.2 Anopheles bellator | reverse complement strand
TTGTACAGTTGCTAATATACGATTAATAAATCGACCGAAAGTCGAACTGATCCCATAACTTACTACTAACTTTCACCGCCCAGTGGTGGTTGGCTCAGAGTGATTTGCATTTATAATCGATGCGAATGGTTTCCTTTCGGTCAGAATTTATTGGCTGGCCGCGCCTTTCCGTTCCAAAAAGAAATTTCCAGCTCTCCGGGCCCCCCGGTTCCGGATGTCCGGGAACTTCGCCGCCGGACGGACCGTATGGAGTGTGTAGGGTCGCGATTCCCCCAGTAACACCAGCCGCACACTGTGCCCTTTGAAGGTTCTTTGTAGAGAGGGGGTGCCATATAATATCGGAACAGGGAAATTTAGTAGTAGCTAAGGCCCCCGGAGAACGAATGCGTAGAGAGAGCTTCGGCTCCTCCAGGCATTATGTTCTCAAGGTGACTTTTGAAGGTGAACGCTCTCGTCGCCTGACCCGGCAAAGAGTGTGTTTAGTAAGGGGACCGCGCCCTACTTACTCTCGGTGGTTAATGTTCTAGGAATTACAAACTGGTAACACTGTGTTTGGGGTGGCCCCGCCGATCCCTTAACACACGATAATCGTAAAGAAGGTTGTAGCTAGTACCTCCCTCGGTTTTGCAACTCCTTCATATTTGGGGCTAGCTGAGGTGGCGGTGACCACGACGGCTTATATCGTGTAACGAATCGGTGGGCCGTTTATTAAGGGGTCATTTTCACGTTATGGGACTTTGATCCAAAATCTACTCCGGCCGGACGCGTGTGTGAAGCGAATAAACGCCACGCCCGACCCGAAACGTACAGGAAGCAAGTGTCCGGCAAGCGTAATGAGGGCCGGAAACGTAAATTTGATTATTTGCTCGATGCTTTCCGAACAAGAAGTAGTGATCATGTGGGTTCCGCTCGACCAACAGTTTGTTTCATATTGGTCCCCCCTTTTTGGTTGGTGTCATGGGCCTTTCCGCTTTGGACCGGTTCGCTTCGTCTTGGGCCGGGGATTTTCGTTTGCTCGTTTCAAGGAAAAGGAAGCTGCATCACCCCATATGATAATGATGCTGCGAGAAGCACGGACTGATCGACGAAAAAATCCGCACTCAGGTCATCGTGTACGCCGGAGACTCCGGATGGACCGTTGTCGGATAGAGAGAATTGTGGCTTTCTCGGTACCGCATGGCCCGAGAGGGAATGCTGTGGCCTGAAGACGAAAAGACAAAAACCGGATATGTTACGTGATGCTGTGGGGCTATTGACGGTGTAAGGGTTTTGTTGTCCGGTGGATGATGTGCTTATTGACCGTGGCACGCTACTGGTACACTTTTCTCATTTTAGCGAGCGTGGTTCGTATGGTTAATCTCACCAACATGAAACGATTTTCATACAGTGCGCCCTAACTGCAAACGGCATTCCGAGTTCTGCTTTTTGATGTACACTCAGCTCTGGGTAGTGGGGTAATGAGCCACAGTGAGACGAGAAATGCAATTATTCGGAATGCATACTAACACTTAAAGTCGAGAGAGAGAAAATGGTAAAAAGGTTTTACTTAAGCCTTCGGCAACTAGAACATGTTTCTCCACAATGGGGCGCAGATGATGGAACTCGTGAAAATGGTGAGTCCTGCCCTAGCGCTGGCAAAATTGGTACCCTGAACACGTCCCAATACCTCATTAGACGGGAAATGATAGGAGCTAGTCGCGCGTGGGTTCCTCTCCATACCTGTTAGGACTTCATTCGGTATGCAGCGGGCATCCCTTAACGATACTCGCTCTCCCCATTCCTTCTGCTGGGTTAAGCCCCTGGCATATTTGCATCTCCTGTTGGGTGTTTTTGTATTCAAACTGATTTCAATAATGTGAACCTAATCTCGCTCGTTTTCCGCTGCTGGCGGGGGAATTGGCCAGAAGTCCAAGGACTCCGGTCCGAAATGGTCCGATTTTCCACGGAATTCATCAAATCAAATCAGCTCGATTTATTCAATGATCGATTTATGCTTAGGAGGAGGCACAGTGTGCTACTTCCGAGCTGTTCGATGATCCCGCGACGAAAGTTCCTTCTTCAGGTGTTGCTTAGCTTGACGATGAACTTTACTCGGTTCTTACCTCGTTCATTTGCAATAAGAGTGTGCGTCTGTGAATTTAGTGAATTGACTTTATGACTAAAACATTTTTACAATAAATCATTGACCATGTTTATTTCCTTTGTATAATTTCAGGAAAAAACCTATACAACAATGAACACGTAGCAATAAAAATGGAGCCAATGAAATCAAAAGCACCACAATTACACTTAGAATATAGGTTTTACAAATTGTTAGGGGCACACGGTAAGTACCCGTCAGATTTTTTGAAACTTTATGCAACCAATCCTCCTTTCTGTTTTCTATTCAATCTTGCTTGATATTCCAAAAGCCTTAGCCCATCCCTTGTTTCCCTACAAAGTAGATTTCTTTTCCTGTATCGAGCCATTTGCCAGTGCCAACCTCTACAGTAAGAACGGGAACTTTTTTTTAAATATGTTTTTAAATTGGGTTTCAAATAAAAAATGTCCCAAATGCGCAGCAAAGTAAATAAATAATACTTTAATTTGTTGTTCCGATTTGAATAATTTAAAGACACAGTAAGTTAAGCAATTACTACAGTAAATTACTCAATTACAGTAAAAACTTCTGACGAATATTTCAAGAACGACTCAATATTGTTGTGTAGTAATTCAAGTTTGTCTTTAAAGAAAACTACAGTTCCAACGTCTACCTCCCAATTTCCTCCTCTTTAGGCTTTCAAATGGTTTATTTTTACTGCTTCTCAATGTGGTCTTGTATGAATTTTGTTTACGTTTCCTTCCTTTTCTCGTTACTTCATTAGTTTTCTAGTGTGTAAGACAGTAAAAAAGTTGTATTTTTCTACGAAGAAACACGCTTTTCACCGCCGCCGATTGGAAAATCCTTCGCCATTTTTGTTGTAGAAAGAAAGAGAGTGCGAGCGATAGAGTTGCGTAAGCCTCTTTCGCTTAGTTTCGCATGCTTCGTTCGACCATTGTTTCTTCTCCTGGCGGCGAATGATTTTCCAAAACGCGGCCGAGGATGCTGTGTGAGCCTTCAGTTACTCTTAGCACTAGACACAGTAGGCCGCGTGTGTATGATGACGGAAGTATTGATGGCGGGCTTAGCAGGCAGAACTGAGGATGAGGATACGGAGAAGGACAGCAACGCCGTTGTGTGTCTCTATGTGCGTGTGCGTGCGTGTGTGTGTGTGTTATCTTTTCCTATCAGTTGTGTTGGTGTTTCCCTTTCGTGCTTCGATTTGGGTAGAACTCAAAGAATTCAACAGCAACACAGCACAACTCCCTACGGTGGCTTACTTTCCCTATTCCGATCATCCTTTTCTCCTGTAGATCACAGTATTGTGCATTGAATGCTTCTTTTTGTTATCAATAAAAAAACAATCAATCAATAATTTTTTATTAGATACTATAAAGATATGCAAAAAGCATCTTCTCTTTCAAAACTCTACATCCTCATCCTAATCCTCACCATCTTAATATCACCACCAACCATCCCGTTGCTATATAAACTTATCAGTCCTTCTTTCAACTTTGTGCAACATTTTGCATCTCTCTCTGCCCTCTACCCATTTCTCACGGTATTGCTGATCCTGTTTTGTTTGTTTTTCTTTTCCGTTTTTATTGTTTCCTACTCTTGAGTTCTCTCTCTTATTGCGTTGCCATCTGTTGTTCGGTATGTGTGCGTTTCCGGTTCCATATCCTTGTGTGCTTGTGTTAAGAATAAAGCTAAGAAGTGAAACAGCTTTTCTGCAGAAACCTTATGTACTTAAAAAAAATACATTAAACTCAAATTAAACTTTGAAAATACCTTTCAAACGAAGGTGAGGATACGTTGTTTCACTTTGCTGTATGTGTATAGGACGACGAACTCTATTGTTCATAGCAGAGAGCCACTCTGTGGTGTGCGTGTGTAACATCGATAGATATAATTTTTGCCCTCAAAATTGGTGTAACCATTCTTCATCATCATTGTTCGATTCTCTATTTTTCTCCCATCATCTGGTTGGTGGGTTGTGCACCAACTCGCCGCGTTCCGCGCCAACCACCACATCTTCTACCCCGGGGCACACCGATCGATTGATCGGAACTGGCCACACAGATACACAGTCCCCACCGGAAGGCATCCCGCGGGTGTATCACCTGGGCACGTGCGGCGGCCGGTACAACGCAATGGTACTGGAACTGTTGGGACCATCGTTAGAAGATCTTTTTACGTTATGCGGAAGAAAGTTTTCCCTGAAGACTGTACTGATGATTGCTAAGCAACTAGTAAGTTCCGGTCGGCCGGCTAAAACAACGCCACGCGTGTCGCTCTTTTCGCAAAACATCCCGTTTTCTTCGTCTCCATGCCGGAAGGTGCACGTCCTGTGCTGATCCATCGCGCTCTCTATCTATGCTCTCGGTGCTCGGTTGTTCGGATTCGTAAATCATTCAGTACTGCGAAAAAATGAAAGCCACCAAGCCTCTTGGTGTCAACTTCGGATTCCTCCCTCTTCGATTGTGCGACGAGACCACTAGCCTACAACGCGGGACACAATAATTCGCGACAAGACCTCTCTTAAATCGACGAACGCGTGCCATTCTAACATTTGCTTGCATACTTCACTGACTTATCAATCGGTTTCACGGAACTTGACGGCATTCTTATTTGAACGGTTCTTCATTCATAGGTTTCAAGTTCATTCTTCAAGCTTATCACGTTTATTCTCGTGCTTTCTTTTTTATTTTCTTATGGGTCCTTTGTTAAGTACTCTTAGCAGCACTAAAATATTTCTTGCCTTGTGACCCGCGTTTGTTGTTGATGGGTTGATGGTTCACATTTAATGGTGCAATACTATAGCTGTTTAATACTTATTGCTGATCCTTGCGCTGGCGCTCGTTTATCATATAAGCGTTGCACACTGTGCATTTGTTGCTTTCTTTATAAGTTTTTTTTCCTTCAAATTTAACTTCAAGCTGTTCAAGTTCCTTAATGCTCTTCTTTTCCTGCAATCGCTTTCATGTTGTTACTACGAGCTTGTAGCTGATTTTGAGCAAGTCATTTTAGTGCTACTGTTTGGGTTATTCTTTATCTTCTTCGGCCGTTTCGTTTTTCCAATGTGTTTATCCACTTCTGATGGAACTTTCGAGAAGGGAGATCTCAATCAGCGGTCGGCTGTGCAAATTAAGTTGAAACTCATTCTCCCATTGCGTACGCTCATGTGATATGCTAAGTCTTTCGCCTTTTCAGTTTGCTTCATGATTCGCCACTCTTCTCATCTGCTACTGCGCGAAAAGATTGAAGATAAAATTTAGATCTTGTACCACATCTTGGCTTCATATTTCGCGCTCATTCACTTACCTCACTCTACTTTTGCTTGGCATTGCGAGTGGGAATGCAGAATGTGCCCAATTGGTTTGATCTTGATCTGCCGTGCGCTTCAACTTTTCCCAACAACAATCCTCTCATGATGCAGGGAAGTAGTATTAGTAGTAGTAGTAGCAGTAGTAATACTAAAATCGATTGACCTTCTCATACAACATTCATTCCTCTTTTCTGCTATCGAAATTTGAAATTAGAACTCATGTTACGCCAAATTGCTAAGCACACTAACCACAAGCCAAGAAGTTTGCGATTGCCAAAATCGCAACTGCCAGTTCTTGGCCCGCCGGGGCTCGGACATTAGGGAAAAACCCAGTCTTACGGTCGTGAAACCCGGGAAAATTGGGCCTCAGTTCGCAGAGGATCGTTTGCGATCGGAAGCTCACAGCATCAGGCAGTATGATTTTCCGTTTGTTGTATCGTTCGTTGTCTGTTAAGAAGTAATAGAGATAAAGAGAGAGAAAGAGAGAGAGAGAAACGACCGTTGGTTCGCACGTATTTCTCCATCCAAAGTTTCTGCCTGCTACGCCGGATGCTGCGCCCGGATATTCCAAAACAAATATGAAGCGATCGCGATCGCCGATTGGTGTCTCACCAACGAACGTGTATCTTTGGGCGCAACTCGCATTAGATGACGTGGTGTAACACGTGTAGGAGCTAGCAACAATTTAAATGTTAATCTCTATTTTCTATCACTTTTGTTAGTTTATTTATTGTTTGTACCTTTATCTCTCACACGTACTACTTTTCCTTCTTGCTACTACTCTTACTCAACTTCTTTTCCTTGTTCACTGTCTCTCGCTACTCTCACTGTGTTTCTTTCTGACCAAATTCTCCTTTTCTCGTGCATCTATTTCTCTTAATCCACCTTTTGCTTGGATAATATATATTTATAAACAATCACACTACTTCCCGGTACGTCCCTCCAGCAGTATTTTCGGTGTACGTGTGTGCTGCGCTGTTGTGTGTGCCACATTGTTTCCATTTCAATTCTTTCCCTTGTATTTTCGATTCGAAATTTAGAAAAAAAAACCCGCTGTTTTGCTCTCTGCTAATCTTTTTAAACAATGAACCAAAAATATACTAAATAATTTCTACCCTATTCGGACTCATTTTACGTCAACAAACACAATAATGTAAAGCATCGCCTTGTTAAAATGTGCTCTTTCACACTCTCCGTACAACACTGCATTTGGCCCTTTTCTCCCTCTATTTTTCGTGTACCTTTTGTGATCCTGGCTGTGCCTGGCTGGCCTGGCCACCCGTTGTCGGGGCACCTCTCCGCGCGCGCGCACCCATCACGCAACCCCCAACGTGTAGCGGAAGGAATACCAGAGGTGTACTACTTCGGGCCCTGCGGCAAATACAATGCACTAGTAATGGAATTGCTCGGCCCGTCGCTTGAAGATCTGTTCGATTTGTGCGGCCGGCGGTTTTCGCTGAAGACAGTACTGATGATAGCAATACAATTAGTAAGTAACCAGCGCGAAGCACGACGAAGAAGTGGAAACTGTCTTTAGGCCGCTAACATGCGTCAAAAGTAGTAACAACCACACCATACAAAGCCGCCCCACCTCATTGATCGATCGCCAAAAAAATCATTCAAATTTGTGAGGTTTTTTCCTCCAAAACATTTCGCGTCTGCTCTCTCTTTTAGACTCTCTCTTTCTCTCGCGTGTGCCCCAATAACCCATCCAGGAGCCCTATTTTCTTTAACAACCCCCAAAAAACATTCTAACCAATGTGGACGTTCTTGACCACCAACCCCGAATCCATTAGTAAGATGTGTGCTTAGCTTTACTAAAACATTTGAACCGTGTTTGAAATGTTCCTTCCTCCTTCTCAGCCAAGAAGCATTTTATTGTTTCTTTTTTACAATTTACATTCGCTGCTGAGGTACTACTACTACCACTACTACTACTACTCGCTTCCAATCACCCAAACGTATCACGCCTTTCTGCTTGCGTTATTCTCATACGCCGCCGTGTTGTGAGCTCTCACCGGATCTGTGAGCGCCCAACGTTCCGAGCCAAGCTAACCTAGAAGAAGCCAGCAAAGCGTCGACAAAGATTCGAGACAATTTTCCAATTTAATCCACAACACGACGGTAATCAGCGGCGGGCAGCAGTCACGGCTCTGAAACAAGGGCAAAATGGCAACGGTGTCGTCTTCGTCATCTGCCGCGCAGAGATTTTGTTTTCCCCCCAAGTCACCTACTATTGGACTCAATTACTAGCTCTCGCAGAGTATGTCCCGCGAATCCGCGTGGTGAAGCGACCGCGAGAGATGAATGAATGAACTTTTTAATTCAAACTTAGAGAGACCTAAATTTAACATTTAGTGGAGTTTCGTAGACATTTATTGAAAAACGGTTGTGCCTGGCCCCGTGGTGGCTCCTCTTGAGTTCGTAGTGGATAAGCGAATTGAAAGTTTCCCGCTATGCGCTTCGTCAGCTTTTCTTAACCGTGGTGACAGCAGCATCATCATCGCGGGCTTTGCTTGCTTTTCGGGATGCTGAACAAGCTTCTTTTTCTTCAAGTCGCTTTTCGTCGCCGTCATCGCCTTTCGCAAACTTCAAGAGGAAGTGGCCATTGTCAGTGTGTCAGGGTGTGTGTTTGGTTAGTTGTTTCGCACATAATGTACCACCACCATCACCATCTTAGCCACCGGGCGCTCCCCGATTAAACTTCTTCGGCCGAGCGGCGGCGGCGATGCCGGAAGTTGACCGAAAAAGAAGGCAATCATCTCAGCGTCTCTTCTGTGTGTCCGATGTGTGCTGCGCCAATCCTTTCTTGCTCGTTACTCGTCACCGTTGGCGGGATGCGTTCAATCTAAAATGTAAATTTTGCATCATTATGATTGGCCGCGAGGAACGCGCTCTGAACGCGGCTGTGGGCGCGCGCTGGGGAACAACGAACTGGGAAACAACGAACTGGGAAACAGTTCGGGACGCCATATTTGTTTTTATTCGTAAGCGAATAGCACCGTGTCTTGGACTGTACAGCTTCGCTCGCAACCGCTTACTGTGGGAGTTGGTTGGCATATTCGGTAATGACCATATCCTGATTGCAATCGTACGCACAGCTGTTCGAGAAACGTGGCCTGCCGGGCACAACATCGGCCACCCGAAACTATCAACTCCACGTTGGCGCTACGTGTTTGTTGCCCGAAAAGGAAAACTATTCACGTTGGTCAAGAACAACAACAACAGCGCCGAACGGTTAACGGTGGCGGACGAGAGATCTATTAGGACAAACCGGAACTAGGAACGGTTAGCCATGGCCAGCACAGCTGGGGACCGTCGCTCATGTGTCCTCTCTGGGTGCTGGTGGTGATCGATATTCTAATTTTGCATTACATTTACACACGCCAGCCAACCAGCAGTAACAACGGGCTAGGGAATGCCTTTTGCCCTTCTCAGTAATAGAGTATCTGATGTAATGTCAAAAGTTCTCCACGAAAATGAAGGTTAAGAGGGCCTCGCGACTTATTGTGGTGGTGAGCTTGTGGTGCGCCACATCTTTCTGTTCCCATCAGAAAGTCCTTTTTTGGAGTCCTCCGATGCTCTTTGTTTGTTAAGGCAAAATCGTCATTTCTAAATTTTTGAAACCGCTTAAAGCACTGCAAACTTCTAAAAACAAGCTTGGATAAGAATTTGATGTGATTCTGCAGCAGTTTTCCTCAGTAGGTGGCAGAAAAACAATGATGCCCGTGAAACATCATTTACAAGCACAAAAGTCGACATGGTCTAGCCTCTTCAAAGATAATTTTCAAATGAAATTAATTTTTTTTCCTGAAATCATTTGCGTGGTGTTACAACAAGGCAATGTGATCAAAAAAGCATAATGAGGAAGACCAAATTTCAGGTATTTCACGAACCGACAGAATAATGAACTAGGCCGTGCAATTCGGTCACGATCTCTCTAACCCACCGTTTATCTGCTTGTTTAGTGATATTATTAATCATATTTCCAATGGCTTGTTGATTAACTTCTCTGCTCCAGTGCTTCAGTTCACGTTACATTTGCAAAACGTAGTCAAGGATTTTACACAAATCGCCGTTGGATCGGCTTTCGGAGAGGAGGCCGTAGACATGTTGACGCGCGTACGGCCCGGCTCTCACTTTGCATAGCACGAAGGGCAGAGAGTTGGAGTTGTTGTGTTCCGGCTTCGTTGTCCGGGTTCCTGTTCGGGCCCTGCCTGTGCCAAGTGGGCACTTTTTCCTGCTCTGCTGCCCTAGTTTAGTGCGCCGGCGGAACTTCCTGGGGTCTTCTATAGCACACTGCACACTAACCTAATACAATGTTGCTTTAAGGTGGGCGGTTGCTGCTGCATCGCGCTGAATCGGACAGCAACGAGCTATGTTGTGTGCGGCGCACAACAGTAAAAACATCCTTGACTTATTTTTGTGTCCATTTTATGTTTGTATCCTGCGACCAGTGTGTGTGTTTGTGAAAAGTAGGGCTTCCTCACGCGCACAATGGACGCCAACCGACCCACGCGCGAAGGCCTACAATGGAAAAGGGATTTTTCACTGTCATTGTCAGGCGTTTGTGACCGCCGGCGGGCGGCGGATTATCGGCGGTGGCCGATCGATACTCTGTCAGCCTCAATTACCACTCGCCTTGTAGGCGGTACTGCAGCACAAAACGTATTTTGTGTGGTCACACATGATCCGTTGCCAGTAAAACATGTTGAATAACTGTAATTCAATAAGAGCGCAGGCGGCGGATGGCGGGACTCCACTGGTCAGTTTATTGTCCGGGCAGAGATTCCGCATCACCAATTGGCATCGACCGTTTTGCTTTCCCCAGAAAAGCTCAACACTCACCGTCGGTCGGTGGTCAATCTGTGGATCGCACCGTGCTTTGTGATAAGCATTCAATTAGAGTAAAGTTGTGAGTGAATGGACATTGCCAAAACCCCCGTACAAAGTTTTGTGACAGATTTTCCTTCATTTTGCCGATTGCCCGAGTCAATCCCTTTTCAAACTCCCCGGTTCGATTACCCCTCTCCGTAGTCAATATTGATCCCAGCCCGGTTGGGTTGGGAAACTTCTTCGGAGTTTATGCCATTGTTCCGGGGAAAGTCTTCAAAAAGGACACCAACACACACGAAGAGCGATCCGGCAACAGACACCTCGCCGTGGAAAATCGTGATCAGCTTGTTACGAGGCAGGCAGCATTTCTTAGGTGCCCTCGATGCGATACTTTTCCATGCTAAGTGAAAAGCCACGCAAAGATTTTACGCCCCCACGCCGGCTTCGTTGGGGGTCACCAAAAAAGGGTCGAAGCCCAGAGTTGTAATGGGACGGTCTCGGTCGTATGAGTTCTTTGAAAAGATTTGTCGGTAAAGCACAAAGGGTGGCTTTGAGTTTTCGATTCGAACCGGATTCGGGGGACGGAAAATTTATTGATTCATTCGTAACCGGGTGAAAGGAATCCTTAAATCCTTAAACAACCGATGTCACTAATTGGTCGTGGATTTCTCGATGTTATGTAAAAAAGAGTGCTTGTAGAAGAGTCAACTTTGAGTCTCCTTCAGACTTTAAAACGGAGTTTCCTTCGTCACTGACTGACTGCCCTCCTTCGGATAACTTATTGATGAGTCTTGATGATGATAATGATGTTGCGAGGGGGGCCTAGAGTAAACGATGCGCCGTGTGTAGGAGGAAGTCCATCAAATGGCCACCACCACCGCTTCGAACTCGAAAACAAATTTAGCTACTACACACTGCCCGAGCTGTGTGCATTATTATTTTATTAGCTACACTTGCGCCAACCCACACACGACGCCGACCGCGAGTAAGTCGAGGATTCCATCCCCGGTTGGTTGGTTCCCCGCCGCCGTCGATGTGTGGATCGGTCGTCCGGTCTACTAGTGGAAGGTCTCCCGGGTGAGGCGAGAGGCGTGTGTAGAGCCGGGTGTGCGTATGTTCTAAATTTAGAACCACGACGGCGGGGCGCCAGCCCAGCGTCGGGCCCTTCTCTCGAAAATAAACTCGTTACGTCGGGAACGTTGGCTAGGGAGACCAGCGTACGAACGGACGACGCGGGCGCGTGTGGGTAAAACGCGGAATTATGCTAGAGAGAAGTTACCATTGATCCGACGCTCACGCGAGGAGGTAGACCGTTAGGGTTGTTGTTTCGCATTTGCTAAAAGAACTGAGCTCTTGGCCGGGGCACACGCGTTGTGTGCGCCTCCTTGCCCACACGTGGTCGTTGGCAGCGTGTGGTGATATGGACCCCATCATCCTACGTAGAAGAGATACGTCGAGCGGGGACACTTTACTGGAATGGCGCGCTAATGGGGAATTGTAGGAAATTCTCCAGAACCACGGACCCATTTTTCATGCGATACCCCGTGCTGGAGGTTGCTAGAGAAAGGCAGGACACGGTTCTGCAGAACTGGCTGTTTTTGATGTTGGTTAGCTTTTAGCGAGACCTACCTTCGTCGAATAGCCTCTCGCCTCCGCGAAGCACCGAAATCATGTCTCGAATTCCCGAGAAGGACCGTTCGTGGGCTCCGCTCGACTATTGATTTAGTGTTTAATGTTCATAAAACTGAGAAAATTAATTCCTCGAGTGCAAGAGGGTATACGACAACCAGCAGTAGTAGTAGTGAGTGGAGTTGTCAGTCAAACTGGCAGCCCATAACAGGAATCTTCACACAGAGTGCGCACAACAATTAGCACACAATTAGTGCAAGGTTAGCGTGCACCTTGGACGTGCGCGGGACGACTGCGGGTTGCGGGTTGCTGGTACCTCTACTTCGGTCACGAACGCGTGGCCCACCACCTCGAGGAGGCTACTGAGTTGGTGCTCTGGGCCCTCATTATATGGTTGTCTTAAATGGCATCTAAATGGTCGGTGTCTCGGGGCTCTTCAAACTGCATATTTATACCGCATAGCGCTAGAGTGCATCGTTGTTGATGTCAGAGGGCGCCCCTCCCGTTGCTACAATCTTAAACGGAAATTAGCACCTCCTTTTGCTGCTGAAGCATTTGAGCGGCCAAAACCTGATGACTCCCCGCTGGGGCGGGACTGTTTCGCGGTTCGTTTCGCGGCCGTGTTTGGTTTAACTGCTGATCTTTAAGCCGAATGTGAATGTAAAATTGGCTGCAACGCGAGACCCGGAGCGGCGTGAGAACAACGTGATCGCCCCTCAAACCATTATGTGCTGCTGTCGGCCCCACTTTAGATGTAAATTAATCGTAAATGAAGGATAAACATTTTTATTAAATACTTCTCCAAGCCTTTTCAATCGAAAATATTGAGGGAAATCCTTACCCCCGAAAAAAAAAAAACGTCTCTTTCCAACATTAAAACGGTCAGGAAACAGCAACAGAACCCTATTTAGTACTCGCAGCCCGATGGGTCCAATGTCGAGTGGCGATTCGTGTCAAGCAAAAATTTGGGACCGAGAGATGTCCAATTTAAATTAGCCTCAGTCATGAACGCGGTGTGTAATGTCCGGTCGTTTGTAAAGTTGTTCACCACCCACGGACGGTGGCCATGGTGGCATCATCAGGGTGCCTGAGCGCGACAGGCTCAACCTAGAGCCTTTCCGAATGTCCACTCCCGTTGGGGGGACAATTTCCCACTATTCAGGCCCAGCGATTGGGTTAACTTTTGAAGACCACAGATTGTTGTGCCCATAACCACTAGCTTTTTTGTTACTCGACCCTGACCTCTTGCTGTTGGTGGTCTGCTGGGGCGCGGTAAAATGTACTTCTTCTCCCCGGGGTGAGGAGCCATAGGGCGTCGTCTGGTGAATAGCCTCAGGATTGATGGTACGTGTCCTGTTTGCTCAACTGATTGAGGAGATGACTTGCTCGCGCTCGCCACCACATTGGTGAGAGCGTCCAGGAACGTAAAAGGCGGCATGAAGGTGTCCCTTCTTCCCACGGCCTCGCGCGACCATCATCCTGCGATGGGGTGGTGGCGATAATTGAGTGTTTACCTTTCGCCACCACATGCGTCCACCCCGTGAGGTGCTGAGTAGTGTCCTGTGTTCCCAGTGGGCGCGCGCGACACATCGCCGAAGGATAATCACGTGGCTAAAAGGGATTTGTTTAGTAGCAGCGCTGGGGGTGGTAGTTGCAGAGACAGTTGACATTTTGGGAGTCGTGTTACCGGCGAGTCGGTGTCCTGCGGTTGCGAGACGACCCATCTCTCTCTTTCTCTCTCTCACACACACTGTCTCAGAAGCAGGAGGATTAATGGTGGGTGCTTTTATCGTCGTGAAGCGCTGTCACTTCATTATCGCAAGTCGACTAACTCTCGGCAATGCGGAGGAGCTTTTGGCGGCTGAGTAGGTGGTATAATGAACCTCGTCCACGATGCTAATTTACCGGGAAATAGATGGAGGGTTCAGTTTCGCGCCTCAGCAGTTAGTCAGTCTAGTATTATCACCCTGTTAGGAGTGTTATCCTAGCCGAAACGTGTTCGATATATCTGTTTATCTTGATGTCATTTTTTGTTTCGTGGCTTCTACAATGATCGTGCCCCATAGATCATCGCCTAATGATTGCTCTAAGCTGCATATATCTTCACGCTCTCGTAACTTCACTACTATATCATCGTCAACATCCTCTATTGTCATAGACTCATCACTAACACAGTGACACAACGACACGCGACGACACGCAAGACGACGCATTTCTTCTGGTTCGCACTACTATCCAATTTATCTAATCCCAATATATCGAAAACCGAGACAGAGATAGAGCCGGCGAGCACCCTCCAATGGACACGATCGATCAATGTGTAATGCTGCGTCACGGCAAAGATGAAAAGGGGTTTGCGAAATTACGGCCATATCAGCACCGCACTTTCCCATAAGAATGCGTACTAATTGTTCTCTTCTTTTTTCTTTACTGTTCACACGTTCCTCGTCCGTTACAGCTCCATAGGATCGAGTATGTGCATAGTCGTCATTTAATTTATAGAGATGTTAAACCAGAAAATTTTCTAATCGGTAGAAATTCAAATAAACGTGATAAAATTATACATATAATAGGTAAGTGGAAAAATATGTTATTCAATAAATATGTTGCCTTTTTTCTGCCATCACCAGCAGCAGCAGTCATTTTCATCCGACGAGTATGTGTTCATCGCTTTGCGCGGATGAACGCCCAAATGAACGGAAGCATCGAATTTCCCCTCCACGAGAATTGGATACATGGAAAGCGCGCGTCCATGCGCTGGAGTTGGGAGTTGAGATAAAAATAGAATGAACGTTAGCATAAATGAACTCGCTCGCAGTGCCTCTCGCTCACTCCAACTACAACCAAGCGCTGTATGTTGGTACAGTGCACTGAAGAGTTCATGCTGCCACTGCCACATACACAGCAGCGCTACGAATCGTGCCGAGCCAACCGAAGCAACGGCCGCATGTAGATAGTGGTTTGCTATAAGCGCCTCGTGCTAGCATGTCCCTTTGGCGCAGCGGATAGCGCGTTGGACTTCTAATCCAAAGGTCGTGGGTTCGATCCCCACAAGGGATGATGGCAGTGAATGCATTCTTTTTTACGTGGTACGGGTGTTTTTTATTTTTATCTGCCCTGTTTTTTTGGTGCGTTTTTCGCTATTTGATTTTATTTGATTTTTTAGTGAGCTATTGATAGTTTCTCTCGTCTTTCTTACGAATGAAAAGTTGAATTTTGGTAATTGAAACGCGCTTCGTAGTTCAGATCAGACACGAAATTTGTGACCCCGAAAAATCTTTCCCTGCGCAGGGCATCACTTCGCCTTGCTCTTTCTTCCGATATTATCATTACGCATCGATGCGACTTGGGCAACATTTGTTTATTTCTTGCGAAACCGCATCAATCCGGTTTTTGTTAATTTTTTTTTTCATAAGGATCTACCCTGTTCTTTTGGCCACCGCATCGCACTTCGCATCGCATCAACGTAGAACGTAGCGGAATGGTTTTTATTTTTAATCCACGTGTTTTACACACCGCGGTCTTGCACACAAGGACACACGGGCCACCGGCCCAATTGGCAGTCCCGGTTCTCTCTGATTTGGAGTTTGGTCGGTCGCATTGTAGAACTATGTTCGAGCAATCATCTGCCGCCCAGTGAACGCGTCAGGGCACGCGGTCGAAATGTGCGTTTTTATTTTTTGCCAGGCGGGCGGTTATTTTCGGTTTTGGCCGTTTTGTTTCTAAGTGGAGGGAAATTATTTTTGGTACGCATTGTGTATGCGTACGGTATTTGGCCGCGGTGAACGGTCGATCCGATGTTAAACGGTCCAATTGTGACAGAAAAATGAGTAGAATGTATGTTCTCTGTCAGACTAATAGGGGATTTTCTTGTTTCGACAGACAGTTAATAATGATTACCAACGGTTGACTCTGTCAAAGCCAATCCCGTGTACACATTCCGCTTGCAGGCAACTCTCTCTTAACACGAAAAATGGCTACTGCTCTGCTGTGTTGGTGCTCAACGCGTTCCGTAACATGTTTAAAATGTTTCTCATCTTGTTCGCATCTATCTTTTCTTGCAGATTTTGGTCTCGCCAAAGAGTATATTGACTTAGATACGAATAAACACATACCATATCGAGAGCATAAATCGCTGACGGGTACGGCGCGGTATATGTCGATCAATACGCATATGGGTAAAGAACAATCCAGACGTGATGATCTAGAGGCGCTGGGCCACATGTTCATGTATTTCCTAAGAGGTTCACTGCCATGGCAAGGTCTGAAAGCGGACACACTCAAAGAGCGATACCAAAAAATTGGTGACACGAAGAGAGCGACACCGATCGACGTAAGTTTACTACCCTTCGGACGCACTGGACATGCTTTTTAACTGTTTGCTCTATCTTTCTCCACTGCTTTTACTAGGTACTCTGCGATGGCCATCCGGAGGAGTTCGCCAAATACCTGCGCTACGTGCGGCGGCTAGACTTCTTCGAGACGCCGGACTACGATCACCTGAGGCGACTGTTTCAGGATCTGTTCTACTTCAAGGGTTACGTTGACGATGGCGAATTCGATTGGACTGGCAAAACGATGGTACGTACGTCGGGAGGGTGGCGCGAATGGGTGGTAGCAGCGTGTCGCGCCACGCGTGCCTTCGTCAAAAGCGAACTTCATTCCGTTGTCCTACTCCTGTGCGTGTCTCGTAGAAGCGAAAAGTTCCCTCCGTTTGCATCCGGCGACAGCAGTGGTCCAGTTCTCCCAATCCCGGAACGGTCCGAGCATCGGTCGCGGCACAAAGGAGAATGTCCTACGGAGTTTGTCACTGTGTACCGGAAGTCGAACACCCCGGAAATGTTGGATCCCCTCCGGGAGGATCCTAACCTAGGCATAACTAGAAGCTGTGAATCGGAAACCCTATTTTGGTCGCCCTTCGTCGACTCTTTGTTCTTGTGAATTTCGAAAATCCGATTAATTGGGACGCAACCAATGTTCCCGAACGAACTGCGCGAACGGCATGTGTGACCACTACGTGAAGCATCGTCGTGGCTAATGAGGATCTATTATTTTTTCCCTTTTTTAATCTACGGCCTACGGCGGCACTGCTATGGCGCTGTGACTCTATAGCCGTCCAACTTTCACGTCTTGCGGCAGCTACGCAACGCGCCGCCATCGCATATCGTTAAAACCAAGTCAGCAAAGGTGGGAACTGCCCCTGCGTTCATAGAACACGTGTCACGTGTCGTCCCCACCACACACTGTACCCCGGCGCTAGAGAAGTTGAATGTAGAAGTGAACATTGTGAATTAAGTTTTGGATTTTTGCTGCATCAGAAGCGAACCACACCTGCAGACGTCTTGTCTTCACACCGTGCCAATCGGTAGAAAACGCTAGAAAACTCAAAATAACGCCATGCATAGCTCTTGTCTAGTGTTGTAGACGTTGTACTTTTTGTGGCTATCCGTGTAAATAATATTGTCTGACAGTTTTTTCACCGTGTTTCACGCCATTCAACTCTCATTTGGTCACAAATGTATGCTCTAAAGACATCTCCAGTCGAGCGTTTCAAGGATTGAGATAAGAGTGAAGCTTTGATCCTTCGCCCCATTCTGATGAACGAAGGTTACAAAGAAAATGTTCGCTAGTTTGTATGTGTATCTGTTCACCAGCATATCCCTGGCCATGTTGTTGGGTCATGTTTTCGCCAGTTCAATTTCGAAATACGATCATTCGAGCTTCATTGAGCCTACTTCTTTCAATGAAAGTAACAAACTTTAGCCATGTCCAAGGTACTTTATATTAAATCAACCTTTTTTTGTTGACCTTTTCCCCCCTCTAGTCGACGCCCGTTGGCTCGTTGCAAACCGGACACGAGGTTGTTGTTTCACCGAACCGAGAAAGACACACAGCGGCAAACAAGGTAAGGAAACCGTGGCTTTGTGTGTGCACTATGTATGTTTGTGTTTGTATGTGTAACAATGTTCAAAAGAGGAAAACAATAAACCAACCAGAGTCCATCCAATACCATCATCACGAGCGGGCCTCAGACGGAAGCACGAAACTGTCCGAGTGTCCGAGAACGGTTGCGATCAACTCCTGATCGTGTCACCGCCATCCTGAGTCTTGTAGATTAGCGGGACTCTGTCTTTCGTTCTTTCTTTCTCTCTCTCTCTGTCTCTGCGTTGTCCATCGTGTCGTCCCCCGAGTAACTCATCTTCGCATCGGTATCTCCAACAACATCTGCTCGGTGTTTCCCATTCTATAGAACTATTCTCTCATACACCTTTGCGTGTCGTTCTAATTGTTGCGCGTTTGTGAAAACCTAATCTCTGTTCGTCGACTGTGTTTCGAATAATTTTGCATGAAAGTCGCCATTTGGATCACTAAAAGCACATAATCATGCGTCTGTGTGTTTCTCATTCGGAACGCTCCCTTGCCGGTTCTAATTTGTATTCGAACGGATCATCTAACAAACGGCGCACACATCTTTTCATTGCGTTACACGTTTATGTCTTCGTTCTTTTGTGCCTGTTCTGTGTCGTGTCTGTAATAACATCATCAGGCATCCCGCATTGGGGTTTCACTTTTATCATAATTTTTTCAATATTTTGCATATCAAACTAAGTGCTAAAAACTAGCAATTCAGGCCAAATACACTCGCAGACACACCCACATACACACGGACACACCATCCAAGGACCAATCTTCTTCGCATGTCTGTTTATCGCCTACCGTGGTTGATTATTTATGCTCCCGGACTATCGTTGCCTAGATCCCCCAGATTTGCTGTTGTGTCCTTTTGTTTTATTAATTTTCTCACAATGAGCGCCAACTTTTGTTTGTTGTGTGTTGTGTTCGATCAATTCGTCCCCTTTATTATTTTCCATAATACATGTTTTGAATGCCGCCCCACCCCCCTCCAAGCCCTCTGTTCCTCTGTTCGTGGGCGTGTTTTGTTCACCAACGTGTCTACTACGATGGCTGATGATGATCGTCAACCGGTTCGGACCATCGCGTTGGCGACATTTCGATGAAACCGAGCTTCTTGAACAGCGTCCGTGAAGCTTGATTGGTGTCCAGAATGTACGCTATCGGGTCGGAATTGCGTGTCCCTTGAGCCAGCACCCAACGCCAGACCAATTCGCACGCCAAACGCCGCTGCCGGTGGGCTGGTTTGATGTAGAGGTGGGCCAGTGCACCGTACTCGTTGGTTAAGATCCATCCGGCCAGCTCGTCGTGGTCGGGCGTTTGCCGCCAGACTACGGCCAGTCCTCCGTTCAGGCGGAGCAGTGATTCGTAGTACACCTCCGACCCCGGGTAGCGATGGGGCCAAGTGTCGTTCACCTCACGGGCATACGATACGTCCAGTGGCCGGAACTCGTAACCCTCCGGACTCGTCCTGGAAACCGAAAGCGGATCAACAATCTCGTGGTTACGCCAAGAACTCGTCTCTTAGATGACGCGTCTGAATGACCGGACCTGTGCTCCAGCTTCTCGACCACTGCTCTCGGTAGCCGGAAGTACGTCGAGTTGCGGAATGTGAGTTGATAGTGAGGTGCCACACGCTCCTGCACGACACTCTGCACCATCGGGTAGTGCTCGATTGCAACGCACTGGAACCCCGGCGTAGACGATCGGAAGTCGAGAAGGTTCGTCCTTAGCAGAGCTTCCCGCAGCGTTGACAGATCCTTCTGAAGGGTCCACAAAATGACCGCAGGAGACTGGCACGGAAAAAGGAAATCTCATTGTTACACTTTCAGAGCGCGGGACCCTTCCATGATGGCGGGCGTACCTTCTTGTCGTGGCTGATTGAAACGAACGTGCCCCAGAGCGACAGATCGTGCTCGCCTCGCGTTGTGTAGAAGTCTCTACAAACCACCTCCGATACGGTCCACTGGTCGGCTTGGTGTCGTAGCTTATCACACCACCTTAAGTGATTGTCGATGAACGAGTACGGTGCCACTGTCGCCGGGAGACCGCGACGATAAAGCT
>NC_071286.1:13981527-14094027 GCF_943735745.2 Anopheles bellator | reverse complement strand
TAAACATTACTGCTCATTGTGAGCGACTTTGGTTTCGCTTTAAGAAACACGTTCAATTGATGCTGTCGCGCTCGGTGTTTTCTGAACACAAGACACGACGGAGCCTCGCTATCGGGGAACGTACCGGATACCGAAGTGTACGGAAGTTGATCCAAAATTTAATCATCTAACTCGAACGAGATGATGGGCTCTCCGATATGATGGGCTCGCCACCACCACTCCGGTTTCATGCAGCCCATCATGAAGCTGGAATGCCCTAGATATTGCCCTCTGTGCTCCAAGCATAGCGACGGCAGATACACTTCTCGTCTTGACACGAACTCGTAAATGCTTTGCCGATGGAGGAGTTGAATCTTTTTTTAGAACCATAACATATTTTGGTAACTGTTTTCAAAAAGGCCCTCGTACAGCTGTGAAAAAATTTCTTTTTCCTTTTTCGCGGTCTCTGACGTTCGCTCCCCGGGGCTGTGATTAGTATCTTGGGTGCGTTTGATAAAATTGTATTAAGTTGATTAATCAGGACAGGCACAGCTTTAGATATTCCACCGGGTTGCCTCTTTTTTCAGAGTTTCATTCAGCAACATGAGTAGGCATTGAAATTACTCAGTAAAGTATCATCAGATATTCCCCTAAGTGTTGCCATTACTTCTCTACGCCATCTGTTTAAGCCTAGAATATAAGAACACATAATAATGTCTGATTAATTGGGCTTTTCCGCCGTCGTTCTTCTTCTTTTAGGTGCTGCTGTTTCTTTAAACGAAAGAAGAAGAAATCGTCCCGTCAGAAATGACTAGAAGCAGTGCAATGTAGCCCCGAGCGTGAAGCCGTCAAGTTGCTGCGCGCCACGTCCCACTCGAACTCGCGCGACAGCGTCCTGAACCCGAGTCAGGATTACATCCAGGCGTCCTCGCAGCACACGATCCGCTATCCATCCACATCCGTGCTGGCCTCGACACCAACGCCATCACTTCCATTGTAATGTATTTCGTTTCGTAACGACACACGACCACGACGACGCGAGTCGGCTTTCTTCGGTTTTTTGCCTTCGGTTGTTTTTTCTTCCTTCCTTCCGGTTTGATTCCGTTTTCTCTTCCGTTAACGTTTCGTTTGTTACCGCGTTTCCTTAGTTCTCTCTCCGTTTCCAATCGTTTTGCGACTCCCTGTCGTAACCCGACAGCGGTCTCTCCTCATTCGCTATTAGCGAACACACAGTGTCACTCAAAAAACAGCGCACACGCACATCTCTGTCCCCCGATTGAAACGTCCGTTCCGATCTCTCCGATCATCCCCCACCGGGGCCAACATAGATTCCTTTTCTGTTTCCATTTTGGTGCATACATTTTCCTTTCGCCGCTCAAGCAGCTGCTGGCTTCCTTTGTATGGCTGCTGTACGCTGAGCAGCAGCACCAACATCGCGAGATCAATCTGTTAATTAATGATAACATTGTTTACGTTCCGTTCCCTGTATCCTGTGACAACCCTTGCGACATCCGTGCGCCTCGCCAATCTTCGCCACGAACTACAACAAACGACCACATCCTTCTACTACTACTACTACTACTACTACTACTATGTCCATACACAACCGCAAACCACCACCACGACCTCTAATCCGTGACCCGCGCGAACTCTATCGCCCTTTTGCCGTGTGTGCGACGTCCGTGGTCCGCTGATCCACGATGCAATTCACGTTTGGTGTGCACTGCGCTGCGAAATGCCACCCACACACGCCCACACGCACCCACATAAACACACTCTGTTCTGTCTGTGACAATTCGTGAAACACTCGTGCGCCGCGCCGCACGCTCATCGTGTGCCATCATCTGCTAATGTTTGCCGCTGCAACCGCCGCCGTGTCGTCATCGTCACCACCACCGCCATATTGCGAAATTGTGTGCCTCTCAATATTACTACTCTTGTCCTTGCGTCACGAAAACTCTCACACGCGACGTGCATCACAAACCAAAAAAAAAAACGCGAACAACCCACAGTGATCTCGATGATGACATTGATCTAGACGTTAATGATCTTACTGTCGTGTTATCCTTCCTACGTATACTCTGGGAATGAGTGGGAAACGCTAGAAGAGCGCCCAGGGCTACGGCGAAACAAAAATTAGCTCGATTTGCTTGTTCTCGCTATCGTTTATTTGAAAATGTCCCCACTAAGGAATGCTTACGTCAAATGACACAAAAATCACACCAAAAAAGGGATACGTCCATATTCTCGGGCACATCAAGCACAGGCTTCTTTAGATATACATCGTATCAGCTTGGTACAAGATGGCTACTAGACCAAAATCTTCCCTTTTTGTAAGAACTGTCAACGCTTGAAAGTGGCACCGCATTTGCATCGGCCACGGTTGCTTAGATTAGTTTTGGAGGTAGTGTCACTAGGCCAACGTTCTCTTTTACGGCAAGGAGAACACATCGTTAGTTAGGTTTACGAGAAGGACGAGCTGCACCATTTGTGTGGCAAACAAATTTTCTTTTGGCGGGACAGACTTAACCGCACGTGGCACTGCATTTACCAATTTGGTTTCGTTAAATTGTAAATAAAAAGGCACCCGATATCATGGGCCCAGGATGAATTTTGCTTGATGCTAAAGAGGAATAGCTTAGCGCGAGGCAAACTAGGCAAATAAAAAGTTCTTCCGAAAGTTCTGCCTTCCTTTTCTTGTTCTCAAACACGAACACATGCCACATGAGATTAACTAAGCTTTCGTAATCAAACTTTCGTAATCAAACAACAAGTACACGCGAACGAATATTAGGTACATAGCAGTACGCGCAGCCTTTTGCCGACTTTGCCAGGCGTCGTAACCATTTCGCTATAATAGTATACACCACTTTTTAATGCTCATAATATTGACTATTTTAAATCACAACAAAAATGTGCTGGTTCTTTAGGATATAGGCAGCGTTTATAGAACCGTGTAGAGATCGAATAGAGTGCAAAATTGTAACCTCAAAAGTCACGTCATGACAACAAAGAACAACAAAATCGAGCTTTCTAAAGAGAACTAACTAAAAATCGAAAAATATTGCAATGAAATGACAGGCCGAATAGACATGGACATTTGCCGCGAATGCCCAACAACCCGAGAGAGCATCATCGAAAGAGAATACAGTAATCAAGCGATAGCACCGACCGTAATGTCATTCATGATCGAACACTCAAAGCCTATCATTGAGCAAGAAATGATAAGATATATCATTGATGCAGTCGCTGCAACTGCAACATGTGGGAAATCTTCGATACCTTCGACCAGCCAGTGATGTTACGTGAACACCCGACGACACGGCTTTGTGTTTGAAGTGTTTTATCATCCGTTTTAAAGAAGGCGGCGCTGTGCGCTGATAAAACTTATCAAACGTTAACAATTGGCGTAAACCGGGGGTTGTCACGTAACGCCTCTCACGGTCGACATGTGCTCGTCAGTAGATTTTTGATCGTCGCTCCGTCGCGTCGTGGTGTGAAACCAAGCCGGAACTTTCCTTCCAAACTCCAGATTCTCCTCATCATACGAGCACGATGGCGCACCAGTTGCTACAATTCATCCATTCTGCTAAACGAGCACCTAATTCGAGCGGAATGCGGAATAGTTCCATTTGGGACTGGTACCCGGTTTGAGGTATTCTCGAAAATACGCTGCATTTTTTCAGCTGCACCATCACCGCTCGGCTATCAGCTTGTTGTTGACCACGGCCACATTGTGCATGCGTTGTGGTGCTTTTTGGTTTCGAAATTCCAATGGCACGTTATTGTTGGAATAGTCTTTTGAGTTTGACTCACGAAAACGCTAGGCATGGCAGCGCGCGCGTTCACTCATCTCTTCTACGACGATCTGACGAGACACACACAAACTTCTTCCTCCTGCACCTGCACGATGCGAGCTTCTGCACCGATGGATTGTTCCCGCGGCACCCTCCGAAATCGTGAAGAAGAAAGCTTTAGTGCAGTGGCCGGCCCGTAAGCCCGGTTACGGTTAACTTCCACCAACTTTTTAGTCTATATCTACACAACACCACCTCTTTCTGCTAACGATCACCACCGAGCATCACCTCTTGGTACTCTTGCACCGTATTTGCACCGTACAGAACGCTTCGTTTCACTTCCTTCCTACCTTACCAACCTTCCTGTCTATGACACTGTGACGCCTTCCCTTCCGTTGTTTCACCCCTCTGAAAAGGGATAATACCACCGCCCGGATGTCGTCGAAAGTCTCTCTTTTCTTGTTGTTTCGTTCCGTTTTGCCTTTTTTCTGGATTACGCCATGCATTTGTGTTGTACCGATCGTTCAGTTTTATTTCCATGGTACAGTAAGACATTTGAAACCGTAAAAATAAAGGAAAAACTACAAAAAAAAGTTACATTTAATCGCACCCACCGTCCCCCTGGACGTCGATCGTCAAGGGGGACTGATCTCTCTTCCCTTCGCCGTCGTCCGTTCGGTTTGGTTTTTGCAATTGATTCTGTTTGCTTGGTCCTGTGTTTTTCAATTGTTTATCACCCGTGTTCTCACCCTGCGAGGAGAAAAAACTAAAACGAAACAAAGAAAAAAATAGAAAAATCACCAAAAACTCAAAAACAAAAAAATACGCCGGAACCGGACACAACACACAACATTACCGCCGACAAGAGAGTAGCAGTAGAGTGTCCTGCCACGCACGCAAAACCAATCGAAACGTTGGGGAAGCCGCCAAGAGCATAATATAGGAAAGAAGTGGAATATTTTGGGTCTTTTGTTTTTATTAGCTTTGGATCACCAAATCGATCGATAATGAGCTGATGATGGTTTTTGCGTTTCCGTGAATTGCTCAAATCGCCCAGCGAAGAGCAACACACATTCCGCAGCAGTAGTAGGTTGAGAAAGCTTTGCTTCCTTGAACAAGCGTGATCTTCTGCCGCGCTCGGCGGCTTTTCATTTCGCCTCGACACTCCCCAAAATCCTCTTCATTGTACAGACTCCTGTCACTGATGGTGAGAGAGCATAACAAAAACCAGCAATTTAAGTCCGTGAAACACAATATTGAACTTACAAACAAACACTAATCTAGAAAGTTTATTAACTGCGTTTGCGTGAGCAGCCGGAGATGGAACTAGGGAACGTCGAAGAGCGCACTACTGCGAGAGATACACAACTTTCTGCTAGGGACAGCAGAGTAACGAAGAGAAACACTTTACCCCCGGGGTGGCACACTGATGGCAATTGGGGTACTTATCGTGGCGGGTAGCAGTGAGCGAGTGAGTGGCGAGGAACGCATTTTGTAAAGTATAGAATTAAATGTATTAAACGAAGAACGCAAGAAACTGGCGAATCTAAACATGCAAACAACACAGAAACAGATAATATGTTTATAACAATTTAAAAGTCGCTTCTTAGTAGAGACAGAGAGAGTCGGCGGCAGCGATGGAAGAAAGGATATTTAGTAGTGCGACGCGATCAGTAAAAAGGGGGTAAACGATAACCAGAACCAGAACCAGAAGAGAGAAAATAGAGAGAGCAACAAAATATACCTATATTAAAACACGGAACCGCTCCAGCGAGATGATAAACGCAGTGGGACAGATGCTTACAGCAAGCGTGTCCCTGCGCGCGCCCGAACCCGTTTATATATATATATTATATACATTGATACGCCAATTTCGTCGTCGCGACTTCTCACTTCCTGCCGCGTTATTTGCTGCGTGCTGCCTCTTGGAAAGAAGAAGAAAACGGGAGTTCGAGGTGGCCGGATCCCGATTGCCATCACTCATACCGCGCCGCGCGCCAAATCCGCAAGCGATCGATGACGTTCGGTGGTGTTCTAGAGAGACACTACTAGAGAGATATATATATGTGTATAGAGAGAGAGAGAGAGAGCAGGGAGCAAACTAACTATGAGATTATAAAACTCTTATTTCTGAGAACCGTTCATTCGCCGCGTGGCTCAAGAGGCTAACCAGCAACACCCAACCCAAGCAGCGCCTCCCAAGTAGGCAAAGCCCAGCTTTGGACACGCGAGATCTCTGGGTGCGGCGCGTATCATATTCCCCAAGTGCAAGACCGAAATTAAGCCCAACTCGCGGAAGGAGCATGCTTCCTGATAATGAACCTACGAACAAACTACTAAACATAGATAGAAAGAAGCAAAAGAAGAGAGTGCGAGTGTCCACCGTGGAAAATCGGAAAACTTCCCGAACAAAGAATGCAAAGAGCGCGAGAGAGAGAGGCAAAATGAAGGGATTATGGCAAAAACAACAGGAGGAATGCAAAACCTCCTACAACACACACCACCCCCCAACGTAGGCGATAAGATTATTTAAGTCAGTAAGGAAACGCAACCAGAGGAGAGCCAGAACCGGAAAGTGTATGTGTGTGTAAAAATGTAAGAAGCTATGCCGCCGCCAAGTAATCATTATTTGCCCCAGCATATAAATGAAGAGAAACATTAAAAAGGGGAAAAAAGAAAGAAAGAAAGAAAGAAAGAAATAGAGGAAAAAAGAGAGAAAGAAAGAAAGAAAGAAAGAAAGAAAGAAAGAAATAAATAGAGGAAGAAAGAGAGAAAGAAAGAAAGAGAGAGAGAGAGTTAAGTTTGCATAAAACAGTGTATGACGGTGTGTGAAGAGTAAGCTAAACAAACAGAACAAGCCGCCAACCACAGGAAAACCACTACGGGAGCTGTGTATTTAGCTCGTAAAGTGACAGCTACAGGAAGTGCATGCGCGTGCGCTATTGGTACACTACTTCCACGCGAACCACGTGTGCGGCGGCGACCACGTGGGCAGAGGCGCGCGCGCGAAGAAAACATAGTTAAAGGTGAGCACGTGAGAAGAAAAACGCGTCAGAAGGAGTTAGGGGCAGATAGAGAGAGTAATGATAACACTACCCCCTCGTGTATGTGTGAGTGATGCGTGTGCTCTGTATGTAGCGATGAAGAATGTGGAGTTATAGTTTAAAAAACACACACACCACCACACGCCATGCACGGCGCGCGGGACAGAACCGAGGCAACACAAAAAAAAACCTATTAAAAGCATAACATGGTAAATAAAGAAAAATGCATTAAAACCGGCGAGCAGCAGCTGCCCCGCGTAATTGTAACAAAGCAAAACAGAGAGCAGCAAACAAACACATAACGCAAACTAAACACACGGCCGCCGCACACACTCGCAACCACACTGCGACGAGGGAACGAAACCAGAAAAACCACACTAAACAAACGAACACACAAAATATTGAATTTAATATAAACTGCATGCAATTATAAAGAATCGTGCCGTTTGTGTGTGAGTGCGTAAGAGAGACAGAGGGTCGTGTGACCGCAACACGAACCGAAAAAAGAGCGGAAAATGATAAGAGCGAGATCGAAACACAGATGGCAAAGGAAAGAAAATTGCAAGCGAAAAGTGTTCGCTGGCTGGCTGGAAAAACACAAAAGCTGTTGAAACAAAACATACGGCAAACACTGTAAAACAAGCGATCAAACAAAAAGAGTGCAGAAGCGCGGAAAGAAGAGAAGAAAAAACAGATGAAAACAGAGAAAACCAACCAACCGACTGTAGTAGCTAATGAAAATAAAAATCTGCAAACATATTAAAACCTGGGTGATCGTGTTCTAATGCTTTGAAAGAAATTGTTTCTTATTTTGATCATTTCGCAATAAAAATATACGGCAGAAAAATAGTACACTTATTCGTTATTCGTGAAACTTTTGTCTAATTGTCCTTCGGTTATCCGAAGCGCAGTTTCGATCCAGCCAGTTCAAGCCGGCTTGAAGAGCAATGTTTGCTCACGTGAGAAAAAGTTCTCGCTAAGCCACGCCCCCTTCTTCGAGCGCGATCATAGAAAGAGTGCGCACACCGAACCCGGTACAGTAGGTTCTCGCTCACACGCGGGCTACCTCCAGTGCTGGTATTCGCTCCTGTTACTTTACGGGCGCTCGAGAATCGGGCCCGAGTCGCAGTTTTTTGGCAGACAAATTTTGAGCTTCCCACCCGGAAATGCAGGTTGCATCTTTTATTTGCCTGTTTGCTTCTTTGTACTGGGAGTTTTAATTGCCCTAACATTTCGTTATTTTGCATTTATTACTTACCATAACGCCGGAGGCATCACGTTTCTTTCGGAGGGAGGACACACGGGTTAATGTTTGATTTAGACTTCACTTTATTCTTTGTTCGGTCGATCCTTACCCCCGAAGGCGGTATGTATATATAATATTAAATAGTTTAACTTGTTCTCTCATCTGTGTAATTTTACATCTTTTGTTTTGGGTTTCTTCTCTCCTTCTCTCGCTACACCTCTCTTTCTCTGTTTCTGTGTTTGCAACGCTCGTTTTATAATGTTTATGTTGTTTACAACATTTTTTTGTTTCTTCTTAAATTTTCACACTTCCACACAATCGTCGGTATCCGAAAACGCGAATAGTACAATGTTTTGCACGATGGTTTCGTTCAGTGTTTCAAAGACTTGCCAATCCTCTCTGCCACTCTCGCCCCCCCGTTAGTGTTATCTGAAGGTTGTCTTAAGCTTAAATGTTTCATTTGGCTATATGTTATGCAAGATTCCCGACGCTTCTGTGCTATTTGTTACGCCTGCCTTCGACGCCACACAGCACCACGCTCAACCACAATAGTTTGGGCTTTTCGTTTAACTTTTTTAAAGTGTGATTTCCAAGTTTCTCGTATATTTTTCTCCATGCGCAAACATCCACTATGTTACATTCTTTCGCTCCTTGGTTGTATCAAATCCTGCCTCGGTTTTTGTGAGTTCGGTCATCCGCCGGGCCCAACATTTGCCTATCAGTTAACAAACGAAACAAACGCTCAAAACGCTATCGGTGTTCAATTAATAGTGATCACCCAACAGCGGTTTTATTTCATTCTAAATTAACTGCAGCTATAAAACAAGGACCGTAACAAGGCGAGTCGTGCGGGTCGCCGCCACGAGGCATAATTAGGGATGAAATAATAAAATAGGATAGTACCAACCAGAATATGAACCAGAAATGATCCCAAGAGATGCAAAATGTCCCGCACGAATGAAAATCTTCATCTTGCAGGAAGAGTTATGAAGTCATACATGAGAAGAATGTGATCGTCCCTGGGCTAGTCCGAGGACAGCAGGACAAAAGCAAAATGTTTGGTCATTGAACATACGCAGATTAACAACGAATCTTTTCTAGGGTTTCCCCTTTGCTCCAGCACGCTCGTTGTAACTCTGTGATTGTTTGCAATTGTTACGAGAGCTCCGGTGTCACACACCGTTGCCTAGTCTGTTCCATAAGTGTTCCGTCGCCCTTCTCTGTTCGCTCCGCTTAAACATATGTTTTGTATTCTTGTTCGTTTTTTTGCTTAACAATGTCTTCATTCTTTGTTTCAGTCCCTGCACGATGTTTCTACCACCCTTGCCACTATGTGCTACCGTTTACTATTTATTGATCCAACTTAGCCCCCCCCAATGCTAACACATTAGCTAGATTTCATCTAGTCTACACACAATTAGTCTAAAGTGGTGGCCATACTCCTGCCGTAATATTATGTTGCATCCAAAACATCCACTCCCAGTACGAAACTATCGTGTTTTATATAAACAGCTGCTCCATTGTATGTTTGTTTGTGCAATCGGTGGATTTTCGATCGTTTTGTGATTATGGTTCACGAGCGCGAAAAAAGGATAGTTTAAGGACCAAAGCACCATCCAATTACGCTTCCACAAAAATCCCTATGACGTCTTGTTGTTGGCTCCCTTATCACCGCTGGCAAACGATAATGGGAGATGATTAATGGCCATAACGAAACATCTCGAAACTATTACCATTTGGCATTCTCTACATTCTCTATCCTTTTGATCAGCTCCGCTAACCGCAGACGATGATCGCCCGTACGCAAGGCGTGTGTAAATTAAGCAAAAAACACGTCCACAACAAGAACAACAACAATCGAGGTAATGATGGAATTATTGGCCGAGGTATCACTTGCGCTTGCGCGATCAGTGTTAACAAAATCAATCTACGTCCCTATTGGGCGCGGCTCGGATCGCCAACCCCTGCTCACGCTAACTGCCTGGTGCCTGGGTGGTTGGGTTGACCACAGAGCCATGCTAAACTAGGTAACGCAACTCACGATTGTAATCCTCTGCTATTTGTAAAAAGTAACAACACACACCCGAAACCTTCCCGCGCGAAGGTGCCTGCTCTAACCGGTCACGGAAAAAATACACAAAAAATACATCTCTTTCGTAGATCTCGTGACACTCTTGGTTTACCCTATTTCCTTCCTTCCAACTGACTTTGCTGTGTTTGCTGTTAGTATGCTAGGTAGGTTTTGATTGTACACATTCAGAGCAGAACTATGATACGCTTATGTGGACCAGGGAACGTACAAGCTTATCGGGTATCTCGTAGGATCTCAAGGATTACGGATCCCTGGGAGATCCCTGCCGGAGTGCGCTGCTTGCTACCCGGCGCCACACTGTCGTGAAATGTTTGTGTCATTTTGATTCGTTGGTAAAGTTTATTTGTCACTGAACAGGACATTCAAACGAAGATCGTCGCAAACAAAAGAAAAAAACAACAATCCAATGTTTCCAAAAGTCTAAACCCCTTCCAAACCGCAAGCGCAAGCGAGATCCGTTAGCTGCCGGGTTTGCCTGTGTCTTGGGTTTTGTATTGTGCGCATCGTTTTTGTGTTTGTGGCTTTTTGACAATATCATTTTGTTTCGTCACCGCAGGACATCGTACCCTTTTGTTTACGCTCGTTAATATAAATGTAAATACATCTTTCGCTTTAAATTTCGGTATATGAATGCTTTGCGGGGTCTTTGTTTGGGTTCTTTTCCTGTTCCACTTCCGCACAAATGCGCATTCCACATTATACAAGTTCTGCTTTTTTACAAACATACAAATGCATTTTATAATAAGTTCTGGTTGTGGTTGACAATTTTCCTAGTTTTAATTTCGCGACCATTTCGCTAGTAGTGTGCTTTTTCCCTAGTTTCCATTTTTTTGCGTCCTCTATCCTTTTGTATCCTTCTGCCGGACATCACATGTCAGTTACTCACCACTTTACTTTCTATACATGTCCCATCCATTATTGCCTTAGCTCTGCCCGACCTTTGGCTTCACAGGTGGTCACAGGGTTCACTGATTCGGTGCTCGGTTCTTCGGTGTACTCGTTTCGATTTTGGATAAAGTTTTTGTAGCTTTTGTTAAATGCATTGGCAATCGATGGGATTTACAAATTCGCTGATTGCAACTATAACCGATAACCGCGCGATCAGCTTCTGTTGCGTCGGAGGACCTACACCACGATCCACGATCGAGCTGTGACAAACGATGGCGCAATGTCTTGCGTGCGGTATTTTTATTTTATGCTGGCGGCCTTAGTGAGTTATTTGAATGTGTTTCCTTCCTTTGCGGTCCGTCGACGATCGGTGGTTCTGTTGCATTTTAGTCTGAAAAACATAAGATTAAATAACCAAACTCAAGCAAACGGAAATTAACGACCGAGTTGAAGAAATGACCAAACGAAAGGGATAAACCAAACAAACTTCTTACCGTGGCTCTTGAGACATCGAACGAACCCCAAAATAAATTTAACGAATGAAATGGGCGAACCTAAAAACACATTGATTCGTCGAGCCCCGGCCGCTATCAAAGTCACCAGGAAGAGGCAACCCAATGTAAACCCAAGAAACCTAACGAGCGTGAAATTAAAATAAAAAAAACCAAAAAGTGTGTACTTTGTTTAAATTCTTCTTATTCGCGTCAATTCGGGGATTCGGGTTCCTTCATATGCTTTTCGCTTCAAGCTGTCAGGGTTCGCGCTTTGTTTCACAGATATGTCTCAGATGCCGCTGCCCCGTGAGCGACGCCATCCGTCGTCGTGGTGTAGAAGGGGTGGAGCAGACAGAAAGTGTCAACGAACACGGGAAACACGCGGAAACGGTAAAAAAATAACACGTGCCAAAGCTCGCTGCGAACCCACCAAGTTCCGATTCTTCGTCCCTTAAATTACAATTAAATTTACATATTTATAATTACGCGTGTTATCTTTATAAGTGTATTATATTATTGCTCTGGCCGGCGGCTTCCAGTTGTGCGGCACAACACCGAACGGTGTCATGTATGGGACCCGGGGCCTGGCATCGCCAGAGGAGCGCGCCCGGCAGCTAAGCCGACAAATTGCGGAGAGTTTCTGATTCGTAACTGATTCGACTTGACGGGGCACGTTGGGTCGCCCAAAGTCATATCTCTTCCTACGGCTACTAAGGTTACCTGGAGCGTTCTGCAAGCGAACTCAGCTGCAGAAGCGTTTGGCAGCACAATAATAAATTTGCCCGATAGAGAATTGGATTTGCTACGCAAAAGAATAGTGGCAGTTGAGGGTCGATCGTAGCAATCCCGTGTTCATCTGGTTCCGGATTATATGCACTGCTATGGTCTGCTGCTGACAACCAACACGAAAATGGACGAGCAGTTATGCTGCTCTCCTCGTCGTCGACTCTATCCGAGCGCAATGACTGTTTCTGGACGCACTCTCATCACACTTAACCTAGGAACGCTAAATCTTAAACTGCACGTCTTGCATTTCTCTAGCGGCATGTTGCGTTTGTAACATAAAAAGAAAAACAAAACTGAAGAGTAGTGAAACTCCTCCGTTGGATCGCAGTGACCCGGTAGCAGTAGTGAGAAGCAAGAGCCCGCTGGTCTTTCGGTCCCGCGTGTCACAGCAACAACGCCAACGTGGATCTGCTGCTTGATGCAGGACGCATCCCCACCATGCGTTTGTCAAGCTCGCGTCGCTCGCGGCGCGTTTCACACTCGGAGCAAGTGTAACGATCGTTTCATAAATTAATTAATGTATCTAATGCTCTCTCTCTTTCTCTCGCTCCGGATTGTGCAGGTGGCGTTGGAAGCCAATACAAAAAATCCTGTAAAATTGCCGACCTGATTAGCGCATTCGATTTTATCCTGTTTTTTGCAATATTCGTTTCGATTCACTCAAACCATGATTGGTTCATCGTCACCGGCTGGTGTGGTGGGTGTCGCACCACCACCACCACCACTTCCTGAGCCCCCGCCCGAACCACTACCACCACCACCGGAACGTTTACCGGCGTTGCCGGACATGCGGCGCGAAGATAGTTTAATGGGTGGCGTCGCCGTCGTCGTCGAGGCCCCGACCCCGGAATGGTGATGCTGGGGCCCATCCTTCCCACCGACGTTATTGTCTTTCGCGAGCGCCACATTGATGGACGAGTTGGAGGCGGATGTGGAGGAAGCGGTTGTGCCACCACCACCGGTCGCTGACGCTGCTGCGGTGGGAGCCGTTGCCGCCGATGTCGGTGACGATTGGATCAGGATCCGGTGATTCGTCGGCGCATTGTTTGCCGAGGAGGTCGAGGTGGTGATGCTACTGTTGCCACTTCCTACTCCCCCTCCCCCTCCCACCGCACCCACCTCGTAACCACCCGAAATGCTCCGAATGATGATGGGTTTCTGGCGCTGTAGCTCGCTGCCACTGCCGGTACTGCCGACACCGCTGCTACTGCTGCTGCTCGTCGTGCTTCCACCCAGGCTGTGCGATGTCGTCGAAAGCGTTATCATCGAGTGGCTCAGATTAATATCCGACCGCTTGCTACTGCCCGCCACCGTTGACGATCCGCCACCGGTGCCCGATGTGGCTCCTCCGATGGCACCTCCACTATTGCCGGCCGCACCGCTACCGCTACCGCTGCCTCCAGCGCCACCACCATTCTGTTGCGTTTTGATCATCGAAGGTGCGGAAGCGGACGACGAGGGCGTCGAGGAGGCGGTCGCCGAGGTGGTCGCCGTCGGGGACTGTGGCGACGAGACGGACGCCGAGCCCTTGCTGCCACGCAGAAACGCTTCCCGCTCGAGCAACGTCTGGTGGGAGAGGGATTTAGTTTTCACTGCCGGTGGTCCTCCTCCACTGGCGCTTCCACCACCACTGGAGGTCGAGCCGCTCCCACCCATCTTGTGGAAGTAGTCCGCCCCACCACCCACGCTCTGATCACGTAACGAATAACTCACAGCCATCGGGACGTCATTGTTAAGACTAACATTACTACTACCGCCGTGATCGGAGGGTGCTTGGTAGCGGATCGAGATGCCACTGTCGCTGATCAGATTGCTGGTTGCTCCTCCTCCACCACCACTACCGCCACCGCTGGCCCCACCGCTGGCACCACATCCGGCGAGGCTACTACTGCTCACGTCCAGATCCTTCTCCTTGCTGTTGCTCAGATCGTCCAAACTGCCTCCCTCGCCGTCGAGATCGGTCGAGAGCAGATCGTCATCGGAACTGGCCCGCGCCAGACTCGGCAGGGTCGACGTGAGCAGGGCCTTCTCCTTGCGAATCTCCTGGATGTGGCCCTCGAGCAGCATCTCTTCCGTTTCCGTCTCGAGCAGTCCACCGGCGGCGATGCCACTACCACCGGATCCACCCCGCGCATTGGCCATCTCTTCCTGCGTGAACACTTTGCTGCTCCGCAGCGTGCTCAGTCGGGCCGTGGCCGTGTGGGCGGCCGTATCGAGGGTATCGATGTCCGCCAGCGTGCTCTTAACGTTCAGCATCTTCTGCGTGATCAGCGTCTCCATGCACTTCGTTTGCCGCCCGATATCGTTCAGACTGTCCTGGGCCGGGACGTACCGGTTGGTGCGCAGCACGCACGGTGCGAACACGATGGCCAGCGAGCTCGCCGACATGCGATTGTACTGCTCCAGCTTAGCCACCAGCGCCAGGTGGAAGATTAGCCGCTCGAACAGACAATGGTGCGCCGGCGGAATCTTCTTCACCAACGATAGCAGCGTCTGCACTCGGTCGCTCCCGTCCGAGAGGTCGGCCGCGCGCAGAAAGTCGTCGTACCGATCGAACGTCAGCAGCGGTTCGGGCATCTCGCGCAGGAACGACTTCAGCACGTTCGTGAGCACGTGCACGTTGTACGACTCAAAGTCCATCTCGCCACCGCCCCCGTCCGCGCTCGTGACCGCACGGTCCATCTTCGCCTTCAGATCCTTGATCTTCGAGCTGACGCCGCTCTTCCGGTAGATGCCCTCCGAGTACAGACCGTGCATCTCGATCATCATGATCAGCTTGTTGATCTGGGCCGGGATCTTCACGCCATCGCCCGTGTTGCCACACAGAGCGGTCAGCGGCACGCCGAACAACTTCGTCGGCACACCGCCACCGTACAGCGGTTGACCGTCGGGCCCGCAACCGCCGGCCACCACGGCCGACCCCCTTCCGCTGCCGTGAAGCAGTGCGTTCGGATCGTTGTTAGCGATCTTGTTGCAGGAGGCCGACTTTTGGTAGCACTTTTTGTGGCAGGTTAACTTACAATTTTGGCACACCTAGAGAGCGAGAGAGAGAGGGAAAGAGAGTGAATTGAAGTGAAAAGATTCGATCCAGGCGCCACGATCACTTACCAGTCCGCGTTCGATTGGCCACAGGAGAAACTGTTGGCAGATTTCACATGCCGTCGCTATGTTGAGTATCGTCAGTTGGAATGTATGTCCTGTGGGAATGGGTGACAGGAAATCGGTTAGGGAATCGATCGTACGGCGACTTCGCTCGGCTTACCATTAAACGTGGTGTGATCGTCGTGCTTTCGCTTCTTGTCTTTCTTGCGCTTCGTTTTCGGTTTGTCCGTTTCGCGTGAGTTCATGAACTCGTTCATAAAGCCGCGGAACGCGTTCACGCCCATCGTGAGCGGAAAGTCGTTCTTGCGACCGGACGTCGTCTCGATCACCTGCTCGAAGTTGGCGATCAGATCGCGGTACTTGATGTTCAGCACGTCCGAGTTCTGCTTGTGCGCCACACTGTACTGGGCCACTAGGTTGTCCTTGAACTCGCGGAGCGCCTGCTTGAACACGCGGTCCACCTCCGACGGCTTCTCGCAGTCGCTCTCCATCTTGCAGATCTTCTGCGTGATGAAGTCCTGCATCAGCTGCAGCTCTTTGGCATCGCTTATTATCTTATCGGTCGAATCGGTGTACTCGCGTGTGGACGAGATCTTCTGGCTCCCGCTCGAACTGGCCGCCGCCGCGATCGACTGGTGCTTGTCGTGCTTCGGGCCCCCGGTCCGGATGCGCTTCGAGCGCTTGGCCGCTGCACACTGGAGCGACTTGATGCCCCCGTTCTGGATGCACTTGGTGTGCACCAGCACCTTGCAGTCGAGACACCGGTAGCCCTCGTTCACGAACGAGTCAATCTCCTGGCAGCACGCGCACCGTTCCGCCTTGTTGATGCGCTGCACCTTCCGGAACTGGTGGCCCGCGATATTGATGCGCGTGCTCGACTGATACATATCGTTGCCTCGGTTCACCTCCAGCAGCGGAATCTTGTTCGTCGGGTCCGAGTTGCGGCGCTTGAGCGTGTCCAGCGTGGCGCTGGCGGCGGTGCTGCTGCTGCCACTGGACCCATTGCCGCCCCCGACCGGAGCGCGCCTCGCAAGCCCCGTCCCGGGATGGTAACTGACGGCGTCGTTGTTGTTGTTTCTGCTTCCACCGCCGATCTGCTGCTGCTCATCGGACGTCACAATCGACGATTTGATGCGGCGGTTCGAGCTTTTGCTGCCACTAACCAGCACCATATCGCTGCTGTCCGCTTTGGACAGCATTCCGGCACCGGTGCCGTACCGGGGGCCGCCGCCACCCAGACTGCTGTCCTCCGACTTGGCCGTACCGAGCAGAGCCGCCGCCTTACCCTTCGGCGTGGCGGTGGTGTTGTAGTAGTTCTGCGCAAAATCATCCGGATAGGCGGCCGTCGCGCGCTGGTTGACGGCGGAGGACGCCATTTTCACACCGCTGGCGCCGCCCGTGGCGCTGCTGTTGGTGGCCGGTGTTGTGTTGTTGTTGTACACCGACTGCTGCAGCTGCTGTTGCTGATGGTGGTGATGTGGATGGTAGTTGGAGGTCGGCGGGAACTGCAGGTTCTGGTAGTTACCGATGTGGCCCGAGCCTACCACCAATGGCAACGAGGAAGGCGCACCGGAAGAGGAACTCTGCAGCTGCTGCTGCTGCTGCTGCTGTGTCTGATGATGATGATGGTGATGATGCTGAGTTCCGGTGGAGGAGGCCAGCATCTGTTGCTGCTTATGATGTTGCTGCTGCTGTTGCTGCAGCAGGTGATAGTTTGAGTTGATTTCATCGCCGGCCATTGTGCGGGACGAAAGGCGATGGCTGAATGGCAACGAGTCACGCCGCAGGCCAGCCATTTGCTGGGGCGGCGTTTGAGTCAGTGTGCCGCTGCTGCTGTTACGATTGAGATTCCTGCTGCCGGCGGGTGTCGTGACGGTGCCACTGGGCGTGCTGCTGATCGCCGAGGTCATCACTCCGCTTCCGCCGCCAGCCTGCTCCAGTCCAGTATTTACAAAGACGATTTCAACATTGCTATTACTATAACTATTATTGCTGTGTTGCTGATTGCGCATCAGACCACCGCTACCAGCACCGTACGAGGGGCCCGTGTCGCCGTAGCGAAACCGATGCACACCCGGCCGCCCGGTCCCGTCACTCGCCATCGAAGCGGACGGGCCGGAATCGACGCGACGTACCGGCAGCTTGACGCCGGCACTGCCATCGATGCTACCACCGAGTGTTCCACCGCGCGCGTACCGATACTTGGCCAGCTCCGTATCGTCGAAGGTGCTCTTACTGGCCCGCTCGATGTCATACATCCGCGGATTCGGCCGATCCAGCACATCCTCCTGTCGCTGGAGAGCGGGCTTCTGATAGGCGCTCCCATTGTTGCTGGCGGACGAGGAGGCGCCAGATGTGCCGCCCGGGCCGGACGGCGGCCCGGACGTTATGACCAGATTTTTTATGTACTTTTCATTCCTATCTAAAAGAGCGCATTTCGCTGTGGTCGTTGGCAGCGGCGTGACCCCACTCAGTAACGCGGCGCCTCGGCGAGGCACATAGTGCGGATCGTCCACCAGCCCCAGATCCTCGTAACCTTCCTCGTCGTCTTCGTCCTCATCGTCATCCTCTCCGTCGTCCGCGCGACCCGCGGTCCTGGCAGCGGTAGCTACACCACCACCGGCCGCTTCATCCTCGTCCTCCTCCGGCTCGACATCGTCCTCTTCGCCTTCCTCGTCGTCATCGATAAAATCGGCCGACATGCTGTCGTCGGCAAATAGGGCCCGATTTTTGTTCACAATATCGATCGCCGTCTCGAAGCTGCGGCCCACCACAGACGCCGGGATCGGTTTTTTGCGGTGCTCGATAGCTTGGACCACCTCCGCGTAACCGCCCGATGGTGGAGCGGCTGCCGTGGGTCCACGCTCCACGGGCAGGCTCTGCGTCGAGCGTAGCTTCACCCTCTCGCGCTGCAGCAGCTTTTTGCTCAGCAACTCTTTGAACCTCGAGCGCGCCTGGTTGCCGCGGATGCGGGCCTGCACCACGAGCACGCCCGTCTTCAGCTTGTCGTACCACTTGCGCACCGTGTAGCCGCGCCACGTCGCCTGGATGACGGTGGCGGCGTGGTTGCGAATTTTGCGCGTAAATTTCTCCTGCTTCTCGCGCAGATAGTCCCGCCAGTAGGACTGGATCGTGCAGGCGGCGGTCCGGAACTGGCAGTACTTTTTGCGCTGCAGTATCGCCCGGAACCAGCGCTGGATGCGGATGATACTGTCGATGATCTTCGTGTGCAGCGACACGTCCAGGCGCATCTTTTGCGATTCGCGCATGTAGATTTTGGTCAGCCCGAGCTGGTAGTGCTGCTTGTTCAGATCCATCGTGCTCATAAAGTCGCGCACATCCTTCTGCGAGCTGATCAGCCCCTTCGGCAGCAGGATCCGGTACAGCTGGATAAACTCCTCGTACGTCAGTCGCACGTTGTAGCCGGCCCGCCGGATGCGGACCGTCTCCAGCATTCCCGTGTAGCGAAGCTGTAGAATAGTAATAGTATACCGTGAGTGGAACATTAACATTTTGCAAAGTTAAGTCTGTCACAAGAAGGGTGTGTAAAGAAAGCATTCACATTGGACCTTCTGCAAGCTATCATGCTTACAGTCCTAACACGCCCAAAAGCATGGAGGACAATTAGGTATTCGCGCAAGATATTCTATCCGATGGCAATCATCTCCACAAGAACTCGGCGACATCGGTGGCGCAGCACTTGCATCGAAACAAACTATCCATAAAGAGAGGCCATCATCTTTCTTCCGCACAGGATTCACGGGCAATTTGCTCTGTCTCCACTCAGCCGCAGTGCAGAGTTTTATCGCTCGCTTGTTCGACTGCCATTTGCCGATTTTCTCACCCACCCGTGAAGCCGTAACCGATGTTCCTTTCCGTTGCTTTGCGTGTGGTAGCGGAAAGCGGAAATTGTAAAAACATATAAACCCATAAAGCGTGTCTCGATAAGATAGGCTGCAATGGTCCCCTGCGAGCAGAATGCGCACATCATGCACACTGCAGGATCGTCGGGGACGATCGTAGGCTTTTTAGCAGGTCTCCGGTGCCCTAACATTGCCGAACGGCTCGTAAATGGATTCTGAGTGTAATCACCCCAGCAAGAGGAGTCTACGGTGACGATGCGTGCTACGGACCGAGGGACACATTTTATTGCAATTTCCTGTTCGTCTCATCGTCGCCCTTCGTCCGTTCGCAGGCTGATGGACCTGCGTGGCACACTGCACTTCGCTCGTCTATCTGCTGGCCGGCAGCCATGTACCCGGTAGAAAGAAAAGGACAGCGGGTCAGGTTGAGAAAAAAAACCTCAACAGATGATCAAACGCTAAAAGTATGTCAAATTTTTAGCATGATAAGATCAACCAAAGCCCGACCAATCGTCTTCTGGCGCAGAGGTCGACCTTATCGACCACTAGTCATCGGAGTGGTACGTGCGGTACGTGCGACGGTAGGCAACCCACCGTCGGAAACCCGACACCGTCCGTCTAGGCCCTCTAATGGCATTTGCGTTACGGCGGGTGAGGAAAGCTGGTGTTTCCGGTTTGACGGCGACGTCTCGCCCGACGGGTTAGCAGTGGTTGGTTTGGGTACCCCTGCTGCTGCTGATCCTTGCCGTCGTCAGTGCGATCGTTTGTGAGTTCTTAGATGGCGGGCTTCGAAGAGTAACTTACCACGGCCACCGTGATGGTCATTTTGAGCCGCAAAACTAATGCCGTCGTCATCAGGAGGGCCACCAGGGTGCAGTGCACGCAGAAAAGTATCAACAGAGCCACCAGCCTTATGCCAAACTCCGGGTACAATCGAATCAATTCGATTGTCATCTTCCTTACAGCATTTTATCACTGTTCACCGTGGCACGTGTATCTTTTAACTGTTTGATCACCGAATGTTTCTCGCATTCTAGATTCATCCACATCGTTTAGAGCACCAGCACCAGTTCTAGTTGTATCTTCGACACGACCCGAACACAATAAGTTGCCGATTATGCTAGACAAATAAACTTCACGGAGACTCGTCAAGACGTACCGTACCCTTCGAAGGTAGAACTTACACTGGGAGGTACGTTTATGTCGAAAGGTATGGGGCACCGCAGCCGAAGTACTGTGCGCGCCCCAGGGTCAGGTAAGCAGAAATTCCACACAAACGGAAAGACCGTTACGATGGCCTGGAACAATCTGGCTGCTGCTGATTCACAACATTAAACAACAAGTCCGCCGGCCCGGAAAGGTATTTGGGAAAAGCAAAAGCGGTTGGAAGCGAGTCTATGCAGGGCGATGTGTGCATTGCTCCGTGCTACGGGTAAGTAATCTGTTTGTTGTTTTGGCTGATCTTCCATTTTCATGTTTTATCACCCTATCGGTGGATTCCTTGATGCAACTCGGACCGGTACAGCATCGATCGTGCGCGAGGGCGAACTGCCGGGGCAGATTGAAAAGGGTTTAAGGATCGCTGATCAGCCTCAGGATCGTACACTTTTATCAAGATTTCAATGTAGGTACCCCATTTTATGCCGATAATGACATCACCAATGAGGAAAAGACATCAAAAAGTGAGAAGAGTGAGGCAAGGCATCTTGCCCTACCCGTAAAATTCATGTGTCCCCCGATGTGCACCAAGTCTTCGAAGGGTTTCGAAGGTTTTCAATTAGTTATGCAAATTCTTCCCCCTATACAATCAGTCGCACTTAGGATGGACGTGCAAAATGCTGAAGGATTAGCATTAAATGGATGTTCCCTGTGTATCCTTGGCGTTTGCTTTTTATGTCGGATGTTTCGACTTAACGGGATTCGGGATCCGTAGTCACAGCTTCGAATGTACCGTACATTGCAAATTGAACGGTTACCTCTGACACCGTGTGACAGAACCAGCCTTGACACCTTGACCACGTAACAGAGACGTTTGTAACCTTCAAACACGGTGCCAAATAGAGTTGAGTTCAAGGTTCACACTTCCGCAGGGACTTTTGTCAGGTTTACAATCATTTCTTTGAACTTCCTCCTTCCTGTGACTTCCCCGCTTCGAGTCCGGATTCACGTACCTGTCTCGTAACGGTTGCGTCGTCGAACTGGTTCGGAATTTTGTTCGGGTTCGATTTAATGCAGCGTATGAAGAATGGATTTGCCTACAAGTGAAACAGCACGGGGAAAGCTCGTTAGTGGGCGTAACTCTTTAGCAGAGTGGAAAGCACCGCGGTGGCCGCGTGGCCTCTCTCGCCATACCTGATTTAACGTTTCCATCAGCGCTATCAGCGAGTTCTGGAACTGGGCCGTCACGGTAAGCGGCTGTTTGCGCGTTTTGATGGCCGAGGTCTGATTCGAGAGGTTTTGGCCGGCGGAAAGCGTTTTCACCGACTGGAGATTCTTGAGCCCCTTCTTCGGCCGTTCCCGGGGACGAAACGATTTGTTTTTCCTGCCATGGGGAGAGCGGGAACAATTAGTTAAAACAGTCCCAACGAACGGGGTTACACGTTGTGGGTTTTGAGATTTGGCAATCTGGGCTACAAGTTGAGCTCGATAATTTGTAGCAAACACACGCACACACAACAGAGGAAAATAAAATCTAAAAGCCAGCACATTCCAATCGTAAACTCGATCAACTTAAAACGCATACAAGAACACGGGTAGCAGGGACGCTAAGCATAATGTCTGAAGCAAACATTTCAACAAAATAACATTTACTATACAGTAAGGGAATGACGATAACGAGGGAATGCGCTAAGGATACTAATTCCGTTCGAAAGCTACTCAAGAGTTTGTCACTAAATGCGGTTCCGCGGTTTGGCCGAAATGAGAATTTACACGATCTTGCGATCCGGATGTTGTGTGTGTGGATATGTTTGAGGCTGCACGGCTGCGTCTGAGAGCTTACATCACGATCTGCGATGCACGGGCCATCACGTCCTGGCCGGACCGTTCGAAGCGGTTTCGTGTGGCGGCCGTGCCAAACCCGTATCCTTTGACACCTCCGCCACCAAGGGGACCGCCGCCTGGCGAATGGGAACCACCACTGTTGCCACCGGCATGCTTTCCGCCCATGGACCCATTGTTCCCGTACGTCGGCGACGACGATGTTGGGGACGATCCGGGTTGATGCTGGTGGTTGTAGAGTTTCGCATCCATCTGCTGCTGGCACTCGTAGTTCAGCTTGCCGTCGGGGAAGTTTTTGTTATTGAAAGCGAAATTGGACCACGAACGGCGCGGTGTCCCTCCAGCGGCACTGCCAAGCGGTGCATTGGTGTAGCTGCCGGTGGGGCTCGCGTTCCCAAGGGACTGTCGGTGGTGGTACCCGAGGTTGGCCGGCGATGAAGGTGGACCCGATGTAAAGTCACTCATGGCATTGCTGATGCGTTTGCTGCGAGGCGCACGGCACGTTGCATATGTTCATGGGCGGCATGGTTTGGTGTTTGATGTTTTGGATGTTGGCATGGTGGCAAGAGATGGCACACGGAAACGATACGCAACAGCGGGTAACAGAGGCGCACAATGATCGTTGGGAGGATGAAAATAAATCAAAAAACGAAAGAAACAGAAATATTTATAGAATGGGAAATGATCGGGCATTGATAATGGATACGTATCAGCGAAGAGAGTGTTGTGAATGAGTTAACCACAAGAATTAGTAACCCTTACACCGCAGTGTGACGGAATGAGTTATGAAGCGTACTGAAGGTAGTAATTCTCCCATTCGAACACGTTAGTAGTCGTGTTAATCGTTCACGAAACTATCCTCTACCATCTATGGCAAACAATCTCAACAATCGTGTCGATCGACTCCGATCGCTACGAATGGCTAATTATTTTTTTATATACAGACGAGTGGTAACAACGGCGTTTAGCGAGCACGGCAAGCGCTTTAAAATCTCTACGATCGCGATGGTTAATCACCAAAAAAACGTAAGAAAAAGAGTGACGACACATCGCCCATGGTTAACAAGTGACAAGAAAAACCACGAAAATCAAACCGAGGCGAGCTGCCCGATGGAACGCTAGAGCACACACGGTAGGGCCTTTTGCCAAGTTCTGGCCGCTCCGGGCCGTTCCATCTGGGGCAAGAGCAAACAAATTACGCTTACGGCCAATTTTTGCGGCGCTCTCTAGCCCCTTTCGGTGTGGTGGTTTTCGCGGAACAGTTACGGTACCGATCCAACATGCCACCGTCCCGCACCGGGCGCCGGCTGCAGAACAGTTTCCTGCCGACGTGGAAAACATACGAAAGGCGGTAATAAGAAAGTGACGAACTAAGGTGTCCTGGGTACCGACGGGTAAATTATTATCTTCATTATCACAGACACTCGCTGTAGGCATTGGAGTCGAAAAGTGTCACGTTGAAAGAGGGTTTTTGTTTGTCGAAAAATGCTTGGACACTCTTCTCAACAGCTGTAACCTGCGAAATGGCTTTCCTTTAGCGTAACCCATTGCCACGAAGGCGAAGTGATTAAAGAGTTGCGAAGGGTAACGCAGGTTTGAACCTTATTCGAGTGATTGATCGGTAATGGTGATCTCGACATCGAGGGTGATCGATGATAAAGCATTGACCGTGTGAAAACGTGAAAAATGAAATGGAATGTTAGGGACACTTGAACAGTTCTGAGCCAGAAATCGAAAAACACGAACGGAATTGAAGTAATATGAGGAAAAAAGACAGAAGGACAACAACACAAATCAATTGAGTTAAGCACATGAGCAAACGGGGGACACTCGCTGTGGGAGCTGCCCAAGACAGGAGGACGAGGACAGACAGTGGGCAATGCTAACACATAAACAGGCATTCAACATGAAACAAGTAACAGGAGAAGAACAGGTGGCATCGATTGAACCATAGCGGAACGAAACACTTAGGAGCATAAACTACGCACACACATAGAGAAAATAAACACAGAAACTAGTGTAAAAGTAGTTCAACAGTAGTGTGGCGCCATCAGAGCGAGAAACAGAGAGAGAGAGAGAGTGAGGATCGGCGACACACAGAAAGAATGAAGGACTTACGCAATCCGATTGATTGTTAGATTCACCGATGAAACCGTCACAAGATGGCTATAAGTTCAGAGACACATACGATCACACACGATAGGAAACCGCCACCGGACCGTGACACCAGAGAGAGAGAGAGAGAAGGAGAAAAGCGGATTCAGAAGGTTAGAACGGAGCATGGGATCGATCGAAATGTACACCAGCCAGGGAAGACATTTGGTTGGGGTTAAGAATGTTTTGGTGGAGATTCGAGAGAAACGGGAGGATCGGTAGATCGTTTGGTTTGAAAGGGAAAGAAGCAGAAAGGGAGAAAGAAACAAAACCGTGGTCAATGATCGATAGGCACTGGTGAGCTCCATCACCCCGGGGGCCACCAGTCCAACGCCCCAAGTACAGTACACCGAACACAGAAGACACCTTCTTTCCGACAATGTCCAATCACCGATGACAGAGAGCATCGCGTATCGCGGCCCACCAACGCCTTACCTGACGATGCTGTCATTCGGGGCACGGTAGCGTGTTTTCGTGGCCATCTTGTTGAAGGACATATCGGCCCGCTCCTTCCGGTGCTTGATGCCCGCCGACCGGAAGGCAAAGTAGCCGCGGAAGAAGGCGCGCAGGATCGCCCACCGGAAGACGGCCACTGGATCCGCACCGACCAGTTCGCGCACGAACGCCATGCTGGAGTTTTTCAGCACGCTCACAATGTCCTGCCGCATCAGGTCGAGATTCTTTTCGCGCATTTCTGCCACCTTCGAAAACAGAAAAAAGCGGGCCCCCATCAACACATTAGCGTCGTCGACCTTTTCGCTGGGCGTTCGTCAGTGTTCGTCCTCTCGCTTGGTTACCTGGTATTTCACCTTGCCCGCGTAGTGCTTTATGATAAATGCGTTCTCCTTGCGCTGGGGCTTCTCGTAAAATGCGTTATCCTTGTGAACACTGTTAAACTTTTGCAGCAATGTCTCGTTGGTGGCACCGGGAAAACTAAAACGCGAACGTGGAGGACGATTAGTACAGCGTTCCTGGGGTTCCCCGTAGGTCCCACTTCAAACTTACTTGCACAGATCGTCCAGTATACACAGCAAACCCGAAGGTTTCGATTCGAACAGCTGCAGGCAGCCGTAATTGTCTAGAAATTCTATATCAGTCCATTTGATTCCTTCGCGCTTATATTCCTTCTGTTCGTACTTGAACACGTGCTGTTAGGGGGAGAAGCAAAAGAAAAGGTGCGCCTTTAGAACACGGTCGGATACGTTTGGTGCGGTGCGTGCACTCCGTACCAGATTAAAGTAATACTGTAAATGCTCGTTCGCATAGTTGATGCACAGCTGCTCGAAGCTGTTCTGTGGTCCAAAGTCCTCGAAGCCGAAGATGTCGAGCACCCCGATCGAGTGGCCCGTGTGTAGCGCCTGGTCCTTGTTCAGCAGCGCGTGGTTCACTTGCAGCACGATCCAGTCGAAGAGCGCCCCGTACAGACACTTGGCCAGCGCGTCCCGGGCCGCGATCGCTTCCGGTAGCTTGTACTGCATGATCAGCGTTTCGCCACTCGCCTTCACGCGCTTCGAGGTTAGGGCCGACATGAGCGTTTCCTGCTTCACCCGCAACAGTTCCGATATCAGGCCGACCACGTCCGGGTTCCGCACCTGCACGCTCTCGTCGTGGTGGTAGGTGGATTTTTTCGGGAAAAACTCCACGTTGCCCAGCAGCAGCACGGCCGACAGCACGTTGAACAGGCGGCGCTGCTTCTCGGCGGAGAAGCCCACCATCTCCATGCTCTGCTTGAGGCGCGAGAACTCGTACTTTTCGTCACAGTTCTCGAGCGTGAGATTCTTCGCGTTCAGGTAGTGGTACTTCTCGGCCGGCAGCAGGTGCAGCGCGGCCCGCTCGGTGTCGGTCGCCCCGGACAGCAGATAGTAGAACACGTGGTAGTTGCGCTCGTAGTGGCCCTGCGACACGATGCGGCTCTTCTCCAGCAGGTACTTCTGGACGACCGCACCCTGCACCATCCCGTTCTCGCGGTAGTTCACCTGGATGAACTTGCCGAAGCGGCTGCTGTTGTTGTTGTGGGCCGTCTTCGCGTTGCCGAACGCCTCCAGCACCGGGCCGGCGCTAAGGATGGTCTGCTCCACGCCGGACCCGTGGGCGCCCTTCTGCGACAGGGCCGTCAGATGGTGCAGCAGGAAGTTGGTGCTTTCCGTCTTGCCCGAGCCACTCTCACCGCTGATGACGATACACTACAACGAAACAGAATTCAAACGGTCGGTTAGAGCCATGACCAAGCTATGATACCGGGGCCTACATAATACTGTTAATTGTTCGGCGATCATCGATCGCCACATCATGATAAACATTATTCTATCAAAAAATAGTAAATGATGCCATTTTTTTTATAATCTTCCACCAAAAAAGGCGAAGTGCAGCTGGACAGGGCAAACATACGCACGGATTGGGTGCTGGCCAATAGAAGCCCAATTTCGAGGTCCAACTTTCTCCGGTCCAACACCTCGTTCCCGCCGCCTAACGGACCGGACCGGACCGGAGGGTGGCGCAATACTTTCTCTTTGCAGTGCGCTAAATAATCACCATACGAGAGGAGCGGCCGTCATCGCTGTCGGTCCCGGATCGTGAAAAAACCCCTTAAACATGCGAGTGCCAGCGGCAGGCAAACGCGTAACATTGTAGCGGACACTTAATCCCGGTAGCAAAAGTGGGCGCCGCACCCCGCCGCCGAGAGCCCCCTGGGGTTCGGTGGCGCCGCCTCCACCCGGCCTAACGCCGGCGACCTGCCGTGTGTTCATTCATAACTCGTTTGATCCATTCATTTGTACCATTTTGGTATGAATGCCATGGTCACACAGCTACCGTCGGCCATAGCCTCCTACAACATTTGGAGCACCCGACCCGAGGAGTGCTGCTTGGCCAGCGACGACGGCCACAGTTTTTACTTTCTGAACCTATTCACACATGCACCAGGCGCCGCTCAGGGAAGGGAGACACGTTTGTTTGCTTTCCCCACTCAACCCCGCCAACAACCGGGGGGTCCTGTCGAGGCCAATTCATTCAAGAGTCCGGTCGCGTTCACGTAGAACCGATCCTCGCGGTTTGTCTCTCCAAACGATGGCCGTCTGCAGTTTGGGGGGACGACGACGCATTCTCATTCCTTTTCCTGGTGCCTTCTTAAGCACGCGAACCCCTACAAGCGTGGTGCGGTCCAGGCATTTGACGCTTGGCACAGGACGCGCTGAACACACCGATGTCACCACCGGAAAGCCAATTAGGCAGCAGGTGGCAAAAGCTCCGATCATACGATTGCTTGCATTTAGGCACGGGTCGATGCGCTTTTGATGTCGCCTGACCCTTTGGTGCCGGAGAACGCTGCCTCCAAATTAGCTCCACCATTCGCATCGTGCGATTCTTGATTAATGATTCTCTGTTTCGACAAACCTATTCGCTTCGAGGATTGTTTACCATGGAGAGCCCACATGCAAACGTGCCGTAATAAATCTCCCCGATGACGACATTGCAGTTCCGGTCGATCGACCGCGCTGGACGTCGTCGTTTTGGGCTACCCGTAATCCGTCATCAACCTCCTCCGCAGCACTAATGAGGTGCTTTGCAAACCCAAGGTTAGTTTCAAGAGTCGAGAGTTCATTCGCAATAAATCGGAACAATTAAGAAGGAAGCGAAACATTGGCAAATAATCAACGATCTCAAACGGATCCCCAATAACGGTGCAAAATAACGTCTTACGATCGGCGTGACAAGCGAAAAGTGTTCTACAATCCACACGACCACACGTGCTCTGTCCAGGAATGTGTAACATTCTTGAGGAGGGACGAAAGTGTATGATTTTAAAAATGCAAACCCCAATGCGGAGTGCGACCCGTAAACACTTGGTCAGCATTTTGTATTAACCGCCCGCACACACAGAGAGGATGACGACGCCTTCAGGATGATGGCTTCAATCAAGCGCGCTTCTTCCCGTTCTCGGGCCGGGCCGCTTTACGCCGCGCAGCAAAAGAAAGAAAACAGTACAGCATCATGCAGCAGCAAGCCGCCCCCCGTATGCAACGACGCCGGAGGGCCGAGAGGCCCCAACCGTGGAGGAGGCGAAAGATGAAAACACCCCTGGCTCTGCAGCGGCAGCGCACATCCCATATGGACAGCGGCGAGCGCGAGCGCAACAGATGGTCATAACTCATTGCACCTACCGCGGCCGCCGTGACATTGCATCGCTCGGCACGCCGTGGGGGACTGCAGTTGGCATAACTGCAGAAAGCGAAAGAGAGAACGAGAGAGAGCGGCGACTCCTCCGCTGGACACACTGTGGGGTGGAGTGTTTTGACTGACCTCAGCATCCGAGCTGGGCCGAGTGCGGTTGATGATGTTGCAAGATGGGCTCTGATGGCGCGGCGAAGAAGAGTGCATCATCCACGCACACTCTCGCTCGCTTTCCATCTCCTCTCTGCTCGCCCTCAATGGCACGCATACATTCCGTCTCTCTTCGATACCCGGCCGACGGTCCGGGAATGTCTCCGGCGCCGTCGCCGCCGTCGTCGTTCAATTAACTATGCATGATTCAATTTAATTGCACTTAGGAGCCGCGCACTCTGCCGGTTGGGGCCAGCGTTCGGTCGCGGGCCGGAATGTGTGCAGGGGTCACCGCGGGAAACTGTAATCAACTCGATCCTCGCGCGCGCGCGTCCTTTTAGCAAAACATATTAAATTGAGCACTCGGTTAATTGTCCCCCCAGTTGTTTAGTGGACCCGGAGCTCTCGGAGCTTAACACTCTCAAAATGCTCATCATTACACGCGTGTTACGGGGGTCCTCTATTGGATCCATTAGAAGCTAACCTAATCTAGCCTAGCCTCGGGATGTGTTGAAACTTTCAGTCTATACGGTTGGTTTAGTCCCCGGTTCCGTGCCGTCGTTACCTGGTTGCGTTTCTCCTTCAGCATATTGTAGTAAGCGTTGTCCGCGATGGCGAAGATGTGCGGCGGCAGGATCGGGCCGATCCGCTGGTTCTGGTAGAGCCGCACATACTTTGGGTTGTAGATCGGGTGAAACTTGAACGGGTTCACCGCGATCAGGATGCTACCGACGTAGGTGTAGATGTGGCCGGCTTCGAACCGCTGCCGTAGGTTCTCGAGTAACGTTGCTTCGTTAAGATCTGCAAGCAAGCAAAGGCGAAGGCATACACGATCAGTCACAGCGCCACCAAAGGCCCCAGCCCGAACCGACGGTACTCACCTGGAAGTTGGCACAGGTCAGGATATTCTCTATTTTCTTTCTGCAGCAGAAAAGGTATAAAGTCTCTTAGTATCTGTGGATCGAGTCCGTAACTATCTAGCCAAGGAACGTCGGTTTGTATTTCACGTAAATAGAATCTGCAAAGAGAGAACGGGACATGGTCATCAATCAGAGCATAACATAGCATGGGAAGCGCGGATGGAAACCATTTGATCGCAGACGATGGCGGCTTGCAAATGTCGATGATTCATACCCAAGCCAGAGTTGGACGTAACACGACGCCCATAATTACTACTAACTCGCGAGGGTCGTGGCCGCTCGGACCCTAATCCCTCGATGGGCCACAACGACCAGAGTAACCGACGCACCCACGCAGGGTCTGCCCAACGCCCCAAAATTGCCCGTCCCTCTCTGCCTTAGGATCCCGCCCGACCGACCGACAGTGGCAAAAAGTAACGATCAGTCTGTCTTTTCGCGTGTATGACTCATTGCCCCATTTCGGTGCTAGAGGATTGTGTGGCCAGGCCGTGATTGCTCCCCGATCTTCGCCTCGGAAGGCCGGCCAAACCTAATCCCCCTCCGTCGCTTAGTGGCCATAATTTGGACAGTTACAAATGGTACACCCTGGGTCGTGGTGTGAAAGCATGCGCCACAGCGTAGATCGGTCGAAGCGATCGATCGCGGCGCGATATGCTTTCCGTTTGTGTCTCTCACGTTGCGCGCACGTTGCGGGAAGGCAAAAATTAAATTGTATAAAAATAAACACACGCAGACCGGGCAAACCAATTAGGCACACAGTACAAAGTCATAATACGCGCGCCGCGCCGTCCACGAGGTATGGCCGCGAAGTGAAAGGAAAGAACCTGAGCGGAAAAGTTTCCTCACTCCGTTTTCCTCTTCGACGTGCGTTTGTGTCTGTGGTGTGGTCACGGGGACGGGACAGTTGTCCGGCAGAGAACGTAGCGCCGACCGGCAGCTACAATTTAACGATTTATTACTTTGTTGTAGCTTCTGGGTCTGGGATTTGTCAACCGATCCGGCCAACACACGTCGGATCTAAATGGGTGCGCACGATCGCAACAACTCCCTTTCCCGGACGGAACTCGATTTCAGTAATCTCTTCCCGACTCGTGCGAACATCTGCTTAAGGCCACTTGGCACGCGCCACCACACACTGCGCACATTGCGATGTTTCCATGTCCTTCGACCACGGCCGATTAGCGGCCGTGGTCTGCAGAGGGCCGTAGGATTGTTTACCGGATAGCAGCAGCACCACCTAGCGGAACCGTTCTGCTTCCATTACGATCTGCTCACTTAAGCGATGAGATCGGCCAGCTGACCATGCCCCGAGCAGTTTCGGTCCCAAAATACATTCTACGCTAACTTGCCTCACTCATTGGAGTAGTTTTTAGGGAGTTTCTCGGCCGGCGACACTCTAATAACACGGCAAGAAGAGTGCGAGTGTCGAGTTGAGCTGAGCAAACCGTGGGTCAAAACACGGACATTCCCATGCCAAGGTCTGCGGCTCTCAGACCTTACCGAATCGGATCATTGCGGTGGCCCCTGATCACAATTCACGTCGTCGGCGTCGTCGTCGTTGGCGGTGAGTGCATTCATCCCGGCCACCGTTCGCATTTTCAAATGATAAATGTCATCGCAACGTCAAAACATGTCCACCGCTCCTTGTGCGCGCGGGCACAAAACACACTTTCGCGCAAGTCATTAGGCGTGAAGAAAGCCTGACTGACAGAGAGCGGAAAGGGATAGACGGCCCACCGGTCAGTCAGCCAGCCAACAACAAACAAATAATGAGCGCGGCACACATGTTGCGAATTCTCGACCGGGAGGATCTGTTGTCACCGCCGAGCGTCGGCAGGTCACATGGGGGCACAGCACGTACATTAGCACGAAACGACGCCATTCGCCGCTACGGTCGTCACATTTTCACACCTCACATCCCCCGCACGCCTCGGGGTTTTCCTCATTTTCCGATTGTTTACCGACAGAGACCGACCGGCCGAGGGCGGGTTATAAATTTTGCCACCAACCATCACTGATCGGCAGGCAAGGACAACCGTTTAAATGAAATCCTATCGTCGACCATCGTGGGGCTCAAAATTGAATTCGGAAAACGGCCGTAAATTATGGGCGGCGTGGCGTAATAATTTCCGGCCCTGTCCGACCGACACCGGCGACCACGTGAGACCGGTTGATGCAATTGTTCCGCCGCCGCGTTTAAAAGATGATTTATTAGTGATGCCGCTGCCGTTGGCATCGGCGCGATCCTCGATCCCGATCGAAATCTACCCACCGGCGGCGGCAGATGAAGAAATGCAGATTTGGCCCGAAACTACCGTCGGCGTGTCGGCAGACAAATGGCGGCCCGAAAACAGTCGTACTGGGACCTCTCTCTAAGCCATCTTTTATCTTGTTTGTCGTTCAATAATCGCTGCCAGAGCGGCCGCCACGAAAGCCGCAGCCAGCAGCACCAGCAGCACCAGCAGCCCTAATTCCTAAGGGTGCTGTGAAAAGTATGTCACAATATCGAGACGGCGATATACGACAGATCGTGGTGTCTTGTTTGGGGCGCAGTATGTTGTAATACACGGTGGGTCCGCGTTCTCGTTTTCGGTTGATTAATTTTTGACACCGCATTCCGGAAAATCCACCTTCTTCCGCGCATTACAACATCCCATCTCCGACGCTCGATGTGGTCGGTCGAATTAATCCCCATCGGGTTCGCCCGCCGGTTTTCTCGGAACTGTCAAAATATGACAGACCATGCGGTAGGGGTCCCCTTTGGGTGGGGAACTACTAAACAAATAGTTTCGGCGGAGTGTATTCTATATTTAGGATCCGAATGCGAGAGACACAGAATTTCCTGACCACTCCCGGGGTGGGCGACTTTTCCCGGAACGAAGAGGAACCGTTTTTGTGGGGCTGGCAACAGCTGTCGGGGTCGGAGAGAGTTGAGACATCATCCGTACGTCAGGGGGTATGCCTAAGTACCGGGTGGTGAAGGAGACTTGGCCCTCGTTGGGCAAGCAGGGATAGCGCACTAATTACTATTAGTGCGCACGCGATACACATTTGACATGCCAAACGAATTGGAAGCAGCACACGAAGGACCCGCCTGATGACGTCATCATCCATCATATTTCGTGTAACATAAACACTTTTAACCGTGAGCGAGGAATTCTGAGGAATCATCCTCTAATTGGCCCGTTCCAGGAAGAGGTGCGCGAATGACTGATCGTACACTAAATGGGACGCTAGCAGGCGGACGCCATTTTAATCCAGTTTCACGGGCCGGCGACTCGGGAAGAAGGCTCGAGCCGCTAATTGGGACCCTCTCCGATCGATCGGCCGATCAATCGATCAGCGGCGTTGAAGGGTTCCGCGGTAGTAAACAAATTAGCGCCGTGTGCGCGGCCGAAGAGCGATCAGAATAGATCGCATCATGCTGCTACGCGCTGCTGCTGCTCCTGGTCTGGCCACGCGGTAAACGAACCGCAAACGGGGTATATTTTTGGCACACAAACGCTGGATAAAAATACATTCCACTGTTCCGTGGCATTCCCCGGTTTCCGACGGCGACGCGGCGGGCGGGCGCGCGGGGCGCAATCGATTTGTCGAAAGTGCGTCAAGCCGTCGTTTCCGCACTCCGCGCCCCACTACTGCGCGGGCCACCCTCAGGTGGGGAGAAGAAGATATTTTAAGAAGCTCTTTCATCTTGAGCCGCTCGCCTTCGCCAAGTGCACGGGGGTGAAGAGGGCGGGGCGCGGATACGGGGCGGGAAAGGAACTACGTGTTAAGAGAAGGAGTTAAGAGTTGCACGGATAGCGCGGCTCGGTAAATCATCCGCCCCGGGGCCGGGGCCGGGGCCGAGTGGCGGTGACTTAAGAACTGACCATTTACGCCGTGCCGAAAGGGCGCCTGAGATATGGGGTTTTGGGATCCGCACCGGCACCGGCCACACAGAGTGTGACTGTTCCCTATGAGGCGCCTTGTTACGGGTGGTCAGTTAGGATGATAACGGTGGCAAGTGGTCCGTACAAAATTTGGTGTAACTTAGACAAATAGGAACGGTTTTAAAAATTATACAGTTCATTTTAAAGAATAATTATCAAACCAATTAATCAACGGGATCGTGATTCCGTTGTGGTCGGAGGTTTGATTTGTTAGGCAACAAGCGGTTTGATCAGAAGGGCCAATTTTTATCGATCTTGATAAATGTGTATGCATATGGGGGACCTTTCCTAATGCACTGGCCATTCGGCAACATTATTTGCTGGCCATTAATTAACATTTTTAGTTACTAGTCTACTAGTAGAAAAATGAATGTCTTGGATTGTGAGACGTCGTCGTGCGTCGTGAAGGATTGGATAACCAGATAAACCAACTATTTGGTCAAGACGGTCAATGGTCCTGTCAGAGTTAGTTGGGCCATGGCGATAGTTCGTAAAAATGAATGATTCCTTGCAGCTACCTCACTTCTATGCTGCAAACAAGTCTTTAGACGTCCTTCTGGTGTCTGGGAGCTCCTTTCAAATTGACTCGAGCTGTTCAATGCTAGTCAGAGGTGGTTGAGGAACCAAACCAAAACATGCTTACAACTCAATTCCCCTCAAGACTCCGATCATTGCAGTACCTTATAATTTCATACTTATGTTGTTAATTTAATTGTTTACATTCCACCTTCCGATTTTCCAAAACTATGTTCTTGTAGTAACTCTGTATAAGCTGTTTCACTTTTAGCGGAAAGCTAAATTGAATAAAAATCCAGTCCAAGCCCAAAACATGGAGAAATTTCCGTTCAAGCGCAGTGTGTGCCATATTATGGCGTCGTTGAAAATCCTTCATGCATCCCTATAGCTGATGGGGAATTACGCATTTGGCTGGGGCGCTTAATGCTGGCTTCATTGCGTGTAGATTCCGTTCTCGTTACACTACTCAACTACTCTGTAACGGTAGTGGACTGTACAACCATTCTAAAACAAGGAAAAACAATTAAAGTCCCATTAAAAATCAGAACAAAGAACCACAACTGCGTCTTTTTGCGCGCCAAGCACGTGGCTCGGGTGCGTAAAATTTTCACAACTTTCCCGCTGACGGCACTCCATCATCTGGCCGACGGATAATAATTTAACAAAATCAATTTCCCGCCAATCAACCAACGGCCGGGTGGCTTCGATTGCTTCACCAAACGCTTCTCACACACTCCCCTTCCCGTCGATCTCCATCAACCAAGGGTGGCCGCCAAGTGCCGGCGGTGCATCGGGGGCAACATCGATCGCCACCGGGACGACGACGGCGAGCGCGTCAAAACGACGACCGGAACAGGTTTAACGACGCACCAGCGTATCGGGGAAAAGTAAAAGTGAAATTCACTTCCCCACCTGACTGTGACCCACCACGCCGCCCCCTGGTCCCACTCACCAATCACGTGCGTATCAATGGAAATCATCATCATCATTTGTTTCATCAGCGCGAGCTAATAAATTGCATCGGATGTGCATCCGTCGCCCAGGGACCGGTCTTCTCCGCCGGCCGCGTGCTGCTACTTACCTATGAAAATCTTTCTCCGAGTGCATCGGCCACAGCAGCATCACGGAGACGGGTTTTTCGTGCGCGGAAAGCCTCCGCTCCTTGCACTCGCCCGCCACCTCCGCCAGCTCATAGTTGTTGCCCTGTGCGGTGTGGACCGAAAGAGAGAGAGAGAGAGAAAGGTGATGATTTTATATTTCATAAGTTTTTCCGAGTCGAAGCTGTAGACGGTGGCCGATCGGTCCATGGCCCCGGTGAGCCGTAAATAGGCGAATTTTGCTGGTCGCTGACTGCTGCTAATTGATGAAAGTTTACTTGTTATTTGTTGGCCGGAAGAGAAATTTTCCGACCGATTCATTCGGTGATGGGCTTCGATTCTATTCAGTGCCCTTTCCCGCTGGCCAGTCTTTCTATTCGGTTGCTACTTCGGATGGAAGGACTTCTCAAACTTTCTTCCTTATTATTATCGCTGTGCCAATTTACGTTAAATTCTGGTTATCTTTCGCTACAATTCAGCGTTACATTTCGAGAATCGAATGCAGGCGCAGCAGCGGTGGCGTCACTTTTCCGGCGCAGCAATTACGTCAGGGGGCGCGCAACTTTTCTTTTCAGCCCACCCGGGACCAACGACGGCGACCGGAAAGAAAAATGCTAAATTAAAAACAAAAGGAAGCAATCCGTCTTACCGTTAGCCCCAGCCGCTCGACGATGCAGGAAACGATCTCCTCCGCCGTGGTCTGCTTCGAGGCCTCCACGCTGAGCGCCTCATAGTGCAGCGACAGTGCACCGACGTAGACCTGTTTTTCCCCGGTGGTGCCAGTGGAAGAGAGAAGAGAAGAGAAAAGCCGTTGCAGAACGGGCCCGGTTAGAGTGGGTTGGATGCGGAACCGAATTAAAGAAAGAGCAGAAGAAAAACAACGCAGAAAACACATCAAGTGAAAGAGGTGTCAATGTACCGGTGGCTGGCCGGCTGGCTGGCTGGAAAGCTGCACATGATATAATGCAGTGTCCATCCCGACACACTGCGGGAGGGATGAAAAACTAACCACCGGATGTGCCGGTCAGAGAAGGCGGGAACGCGGGAGAGAAAAGACGGAAACAAGACGGACCGGGTCAAACGGAGGGTACGCTACGTTTGCTCGATCATAATAATAGCACTAAGAAATTCTATTCACAGCCTCCATCCGAACTAAAAAATGGTCAGCGTCACAGCGCAAAAGTTATCCTATAAAAACTATATCAACACAACTCAAACAGTAAAACAATGAGAAAGTGAGGAAAATGGTTAATGAAGAAAGCGAAAAGATTGAAAATAACAAAACAAATTAAAACGAAATGAAAAACAAGTAAAACAAACCCACAATGAGTCAAACTTTAAACACCATCCACCTCAAGGCGCGCCAGCTGTGTATCTGGTTTACGCTAATCAATAAAACGCGACTTCCTACGTAACACAAACACGCCACCACGCCCGGGTGTGTCGCCCTGGGGACCTTAAAAAACACATGCCGCGAGAGCCGTGGGGGCCTTGGGCTAATGTAATCATTTCCTAAACACTGTCGCGCTGTGTATTAATTATCATCATACGGCGACGACTAGGAGTCGCAGAGAGTTCGACGAGAGAGTGTCCCTGGATCGGGGAACCGCTTTCTCGGCCGATGCAACACCATCGTGCCACCGAGTGTGGCACGTCTTCGCGTGCAGCGGCCGTGTGATTGCACCACCACCGAGGGGGGGGCTAAGCACGGAAGAGACCGACAAGGAAAGGAAGTGATAAAACGCGCGCGTTACGCGTGCAATTCGCGCGATACGCACATGTCGCCCGGCGCACGTTTGTGCACCGCGGACCGGAAGCGAAAAACGAAAGTGTTGCCCAGAAGTCTTGACCTGTGTCTTGGCTGTCTTTTCTTTCTCTATCACTCTCTCGAAATGCTGTCGCTAAACAGTGGAGTCCGTGTTTTGGGTTTTTGGTTGCACATTCGATCAATCTTGATCTTGTTCTCTACTGGGCCTTTTGTTCTATGTTTTCGATGTTTGTTTCGATGTTTGATGGTTTATGTTTTTGTATGCCAACTGTCGTTTGATTACTTTGCTGGCTGTTAGTTCTGTGTTAGCATTTCTAACCTCAGCTCTCGAATCGAGGACCAAACAAGTGTCTTAAGCTTATGCAATAAATTGTTAAAATTTCCATTTTCAAATGCGAAGTGCAATGCATTTCGATCGCTCCCCACCCGGCATCGCTATGACCCAGACCCGACACAGAGCAGAGCAGAGCATACAGACAGACAGCAGAGCAGAGCTCTCCTCCAGATGGAAGTGACAGATACTAGAGAACGGGCGAATCAGCTCCAATTGTGCGGCGACCGCATCTTACGGCAGCGTGTGGTGGTGTTTACGTTGTGATCTTACTCCCAAGTCGGCACTCGCGGCTGGCGGCATGATGTCACGCAAAACAGTAAACCATCATGAACATGAACCGAGAATCATTATAAACACACATCAGTTTCTCAACCGGCTGCTCAACCGTCGTATGAGTCATGCCGCCTCATCGGGAGGCCCGCTCCCCGAGAGATGTCGCCTAGTGAAAGGGCCGTGGAACAAATTTATTTCAAACATAAAGCAGTAAAAAAAGTGCAACCGATTGAAGGAATGCCACCGCTGCGACTGTGCGCTTCGCGGAAGGAACACATCACTGCTCTCTCTCTCTCTCGCTCTCTCGGGGGCTGCTCTACTTTTTTGCCGGGATTTCGGCAAACATCCTTGACCCGATCTCCGAACCGAGCCTTCCCCCTCGGTGTGTTCTCTGGAGACAGGAAAATAAGAAGCCTAACCCTTCAAAATCATTATAATGCAGCGCTCGGGTGAGCCCGGTGGGAGACTTGGGATTATGCGCCGATCCGCGCGATCCCGATCGAAAACGGTCCGAACATAAACCAGACATCCTGCGGTTACCGAACACAGAGGCCAAGTCAGAAAAAAAAGAAACCGTTTGCCAATCCTGACCTTGAGAGACCGCGAGATCCCACAGAGTTTACTAATTAAATCCACGCTGGGACGGCCCCGGGAGCGAATCGCGAGAAATCGAAACCCACCAGCCTTTTGGGATCGGCAATCCGGCCAACAAAAGTCCGCTGAGACAGAATCTCAAGTCCGCTGACTCCGGGCCGGGCCGGGCCGAGCCGAGAAGAAGAGCATCCGGGAAAATGAAGCCGACAAACTTCCAGACGCGCCAAACGCAGCGAAGTGGAACCGGATTAACGACGACGTGCGTTGCGGCGTCTGCGAGACGAGTGAATTCTCACTCCGGGCACAAGGTCGGTCGGCCGCTCGCTCTCACACTGACTCATCTTCTTCGCATGCCCAAGAACGATCCTCGCTGAAGTGAGCGCACTTGCGCGCAGGAGAGGAGGCTTGTCTCGGCAGCACACGTCTTACGATCGGGGCTGCCTTTTACTTAGCCAAAAACCGCGATGGATACGCCACGCTGATGCTGATGAAGATCGCGTTCACTTTTCATTAGCCACAAAAGGCGATCATTTTTAGCAATCCAATTTCGTTGAGCGCTTTCTCCTAGACAGATTACCAAGACCGGACCGATGCTGCTCGCGTAAAACGTGGTTTCTGGAACAGAAATACTCTCCACAACCCTCTACAGGCAGAATAGGCAAACCCGGACCGGCGTTAAACCCCCTCTTGGGGAGGGCACGCAAAATGAAGCTTCCACGCAGCTGTACTCTACAGCGGCGCAAAAATATGATCACCACGCGGATAGGAGCGCGAGCGCGCGAGCGGATTCTTTCCAGCAGGAGCAGCCGCAGCACCGAACGGCGGCGTCGCTGGCGGCAGACAAACAAACACATTACTGAAAAAACATGCAAATATATGCGAACATATACAACATATTTATTTGATGTAGTGCTTTAAAAGCACCGGGACGACGACGCCCAACCGTAGTGGCCGCCCCGGGCAGAAGGAGCAGAGAGGGCCACGGGCTACGATCCGATGATGATCTTTCTGCTAACCACACCATGTTGGTTGGTTGTTGGTGGGCCTCGCATCCTCGGCTGCTCGCGGGTGGGAATTTCTGTTGGCAGCTTTCTTAACGACACAGAACACGTCGGCGTCTCGCGTTTCGTGCAGGAATTCCACGCGGCGACGGCAACCGCGGCGCGCCTAAAACCAATTTGTGTGCTTAACTCGTGGGGAATGGGTCTTAACGAATTTTTCAGATGAGCCAACCGCACAAACTATTATAATCCGCAAATGGAGTGTAGAGGGGTTTTCAAATAATTACTCTGAAGAAATCTTACTGATCTTTTGATGCGCCAAAAGACAAACGCCACAGTGGAACCCACCAAGCCCACCGATCGAGTTTGGCTCAAAAGTCGAAACGATTCAATACTGTGAGTAATACTATTTTGACTTTAAAATATTTAATGATCGATGACGAAGGTTCGTGCCGTTCGTTTCATAATCCCAAAGTGATCGTAACACGGAATCGAAGATTGTACTATCGGTGGTCTTAGAGTGAAGGCCAGTACCACGTGTCACACCGTTGAACTAAATCTTAATTTTAAATTCTCAACCATCGGAATCACTTAGCTACCGACCAGCACCCTTCGGAAGGTGATCTTACGATCACTCCCAGGAAAAAGACACCAAACCAGCCAAGGAGGTTGGCTGCAAAACCTGATCCCGGTTGGCGGACCAATGCACCCCCGGGTCGGGACGGGTTCTGTGCTCTGGGTGTTTCAGAAACACCTCTAAATACGGCCGTCGTCTCTTGGCAAGTGCGGCCCTCTGCTTATTAATCCGTCCGGCCGGTCGACGATTAGATTTAATTGTCCGCCGATTATTAGGGGTTTTGTGTCGCTCGATTAATTTAAATATTTCCCCTTGCGCCATATTCCGGCGGCCGCGCTCTCGCTCTGACCGGTGGTCTCGCTCCGCCGGCCAATTTTATTTTTATTCCCAGCCCCATCACACGCGGGTCCACTCGCACCCGGTTCGCCCGGTACTTCCACGTCCGGTTTGCTGTCTCCCCCCCCCCCCGGGTCAGCCGGCCATATCTTGCTGCGCGCACGGAACCTGAGACGGTCACAAGAAACGCGCTGCTTTTTTTCGCATTCTTTTCCGTGGTTTCTGAATGTTCCGCACGAGATTGCTGTTCCTTTTTTTCTGGTGCTGAATTTTAGTGCCAACCCCGGCGGCGACGGGTTGATGATTGAGTGAAGATGGCGAGCAGGTGCCGAGCCTTTGGCAAACACGATCGCGACAGGTTGACACACCCATTGGTTTCGCGTCCCAACCGCCGAAGCATATTTCACGCACTTAACGTCACACGTCTGCAACACGCGTTCGGAGTATGTTTTCCGCATGTTCCGCGACGGAGTTCGATACGCGCTGCTGCTGCCGATTGGTGGTGGGTAGTAGCTAATAAATTTGCGGAGAAAAACTCCAACCCGATAACCGGTCACTCCGTGGCGCAATGGCAGCCAACAAAACATGAGTTGATCTTCGGTGCAGCAGTGCGCAACAGTTCGTCGGTGCGTCCGCGCCAACAAACGGACCTCGCGCGAGAAGCGATTATAGCCCCCGGGTCCCCCCTATTCCCTGCCCCCGGCACCTGCGCCGTTCCGTGCAATCAATCATTATTGGCGCGCGCAAAACTATCGAATGCAACACGGTACCACTTTCGTCATGAAAACGCCCAACGCGGTCAGTTCGCGCAACGCGATGTGGGGCAAAAGCTACATTTCCTCTGCCTCGAAGCGGCTGCTGCTGCTGCTGGTGGGACTCTGGGCCCCCTTGAGGCGCTTGTCGTGTTCTTGTTTTCTTACGCTCTCGTAATTGAACACACAGCTTCAGACGCGGGTGGAAGGATGCATGTTCCAGGCAGGCGGCATACGGGGTGGAGAGAGAAGGAAAGAAAGTGGGATTAAACCCTGTGCAGTGCGCTGGCACTTGTGTGTACCTTCCGGCGATGATCAATTCCGAGATCGGACCAAGTACTGCGCGAGCCTTGGGGGCTAGATTGGCGCGGCCCACCCTATTTGCATAATCAATTACCTTTTGCTATAAACGTTTTTCTTTTTGGTGGTTGCGTTTAACATAAAAAATATAATTTTTTGTTGAGAAAATTGCTTTGCCACTCACAACCCGCAGGATGTGTGGGGTAGTCAGTAACAGAACCGTGGCACCGTGAAAGGCACAGTCTAACGCGAAGCGAATCGGTGTGAACATTGGCACGGTCTGGCACCGTTGTGGGGTAGTGGGTTAGTTGTTTGTTTACATTTTTTTTTTCGTTGAATTCCGTTCAATTTTGCGTGAAAAGTCGATAAACAAAAAAAACGGGATCCGTTACTTTTCCAATTAATGACCTAAGTTGCTTAAATATAGTCGCTCTGTAAGTGTAGCTGAATTATGCCCGATAGCGTTAGAGGGTGTTGCATCACAAAAAACATTCGCCGATAAGTTGTGTGACTGCTTAACTTGGTATTTTGAGTTTAGACTAAATCGTCATCATAATCAGCAGCCGTTCCCCCGCTCGTTGTCCTACTAAGAAGACTTTGCATGGGCTGGTTCGTCGTCCACCATTCTCATGACATGACCAGCCCAGTGGAGCCTGATGAGACGTATGCGATGCACGACACGTCTGCACGAACGTCTTAGTTTTTTTTTATTCTTAAAGAACATCTTAGTATTGAGTCAGCAAATTAATTCTTGCGATTTTTATTCGACATTTGTTACCTAACTACAACAATAAAAATACTCGAATACTTTAGAAGTGATCCAATCAGAGATCAGAACTCATAAGCCTTTTTTTCATTCTCACGACACTCAGGAGATGGGAAACTATCGTGTGGTCATCTCCTAACTTCTGACCTGTCAACTCCTGATGCTGCCAATTCTTCACCAATAGCCTTTTTTAGCGATCCAGCTCGCTTTTGAATTGATATTGAAGTAATGGAGGTTGGATCATTAACTTGTTGGATAATTCACTTCATATTGAAGTAATGGAGAAGTACCCTCCGCGAACAAACAGGAACAAAACTTGACATGTTCAAACGCTTAAAAAAGGTGCATATAGCTCGCTGTTTCAGTGGCTTCTCCATAGGCTCTCCAAGAAATCCAAATCAATCTGAGCATCTTCCTCTCGGACGCGGCTCACAGGGTTCTGTCAGTTTTGGACAGTGAAGGGAACGAAACAGTTTCTTCAGACTGTGAAATGACCTGCTTGGCTGCTGGAGCACTCTGACCCTGAATAGATGGAGCTCGAGATGATTTCGAACATTCGGTAAGACGCGAACCTGCCACCGCCGTTGATGGTGCCACCATGACTTTAATCTTAATCTCGGTTATCTGCAGACCTAGTTTGTCCGCCGCTTGCTCAATCCCTTTGCAAGCCTGAGTTGAGCATCGGAGATCCATTTGTAGATCCTAAGGTTCCTGACCATTCCACTGCCGAGCCGGCGCTCTAGCGCAATGTTAAGCGCTGTTAACTATTACAACAGAAGACGATTGACTCAGAGTTTTTTTTAAGTTTACGACCCACATTTGAACCCAACCACTACCACCGGCACCGTTCGGCAGTGAAGTGGCAACCAATGTTACGCACATGAATTGAACCGCTCTCCTCAGGCAACAAGTGTCCGAGCCCTTGTTGGGCGATTTAGTCGTTGGCAATTTTTCCATTCTACAATTGCACCATCCGTCGTCGCCGTCGACAGCCCTAGAGCGGCAATGGAACGGAAATGATTAATCAGCGGGCGCACTCGCACTCAGGAAGGAAGGGCGACCCGAACCACGGCCGTCGAAACGTATCTAATTCGATCCGGACTCGATTCGACCCGTTCGTCTGATAATCATCGGAACGCGCCGGCGAGCCCTACGTAGGGCCGCGATATGATTCATAGATTCCTCCCCCCGCCTGGTGGCCCATGGTGCAGGGTGAAGAAGTGCGCATTGCGCATATCTATTGACGGCGGCCCCCCCTCCGGTTGTGGCGTAATTAGTGTGCCTCTCCACCGTTGGCCTTAAAAGGCGCGCGCGAGAGAGACGATCACACAACAAACGATTGTTGCGGAAAAGTAGGACGCGCTGGGGGGGGTGCGTCCTGCGCCACGGTGTGTATGATCTCGTGTGGTGTACTGACAGCACTAAAAATAGAATTTTAATAATGCCAAACACATGCTCCTCAGCGGCGGCGGAAGTTGTTCGGCGAACCAATTGCACGCTTCGGCGGTCCCAACACGCGCCTTCCTCACCTTCAGCATGACCGTCGTGTCCAGCGTGACGAAGTCATCGTAGTAGAGTGTCGAAAGTCGCGCGTTCCGCCTCCGTTCGCTCCTTTCGACTCCTGCCCGACGATCGTCAGCAGCAGTTTGTGAGGCCGGCTCCCGGGGATCGTCCTCGCTGGCGATACCCAGCGCAAGGTCCCTTCGCCTCGAAAGATTCTGCTGTGCCGCTGCTGTCGTGTCGTGATCGGACCCGGATTTAATCCGCTTTTCACGCGGCTTTTCTTTGCTTTTCTCACGCCGCTTCACCGGAGTGGTGGAGGCTCGTTGCTGCCGAAGCGGAGCCGGATCACGGTGGTCCACGAACTGCATTGCGCCGTCTAAGCAACGTCTACAGAACAACCGCCTCCAAATCTGGCCCCGTATTCCAGTATTCCACCTCGTCAGTATATGTAACCCTTAATCGGCTTTCCGATTTTTTTTTCGCTCACAAACTCACACGCTGCGTCGTTTGGTTGGTTGATAATTTCCGGTCCCAGCCCCAGGAAAATTGGCGGCCAACAAACCAAACACACAACAAATCACACTATTGGGACACTCACAAGCGTTGCGCACTCTACCGGAAATTCGAAACTGCAAAAAAGCAACACACGTAAACGGTTGGGGAGTTTCCTGTATGGAGCGCTCCCTTCTCAAGAACCTAATGCTGCCACCGCTCCGTGGCCGTGGTGAGAACTGCGAAGGTGTAATTGGCGATTTCCTTCAATCAGATCTTTTTAATTTGGCCACCTTTTTTTTTCTTTCGGCAGGCACCACCAAACAGGCATTTTCCGGTGCCCGAGAGAGCCCTTCACGTTCGAAGGGCCGTACTGGGTCAACAGCCGTTCAGACCGAGATATGGCCGCTCGCGGGCTGGCCTATCATGTATCGCCGGTGGCTATCGGAAGGGCTGATAACCCCCACACAAACACACACCAACGCGAGCGCAACTGGAAAACCTACTGGGACACACTGGAACGTGTAGTGAGTGTGGCGGTTTCACACAACATCCGACGAGCGCCGTTCGACCGTGACTGCGCTGCTTCTTGGCCGGGAGATTCCAGGAGATCCGCCCGCTGGACCCGCTGTTCGATCGGATCGGATCGGTTGCTCTCACATGCTCACGGGTTCAAGAGTACACAATAAGAGCAACCAAATGAAGAATATCCTCCTGATCCTCGTGTAATCACCGAGCCGAACGCAAACTTCTCGAAGATCTCGCTCTCGCTCTTTTCTCTGGAAGCCGACGCGCTTCCGAAACCAGGCGGACAGCAACCGCGAGATGCGCAGAGTGCACTCCTCGAGGTAAACACTAAATGATTCTGCAACCACGCGAACTCGGCACTTGGCACTGCAAAGATTGGTTTCCGCTTGACGAGCAGATACGATCACAATCACAGGCACACCAGAGACCAGTCGACTCTCAGTCACTCTGGTGCCAACTACTACTAGGTGCCAAAGGGCCTGTAGTGGCCTACTGCCAGAGCGTCGATGACACGTTCCTGACGAACGAGTTACTGGGCTGGGCTCGGAGAACATAGGGCAATTAGCTCTCCTTCCCGTGGACTGTGTCACCGCGGGGAGCTGAGCCCTGCAACTTGGCGGCACGATTCCACTGGAGGGCTCACTCAGAACAATAATAATTTGAGCACAAGGATCACGGAGGTACCTCCTGCGAAAAGGGCAAGGGCGCGCGCGCGCACACGACACAACACCTGCACCTCGCGGGTGACTCAGCCACAGCGCACTGGCGACCTTCACTGAACGCTAGGCGAGCCGAACAACAGCCGATAGACACCAATAGATAAGCCTAGAACCCAACGCGGTATTCCGGATCCGTTCCGGAACTCACCACCCATCCTACGATCGCGAGGTTTGCCCGTGTACTGGAAGCAATTGTGCCCTCGAGGGAACGAACCGTTCAATTCTTATCAATCAATCGCACACTTCGCCGGTCCGAGCCGATAGTGTATTCGTCACCAGCACCGGTGGCTTATCGGGGGGCCCGGGAGCGATATGGATTTTTGCAACACCATCACCCGTCTCGTGATACCCTGATAAGGACCATTCTTCCTGTTTGCGTATCACCTGCAGAAACCCAAGCGCGCTTCCGATCCCTTTGCTCGGATCAGATCAGAACGAAGGTTAACTCTCGCTTCTGGAACTGAGTCTGAGGGGGACGTGTCCGTCGTCATCGAACCACTTTAATTAGGGTTGAGTAAGGCAGGGTACACGGTTAATCCCCACCCACCAGAGGGCTGCTCCACAACCGGATCGACCGAGTGGCAGAATGGAATGGCGAGCTCGGGCTGAATCACAGCTCGATCGGGATCGATTCTGAAGCTTAATCGAGTGGCGGGTCCTCTGGTAGTGCTCGAGTGCTCGAATAATGCTTCAAACAGTCGACGTTTGGCCAAGGAAGAAAGTTAGCGAAATCACTCGTCCGTGTTGCTGCGGCCAATCGAAGCATGAAGGTTGCTACTATTTTCAACCAATATTAAAATAAACCCAATACACGCCGCCCCCTGTTCTGCCCGATGATGTTCCGCACACAACAACAATCGGAACACATCGAAACACATCGCCTACAAAAAGCAGAAAGGGCGCATTGGCCCTTCCAGTGTACCGTTCCGCATCGTATTGGGCTGCGCTGTGCTGATAGATAGCGCAGAGAGTAAACGCGAGACCTGGCCCTACGATAAGATTTGAATTTTATGTCTGTTTGGCAAACAGTTCGCAACGAGACCGAATGTCTTCGGAGGCGTGAGTCCAGGGCAGGACACCAGCGAAGGAGTCAGAGACCCGTGCCATCATTTGGACCCCGTTTTTGTGGGACAGAGTAGAATATACCAGCAAGCGTCTCCGAGGCAGCGACTCTCGACGTTTCCCCGTTCCCGGTGCCGGGTCCGGTTCAGAATAGAACAGCCGTCGGGAACCGTGGCCACAGCACGAGGCCGCCGCCCGCTGTCAAATGTCGTCAGATTGAGCGTGACGATGACGGATCCGGCGTGGGACGTGACCTCTCAGAGACATGGTATCCTTGATGCAACCGCTCGTGGCCGAGGTTTGACGTATTCGCGCGAGGGTGTAGGCGACCATCCGACCAACGAGTTACAGCCCAGGTTCGAAACTTGACGGCGGGCGGCGAGCAGGAAATGGAGAAAGAACTTTCTTATCGCCGCCGTGACGTCAGCCCTGAGCCGGTGTGCTTGCAGTGAGTGCACCGGCATCGGCACCGGCTTCTAATGATGTCCTATTTTTAGCGCCTCAAGAAAGGATACCACACATTTAGACTAGTAGCGGGCGCTGGAGACGTGAAAAGCACAAAACGCAAGGCACCCAGGTTATGTGGAGGCATCACATGTGGGGCTTGAGCATAATGCATGATATTAGGCTGTTCAATAAGTTCGGAGTCTCGACAATGGAGGGCGCTGCTACGAGTCTAGCTTTTTTTGTTATATTGATCCACTCTTCATATGAACGTATGTTTCATGTTAATCTGTCACTTCATTTTGTTTACAAGTCATTCAGACGAGTCACAGTATTTTTTACAATGCAAAAAATTAAGTATCGTGCAGTGATTGAATTTTTATTTTAGGAAAGTTCAAAGGGCAAGTAAATTAATGAACGAATGTTGAAAGTATGGGGGTCGTTGGGTCTTTGCATTTAAACGTGACCGTACGTACAAGCCTTGAAGACTATTCACATCAAGGACGTCCAAAAACAGTAACAACACCTAAAATCATAGGAAAAATATAGAATTTGGGAGTGGAAAATGATAGGCTCATAACAGCCGTGGAAGCATATTTAGAAGCCCTTCCAGTTTCTCCGTTCAGGGATGGAAGTTATAAATTGGAGTCTTCTTGGAACAAAAAATATAAAAAATGTATTTCAAAAACCATAAAAACGGGGTTTTCTTATGGAGGCTCCGAACTTATTGTACAGTCTAGTAGTATAACACTCGGGTTGGCTGTAGTACCCAAGCGTCGTTGCTTACGCCCGCTAGTAAATGGTCGAATGGACCACAACTTGGATCGGGCGTGATATCTCCGTAGTACTCTCATCGCCATCGGCCACGAGGAAATGTCACACTACCCAGCCACTGCGTCCGGACTCTATCTCCCGACGCTATCTTATCTGTGTCCCCGTGCCAACACCTGAGACGCGTTGAGGTTGGTAGAAGTGCGTGAGGACTCGGTCGGTCGGTCGGTCGGTTGCGGTTTGACGTTCGGTGTAAGTAGTAAATCCACAGTGTGCACGCCAAACCGACCCGAATAATGGTGGTTAGGGCCACGCGTTTCAAGGCCAACCGTCGAAAGACGCGAACGGACCAAATAATGGCGAATGGTGCTGTGTATGTGTTGCGTCTTTTTTACGATCTTGACCTTTTACAATGCGACCGGGTGGCTTCTTGTGGGGTCCGGGGGGCCTGCCACCCACTCCCCACCGGTCCCTGTCAACGCCAGGCATTAAAAATCACCATCACGGAGAGCGACGGAGAGCTGACCGACGACCGAGTGTTCCGTTTGATGAATCAGCACCCCGCCAGCCGACACGGCGAAGAACCCTTCCGTGCTCTATTTTACGATCGGCCGGCGTGTTCCGGAGGTTCTGCAACTTGAGCACGGCTGCGGCTAGAATGGTTCGCAACACACATTCACAGCCGGAAAAATGTCGTGTCGATCAACGGATGATAAGTGTGACGAAGGATTAAACCAAGAGAAAGGGAATTGATTCGCAACCGATCGATAGACGGTGCCTGCCAGTTGGACGTTCTTTTGGTCACTATACGGCGCATTCTGTCTATTTCTGGGACGGCCCGTAACACCCGAACCCCCGTTCGGTGACGTCATCGCCCTGTGTGTATTCCTATTTGAATGTCCACCGTGGGTCTAGATTAAAGATTGCTAGTATCGCACAGGACTGTGTGCTGGAAGAAGGTGTGTAGACGGTAGTATACGACTCTATAAATAGGTGGCCACACCATCGGTATGTGCCACCTGTTCCTTCTCCACCATCTGTCTGCCATCCCAGCCATCACCTGAAAGAGAGCTTCAGCCAGAAAAATGGCCCATCTTTTTGGGGTCCGTTACGGAGCGGGTTATAACTCATTTGCGAACGGAACTCCACCACCCAGGAAGGCGGCGCGGCGCCAACAGCCGGGTGCCGAGAACGGAACGGGTGGTACACAATATTAATGACGGCATGTTTTAGTGCCGTTTGGTTGGTACTTGTTTATGGTGGTGGTGGCGGCTGCTGGCGCAACTTCTTCGCCGCCATAGAACCCTCAAATCGCGGAACGATCGAAAGATCGTGAAAACAAAACCAAACAAATATTTATGAGAATGACCGGGGTGGGGGAGCAGCGACCAAAAAACGGGCGCCAAGTGGCAAACGAAACGTCAACAAACATCAGGCGGGCGATCCCGGTGGGAATGGAACGGCGGCCGGGAATTGTTCTCCACACGCAAGCAGCAGGATGGAGATAGTTAAGAGGTGCGATTGACGATTGTTTATCTCTTTCTCGATTGCGCCACACGCGCCGTATGTTGACGGCAGGAAGCACGGGGTGGGGGGGGACTAATGGAGGCACATCAATTCGCTTCCTGACATCCTCGTTACACCGGATGTGCGGTGCCTGGGCCATGTTTCTAAACAGAGCGCGTATTGAGATTGGGAAGTGTCAAAGACCAGATATCTTCGAAGTCTTCTCTACGGATTCTCACGGGTTGATAGCGCTACAATTAATGATATCTTAAAAAGGGTATTTAAACGATGTCCACCCGTACCTGCAGAATGTAGCGGGAACAGTCCCCCAGTGCGTCCTGCGACATGGCCGACGGCGACGTTGATGGCGACGGCTGACAGCAACAAGGACCGATGCTGCCGCTGCTGGCGGCCTAATCTCATCAAACAGCGTCGTTGCAAGCGTGGACGACTGCTGCTGCTGCTGCTGCTAGTGCTCCCGCTGCTGTTCCTTCTTCTACTCCTTCGGCGAGTTCGGCGGCTGGCGGTCCAACTGCTACTGCTACTACAGTAGACGCCGCTCATTCTGCTCCCACCGCTCCTGCCATTCAGCGGCCGCCGGCTTAAACAGGAAACACGTGCACGCACACATTCACCACATCCTTGGTTTCCCTTTCGTGAATTGGTTTCCTTTTCGTTTTTTCACTTCAATAATTAAACTTGTTGACACTAATAACACCGTGTCACTGACACGTCATCAGCGCAGCATACTACGATTTGATCAATTTCCCCTTTCTTTTCTGCTCCGAAATGCGAAATTCTTCGAACGGGGTGAACAAGGAGCCTTTACTTGTTATCACTTATTCACTCTGCTCACACTCACTGCGAAACTTCTCACTCTCGCACCCGGCTCTGGCTCACTTCATCCTGATGGTAGTTAGCCAGCCCAAAATGCACTTTTTGCTGCAGGCACACTCTCCGAAAGGCCGTTCGTAGGTTAACTACCGATAATACACTGCCCACACCCACACACTGTGCCTGTGTGTGCACTCTTCTGCGAAACATTTACCGTTACTAACTCTGCTGGAATAGGGAAACAGAAAAACAATGGGATTAGGCGATGAAATTGGCTGAAAAATTAGCAAAAAAGAAATCACTTTCGGGGGGAGCTGTCCGGAAAATCCTTTAGTTTGCATCCCACTGGGATTCTACTGGGATATTCTGGGTTAGCACTGTTTATGCGGTCTCTAGCTGCACGATCTCCGATCTCGGTGGTGATTACACAGTTGTGTGGGGTCTTATCTTCCTCTAGTTTTCTTCGACACTCGACGTCGCTAGGCCAAGTGCTTCTCCGTGCGTCAGAAATCTTGCGCGTCCGTTGCGCTAACAACTTGGGCCCGTCTCGTCAATCGGGCGCTCGCCGTCGAACGACGACTGATAAGCGGTTTATTCTCACTCAAGCAGGGCGCCGTGGCGCAAGATGTGGCCCTCCGCTTATCGGCCATTACTAGTACCACTAGTTAGTCGCCGCCTGTTATTATGGACCACCGCGCACTCGCCGCTTCTTATGCTTCTTTCTGCGCGTCTTCAGCTTCAGGAGATCCAGTGCTGCAATTCGCAGCAATTAGTGGTGTTGGTCGGCAGAGGTTCGGCACTCAACCTCAACTCCCTCTCTCTGTATGGCGCGCCTGGGCGGAATTGAAGCTGGGGCCGCTGATAAGGACCGGTTCCGAAGCGGCGGAAGTGCGGTCCCGTAAGAATGCGAACTGCAAAAAGAGAAAAAGAAGACAAATTATTAGTGCTGGGGCTCGGGAGATAAATGCATAAATATGTGGTGGTGGTTGTGGCCGGTAGCCTTCTAATTGGGAAATGAATATATTTTCTGTTGAGCGCGCGCCTGGCAGCAAGGTGTTCGGGATTCAATAAATTTTCTTACAGCAGCAGCCGTCAAGATGTCGGCACCTCGGTCAAACTTGCGGAAGCTGCGTTTGACTCATGTCTCAACACCCAGCGCGTGACCATGAGGCCCCCCTACCCAACACCGACAGATGACAGGATATTGTTCGTCTCTTGCCTCGGCCGAAACCGAATCGAAATTATTTTCCCAACAGATCGGCCGCCGGCGTCGCTACGGGAACGGTAAACGGAAGTGACTCACGGATTGCTCTCTCGCCCACGGTGCCGGCGGCAGTGATCGAAGTGTGAGATACAGACGTGCACACCTTCGGAACCCCTCGTCTGCCTGCTGGTGGCCCGCGGCTCCAGCCTAATCCCGTTTGCCGCGCTGCCACCATCACCACGCAGCAGATGAGCGCTGCCTGCTACAGATTAACACCCCAACCACCCCCAGCACAATGGGGAGGTTCGTCTGGCAGCTGGCCAAATCTGCCTGCCTGGTGTAACACAGCATGGCCGGAGGCGCCAGAAGACCCAGCGCGACCTAGGCTCGGCCCGAAAACAAATCCAAAAACCTCGCGGATCGCCAACGGATATTTCACACGCCACGCTGCAGCACTGCCCGGGGAAGTCTACAAAAGTTTTTGGGCTCCCAGCAACAACGTGGTTTCTACTTCTACAAGTCGGAATCTCGTTTCTTGCTTTGACGCCAGTGTAGCCGACGTGCGCTGGGCTAGTGCGCTAATCCCCATAAACACGCGCTAGCAGTCAAGACCCGGAACGAAGGCGCTCAGTCCCACACCGCACCTGGTTTTCTGTGCCGTGTGGCCTACATTTCCCCGCGCGGAACCTAATTTTGCAAACCTCAACACCGAAAAAGTTGGCTGGCGTCGGACCCCCGTAATATATTTCCAGCAGCAGCAACGCGGACAGCACCGGATTAGAGGCGGATCAATAAAGCAGGAGAAGACGTAGATGATGGTATTAGGACCTATCGGAGATCGTGGCACTGATCTTACAGTTGTATGTCGACGAGTGGACACGATTCTTCAACGCAAAGTAGATCGCGAGAAAATTAAACTCTTTTTCACTTCATTGTCTCCAGCAAAACCACGGAAAAGGCGCGGATAAGAGAGGCGACGATGATGAGTGGTAAGTGCCATATAGTATTTATTGCCCCGATAAGATATTAATTCTATTAGCTCAATACTATCGTTAACCCGCTTTTCGGTGGGTTTCACACGACGGGCCCCAAATGGACGAGGTTTTGCCAGTTCTGCTCTGCCCGATATAAAAACCACCGACCTGTGTCGGAAAATTGGAGAAAATGATCGAGTTCACAAATGGCCATCGGTTGGCCACCAATGTGAAGGTGGAAAGCATAACGAATGCCTTACCGCTTCAATCGGGACTTAAAACGTTTGGTGTGTGGATACTCTCCGTTTCGTACCGGAAACTTGATCCCCACGCAACGCCGCGCAAGCTAAACATGGCTTTGCGTATGCGTCGGCGTCGGGAAATACTTGCCCACAAAATCCTTTCGCGCGCCCATCGCTCATTTAACATCTGCCCGGCGGTCCCCGGCCGGTTGTTCACATTCGGACAGGAACGTGACTGGCTGATGACACAAAACCCCACTTCACGTCCTGGTGCCGGGCACGCTGAGGAACGCAAAGAATTTGGCGTCAAGATCGGGCGCGCACATGTGTTTTGGTGTTGCGTTTTGTTGTTTTGGCACCGTTGAAAGCTGGTTAAATTTGGTACGCGGTATCCGTCCCCGGTAGGAGACCCCGATCCCCCAGGTGGACCACACGGAGCCGGGAGTAACAGCTCGCGTATCCGCGCTCGCGGGTTGAACCGAGGACATATTTTTAGTAACCAGAGCTTAGTACCACACCTGCCACACACTGATGGACGAACTCGAAGAAGTGTGGCGTGTCAGATCAGTGCGGAGTTTCCTTTTCATCCGGCAATATGGAAGGACTTTTGAGAAGCGGTCAGCTTCTGATGGGGCAAACGACACGGATTGTACCAAACTCATATTCTCACGTCGCTTTTGTGGAAGTCCGTTTGATGTTTGATGCCTCTCAATCAAGCCCAAAATGTCTTTTTGAGAAGCAAAACATTTGTTTTGACTCTTCATTTAAAAAAAACGTTTTCTTTTCGACGCCATTTGCGACATTGAACGGTATCGACCGAGAAGCTAAGAAAAAATAACCCAGATTGCTAAAGAAATGCAAAAGCCGGGCATGAAAAATAGGATGTGTTTTATTATTCGCCCCATGCCCAATTCCTTAATCGGTTTCAAAACGATTAAGTTGTTCAATTGACAACAACAACCGTGTATGCGATGAATTAACCAAACCTCCACATACCAACAAACTGAAGCTATTTAGTTCAGATGGAGAAAAATTAGATCATCACTACAAAGTATTGGGACGTGGTGCGCGGCGCTAACGGATCACCAAACTCTCCTCAAGTTTCCGGCGGATCGCGCGCGAATTAGAAAATGACTCACATGCTCCATGTGCCACCCCGCTTCATATGCGCGTCCTACATATTAAAAAAGAGCTAATTCCAAAATCATGCCACGAACTAATAAGACACCGGAGACAATAAAATGCCGGACTGCTAACGAGGGGGCCGTGCGCGAGCAAATTGACCCACATCCTAAACTGTTGACTGACTGCGGCTGCAGCACCACACTAAACGGCCGCCCAGCCTTTCGACTTTCGGCTTTTAGAGCCACCGAAATTACCACCGCCGCCGACGAGAGTGGGCGAACGGGAGGCCGGCGGGCGCAGTGATTTCGCCTTCGACTTTCGAACCAGAGGGCAGCGGCGGCGAGAGCTGGACACTCTCCGGTGATTCGATTAAATATATTAATTTCAAATCTAACCGAAATTGGTTTACTGCACGCTCGCGCACGCGCACCGTTTCTCATTTCCTTCACAATCGTCTTTCCACCCAAAAATTGGCCCTTTTTTTCCAAGGGTTGGGAAAGCTGGCCACCGGGACGCACTACGCAGCTGCGCACACATCTGTTGCGCACACGTTGGCGCAACGCGTGGTCTCCTCTCCTCTCGATATTGGAGCAAATGAAGGCGCAGGAAGGAAGCCCGACAACACAAAACCGGCGGCCAACTTCACTCCGCTCGTTGTTGGTGCGTTACACGATTTTACTATAAATCAAAGCCTGGCCAACAGGAGATAGTGCGCCGGGAGGAAAGCAAGCAGCGAGGCAACCGCTTACGGGTGGACAAAGAAGACCTCGTTAGGGTACCGTTTCTACGACCGGCTCCAGATTAGCACTCCCCACGTGCATGCGTGTGCTTGTTTTTTCGGCTCTGGCAAACGATAGCGAAGGGTCACAAAAGTAGAAAATGACTAGAAACACAAAGTTAACCAATTATAAAGGGACAATGATAGGTGTAGAGTCCCAAACGAGGCCTAGCAAATGAGAAACGAACAGAAAAATGAGAAAAATTAACAAAGAAACAAGGAACGCGTTCTGTAAAGTAGAACATAGACACAATGTCAACAATAAAAGTGAAAAAGTGTGAAAACTAAACCGAAATGTTTGTGCAATTGTGGAGAATAAATAGGAAAACAAAGGAAACAGCGAAAAGGCGTTCGAATGTCTAGTTTCGACTCGATCGTCCAAATGCAGCAAAGTGAATAAAAAAAAAACTGTTTGGTTGCTCTCCCGCGGCTCGCACACAGATTGTGCCTCGATTTCTTCGGTTCGTTTCACTTCCGAATTGAGGCTTCCGATCCCAGCTGTGGGGGGCGCCACCGTTTCTTCGTCTATTGTTTTTTCGCGAGAATTGCAGTGACGGAAAGGAGCGAAAAAAAACCACAACCCACACAACCGACACACGACGATGATGACGGTGCACGGATCGGTCAGCTGCTGCGGCGGGCATCCGCGCTTAGCGCCGCCATGGGGATCGCGGGGAGACCGCCATCATTACGGTTGGGCTTTTCTTTTATTTTCTCAGCGTTCCAAACGGGTGGCCATGTGTGTGTGCACGCGCCCGATTCACCTTATCTCTCACTCTGTTGGGTGTAATTAATACCACCACCGCCAGTCGTTCTCTGTTCCTTCTTCGCGTGAGAGGCCGGTCTTGCGGGATTGACCACACATTGCGCAGACCTCGCAAGACACACATACCATGCAGCGGCAGTAGTAGCAGGGGCCTCAACCGGTGGGGGGGTCAGTAGAAAATTAAGAACAGCGCCACTCGGGGCGGCTACGTTTCACTTTCGAGTTGTCGCTTCGAAGCCGCACGAGATCCGTCATAAACCGAAGCAGCGATTCTTGCACAGTTGCATCATTTGTACATATGATTCTATTTTTGCACTCAATCTGAATGGTATCTATTTTTGTGACCTTCCCCGACAGCGTTCCCAACAATCGATGCCTTACACAATTCTTCAATCACTTTGGCCACCAGGCCAGACCAGAGTGTAGTGTGGTTATGTGGTAGCAGGTTTATTTCTAAAAGGATTTCATCCGTAACCATCATTACCAATCGAGATAAGAATAGGGCATCGGAAGTGCAACTGTTCGAATCTGGTGCATGATACAAAAGCATGACAGATTACGACTTGCAATTTTTAATCACTCCAGATCGAACTGATTACAGAACCTCCCACCCGGTTATACGCGGTGCGATAATGAGTAAGGCAAAACACGGCAAGGCAAAGGCAAGGTAAGGCAAAGCAGAAATAGTAGTTATTGAGGGACTCACCCGAACTGAAGCTTCCAATACGAGGCTCATGCTGTACCGGGTAGTGAACTGCAGGCTAATGGAACCTATCTGGCAACAAACATTTGCTCTAATTACTCGCCCGGACAGGAGTATGGCCACCAGAGTCTGCATCGCGTGTGACTCATCGAATCTTCCCCGAACCCTTGGTGACCCCAGAGACGCTTCTCCAAGAGATGCACAAAAAAATGGAACACCAATGGGAGAACACAAAGACCAGAAGGACGGCAAACACAGACGGCGTCGCGCGTCTTGCGAAACGCAGTGACAAGTAAAGTGCCAAACGCCAGACGCGCGCCGCCAGGCGCGCCTAAGGATGTTAATCATCACGAAGTCTGTGCGTCCACGGTCCCACTCGCGGTCGTCCCCGACATCACCCAACACAGCCGATGTTTTCCTTGGACAGACGCTGGTTGCCCCGCGGCGGCGGCGGCGATCGTTCGCAATCGCTAAAAGATGTTTCACAAATGCTGCTGCTTCGAGCAGTTCTTCGAAATCGCTTCCCATCGTGTTCCAAAGTGCACCCGGGCGGTTAGTCGACCGATGGGGCTGATGAAAGAAAAAAAAAGTGGACGGACAATATTGGCGCATGATGCTGTATACGCACACAGCACAGCGACACAGGAGGAACGAGTCTTTCTGGTCTTTTTGATCTTTATGCTTCTACGACTTTTCACTTATTATTTTCATTTCTTTTCTTGTCGGTGGAAAACAAATCCGAAATAGAACTGATTATACTTTCCATACTTTCCCTGGCGACTACCACCCGAAACAGCATTTGCGCTGCGCTCCATCATAAAACGTAGCCCGAACGTCTCGAATTCTAATACCTCCGCCGTTTTTTTATTGTCTCGCACTCCCTCAAGTAAACTATCTTCGAAATGCCCATAGACCCGGACTGTATACGAAAGCCGCCCGATAAACCGTACGGTAAACAATTATCCTTTACCGTCCACAACCAACGGCAACAACCGTTAAACAGTTAACCCGTGGACCCCGTGGGTCGTTACTGTGTGGACACAACAAAGACAGCCGTTAAACTTCAAGGTGCGCCTCAGACCACACACGGCATTGTAACAGAACCCGACTCCGAGAGCTGCTGGATGCTCCGACGGTGATTTATTGGGCCGATGAGGCTACAGAAAGACAGATTTTCTGCTTACCCTCCCCCCCAACATACGCTATGACGTGCGTGTTGTGTACTCCCCACAAACAGTGCCGTTTGATGTTTTACCATTCATTTGCGTTGCAGTGACAATAAAGCGAAAAGAAAAGGACAGGCAATTTCGGGAACCCTCGCGCGGAGTGACGTAAAGCGCATTCACGTTAATCACAGCATGTCACGACATCCTTCCTTTTCAATTTAACCGCCAAATGATGAACGGTGGCGGTAGAATGGGTTTCGGGAAAAGGGGGTTTCAAATTACCGGTGATGCCCTTTCGGCGCACACAGAGGCACGCCCGCCACACGAACAGTTTGTAGTTGATAACCACGAGTACGTTCTAATCTAATCTGCGCGATCTGCTCCCCAGCATGGAGCATGGAAATCGAAACGGAGTTAGGGGTGGAGCAGGCAGCGGTTTTCTATTTTGACAGAAAAGTGACAGGCCCAATGCTACCACCATCGCTGGCTGGCCGGTGAAGTTGGCCGTGGCGATGCGATGGCCACAGCACAGCACTAGATAATGTGTTTACGACGGGACACTCGATTCACGCCATTCAGCACCTCATCTCATCGCGCTGCTGACAGCCGAGTCCCGCGCTGAAGGACGAATTTGAAGAGCAAGCCGGCGGCGACGGCGGCTGGCGACCCTTGGCAACCGCGAAAGCAGGGCGCGGTCGGAGACAATCAAATCATCATCACAACGGTTCCGTGTGCCTCCGCCGGGACAGCCACGTGATACCCCGGCACAAAACGGAGGAAGCCCATTATTATCATTTCCCATGAGTGACACCCCACCAGCTGACTAACGAGATCGCCTCACACGTGAAACGTTTCGTGATAACGGGTTAACGGTCAAAAGGACAACCGGCCGTGAACAGGGACGAATCCTTACGCAGCAGCTCTTCCCCACTTTTTTCAATTTTTACATTCGCAAATGTGTTGATTAGTGTAAGCTCACCGCGGTGCTCCGGTCGGTGCTGCTTCGTACCATAAATTGGGCTAAAGTAGCGAGCGAGCGTGGCGCTCCCGTTATGTAGCGCGCGCGTTTATGTTTTCGAACGCGAGTTTTGTTTTTTGCGCCGTGTGCAACATCCACACTGGTGCTGTGCAGTAGTAATGTCCGTTAGCCGGCACCATTTGCCTCTGCCTCGGCCTCGGCGTCGTTGGTAGGAAACTTATTGGAGCAAGCAATGGTGGTCGAGAACAGGAGGCGCAAAACATGAGAGATGATGATGATGGTTGCTTGGATGGTGACTGAAGTCAAGCGCGACGACTGGCGGCGTCGGCATATCACTTTACTTCATTATTATGTGCGCGGTCGTGAGAAGGAGGAGGCAGAGCCGAGAATGGCTTCCTCTTACTGGGCATCACAACAGCCCCCAAGGAGCCGCTAGCTGGTCTGGCCTTCAAAAAAGTTTAGAAATATGTTCCCTTCGTGACAACCGTGATTCGTACTGTCCTTCGCTGACGTGCGCTCTCCAAGAGGGCCTCCCCATTTTGAGATGATTGCCTCCGTGAGTAGTGAGTCCACGGAACAGGACGAGCCACGAATCCTTTCATTCACCGCTATCGATTTTGGGAAATCATACTCCGTGTGCATATGGAGCACTGTTTTTGATGGCACTATTTTGAGAACACACACGGAACGAAACACGCATACCAACACGCGGAGGCGACACAAACACACCCACTCTGGTCACCCGAAAGTCGGATTGTTTCTCATTTCTCTCACCTCTCGCCACGGTGAGAAAGTTCGTGCGTAAAGGGGGTCCCACTTTCCCCGTCCCGTATTTGATGGTTTTGTTACTTACCCCATTAATGAACTGCAATTTCTTATTACACCGATGGTGTGTCCGCGGAGGCGCGCTTATTTCGCTTTGTACGGCTTTAGAATCTCTGCTCGCCCCTGCAATCCGCTATTTGACGACGCATTAAAAGGCTCGTGGCGTGGCTCTCGCTCAGCTTTCTCTCCCGTGCTCTCATATTCACGAACCACGCAATCTCGTTTCGCGTTGGCTTCTCGCATTCACACTTTTGTTTGATTAAAACACAGCTCTTGCGATTTGTGGCGATTCCCCGAGATATTGATTTCATTCGTAGAGGCACCACAGAAAACGCCGATGCTAGTGGTTTTATCACAATGCGCTTCGAACGCACAAACCACGGCACGTAGTTCATTCACCGTCCTGCCGCGACGCTATCTCACGGAGCCGAGTCTCACCGTCGATGAGAGGCCCACGCACCTGCTTCTTTGATCGGAAATGTTTGCCAAACTGCGGAGCGACCTCGCGGCGCAAGTTCTGCAAAGGGTAATGCTCAACCGCAACTGAATTGATCGGCGAATAGCGGACACCATCGGGCCCGGGTTCGCGGTGGACATCGAAGGACACAAACCATCATTCGGTCATCATTCACCTCGACACTTCTTGGCCTGCTATCGTTGAAAGAGGAGATCAGCTCCAACTCACGCACACGGGCTCATCTCACTGATCTCCAAACTCCACGACGCACAAAATTCAGCCCCAACCCGTCCAACGATCTCGATTCACTTCTGGGCGATGTTGGAGTACGTGGATTTTATGCTTATTTTACGTTTCGTTTGGTGCCTTCCGTAGGCAGCGCCGCCACCGCCGCAGATCAGATTCCAACGGGATCTGTCTTCACTGGGGAGCGCGAGGAAACTGGACACAAACACAGCGGCACACGCCGGAGAGATGGCGCTCGCACGTACACCCTCGCTCGCAGCACACAAACACACACGCATTGCATACGCATTGGCTCTCGCACAGGAACTGCCGCAATCACCACTACCGCGAGAGGTAGAACACTTGAATGCACTTCTTTCGTTGAGAAGGTTCATTTCTTCTCTCTTCTCAGCACAATTATTATTGTTTTTTTTCGATATTGGTTTATTGTTTAGCCCTTGTTTTAATATTTGTCGTTATTACCTGATGTTTGTCAAGCTTACCACCAACCAATTACCTTAGCAAAGGTGGGTGGATGACCAACGAAATAGGTGAGTTTGGTGGTATCACAAGCCGTTTGGTACACTGATTTCGTGGCAACCATTCCTTCGATGGTTTCGATTTTCCTCCTTCAAAGTTCCGCGTTTAATTGCGAATGTCTACAAAAGGGCAACACGAACCGAAACATCCTTCATGCTGAACAGTAAGCAGATCGTCCGAGCTGAAGTTGATATCAATTCCGACTCGCCGCTTCCAGTCCGCGTCCGCCATACTACTACGCACAATGAACCCTTCTTTACGCAATTCCGTTACGCGGTCCGCATGCTTGGGGCTGAACCGGCTTCCTCCGCCGCAACAACGTTATCTTGGCGTCCTAGCCAGGTTTATGTTGGGAAAATATGTTGGGTATCAAACTCATGTGTAAAGTAGCAATTTCTAAACAAATCACACACCACACATCAAAACGAACCACCAGAAAATGACAGTTTCACCACCAGAGACTGGGAACGCAGAGCAATATTTTCTTGCATCGAAATAGCTATATTTTCTTACATTGCAAAAGCAATATTTTCTAGCATCGAAAAAGCGAGAGAAACGAGAGAGAAAATACGAGAAAAAACAGAGACTGGGAACGCTAGAGAATTTTCTTCTAGTTCTTTGTTTTTTCTTCGTTTTGGAAATGCAAGATTTTGTAATGTACTAAAAATGTAAGATTTTGACTAATAATGCAAGATTTCTATTTTCTCTTATTTCACTTATTTTATTTTTGTTTCACTTTAACTTTATTGAATTGTTTCAATTGAATTGAATATATTTGAATATTGAATAATTGAATTTTGTGCATTTGTGTGCTGCGTAACGCGTAACGTTTTTTGCCACGGGAAAATGGCGGCTTTCGCCTTTTCGCCGTTTCGCCTTCCTGCAGATTTAAGGTACACGAACTGTGACGGTTTTTTCTTAAATCCATTTCGAATTTGCTTTTGAAATCGTTGTAATTGTAGGAATCATCAACGGCAAAGATACTTCGCATTCGGACTTTTATTTCGGATTCCGTAGGTAGCGTTTGAATTTATCTTCATAATCTTTATAAATATAGGAACAGTCGAACTGTTGCAACGCCGAGTGTATTGTTTGCGTGTAACGAATTTAAAGCTAAACGTAGGCATGTCAGAAGGAAACACCACATACGTTTTTACGAAATGGTTAATCGTTTATTTTCCGAGACGTACGTACATTTCCTTCCGCTGAACTTCTCTGCGGAAAACGATTAGACTTTTGCAGCGCAGTGTGTTCCACTCGCTTTTCTCGCACGCGTGCGGCCGGAGCGTTTCCGATACATTTAATTACAGCCACCGAGAAATGCATCCTTTGCGGTCGTTTGAGAAGTTAACTGAACACATGCCTACGCGGCCGGTGTGATGATTTCAACGAATCCTTAGCTTTACCCTGAACCTGAACAACGAGACTTCCTTTTTGTTTTCTTGTGTTTATACAGTTAAATCTTGCAAATCTGACTCTAGCTTGGACTCGCGGTTTGTTGTCCTCGCGATCCAAGTGCTTTCTGCTCCCTGGCTTTTACACTCTACTACTCTACTTAACCTTTATTGTTGCTGTCACGAACCTGAACTGGCTTGAGCAGTTTCTATCGTTCCAACAGTCGGTGTCATACGATCCCCATTCCACGAGCCCAGTGGCTTGCCCTGGCCCATGCATACAAACAAAAACGAATAACCCTCACAGAGAGAAAAAGAAAGAAAAACACTAATGTTAGCGAAGAAAATGAACATCTACATCCGTCTACTACCGTTTACTACTCTAAAATTAACTGGGAACGTTTGTCATTCAATTCTTTCTCAAACTAATCCGGAAGCCAAGGGGAACATATAAAAACTCTCTTAGTAAACTAGCAAACACCCACAAACGTGTGCGCTTTTAGAACAAACGCAGCCGCCGCCTATCGCCTTGGCTTATTATCGTTTTGCATAACTTTCATGCTTATTCTGTGACGAGCTTCCATCTACCGGTTGTGGATTATTGATCTTAATGCCTAAACCTAGTTAATGATTGTGTTTTTGTTCGCTCCGTTCTGGATCTTCTCTTCGTGGTTTCGATTTCTGTGTGAATTCAGCGATCGTGTGACGACGATCGCGTGTTTTAATTTTAAACCAGCAAAGAAAAAGAGTTGCAGATCAACAGTACATGTACCCTCTCTCTCTCTCTCTCTCTCTCTCTGTCTGTCCTATAGTCGTAAGTTCTAAGAACGCCGGCGGCTTGAGAGATACTTTTTGGCGTCTTTTCTATGGAGGTTGAACGGAATTGTGGGGTGGTAATAAATGCATTGAGTGTCGGTTCCTTTCCCGCGATACGAAGGTGCATGCCCGAAGAGATTGGTCGTCGTTGGTAGAGTTTGCTAGGACTTTTTGACGAACCCAACTCTTCCGGCGCAGCTTCATTTCCGGAACAAGGTAAAACTTCTTTCACTGGCCCCAGTGGTGGAGCTTACATCATGCCTCCCATGCCACCCATTCCTCCCATTCCACCCATACCTCCCATGCCGCCCATTGGTCCGCCAGCCGGTTCCTCCTTTGGAATCTCCGTCACAACGGCCTCAGCCGTGGTCAGCAGCGAAGCGACACCCGAGGCATCGGACAGTGCCGTCCGTACGACCTTCGTCGGATCGATGATACCCTTCTCGATCATGTTGACGTACTCGTTGTTGAGGGCATCGTAACCGAAGTCTCCTTGCAGCTCCTCCACCTTCGCCACCACGACCGAACCGTCAACGCCGGCGTTCTTGGCAATCTGTGTGCACGGCATCCGCAGGGCCCGACGCACGATCTCGATGCCTGTGTCCTGATCCACGTTCGATCCCTTCAAGTTTGCCAATGCCGGCGAGCAGCGGATCAGTGCGGTGCCACCACCGGGGACGATTCCCTCTTCGACAGCCGCCCGAGTCGCGCACAGCGCATCATTCACGCGATCCTTCTTCTCGTTCACCTCCACCTCGCTCGAACCACCCACCTTCAGTACGGCCACACCGGATGACAGGCGTGCCAGGCGCTCCTGTAGCTTCTCCTTCTCGTACTCCGAGGTCGTTTCCGCGATCTGATCACGGATTTGATCCGCCCGGCGATTCACGTCTTCCTGCGTGCCACGACCCTTGAGCAACAGGCAGTCGTCTTTGGTGATGGTAATTTCGCCGACCTGTCCCAGGTCGGATAGCTGTACGTCCTCGAGCTTCACCAGGTTGGCATCATCGCCAAACACGATACCTCCCGTACTGATCGCCATATCGGAGAGCGTCGATTTGCGATTGTCTCCGAAACCGGGCGCCTTCACGGCGGCCACCTGCAGACCAATCTTCAACCGGTTGACGACCAGCGTGCTGAGGGCCTCGCCGTCAACGTCCTCCGCGATGATCACCAACGGTTTGCGCTGCTGGTTGGCCAGCTCGAGGGCCGGGATGATCGACTGCACGGTCGAGATCTTCTTCTCTGAGAACAGTACGAGCGCATCCTGGAACTCCACCTTGGCACCCTTACTCGAGTTGATGAAGTACGGCGAGATGTAGCCACGGTCGAACTTCATGCCCTCGATCACTTCCAGCTCGTCGTTGAGGGTCTTGCCGTCCTTCACCGTGATCACGCCCTCCTTGCCAACGCGCTTCATGGCCTCGCTGATCAGATCGCCGATCGCACGGTCACCGTTCGCCGAAATGGTGGCCACCTGTGCGATCTCCTCCGGTGTGTTCACTTTGCGCGACAGCGTCTTTAAGTGTTCCTTGACGGTGTCCACGGCCAGCATAACACCGCGTCGGATCTCGATCGGATTGGCACCCTTCGAGATCTTCTCGAAACCCTCCTTGGCGATGGCTCGCGCCAGCACGGTGGCCGTCGTGGTTCCGTCACCGGCCTCCTCGTTCGTGTTGTTCGCCACATCCTGCACCAGCTTCGCGCCGATATTCTGGAATTTGCACTTTAGCTCGATTCCCTTCGCCACCGTTACACCGTCCTTCGTGATCTTTGGCGAGCCCCAGCTTTGTTCCAATATAACATTGCGACCCTGAGGGAGATTGAACGTATAATATTAAGGACGCAGCGAAGAATGGAGACCTATCGTACACCGCCGCCAATACACACGCAGTGGAAAAGAGAACAGAGTTCAAAAAAAGTGAACCGGGTCAAGGTGCTGATGATGCTGCCGGTGACTGATAAAGACTGTTGCTGCCGGCTTCCTTATCATGCGCCTCGTAACCACCACTACATACCTTCGGTCCCATTGTGACGGCGACGGCATCAGCCAACACATCGACACCCTGCAACATGAGGGCTCGCACTTCCGGCCCAAAGCGGACATCCTTGGCGTAGCCACGGCTGGCGGCCACCTGCCGGGCGGCGCTCACACGCAAAACTGTTGGCAAGCGGAACATTTCTACGGGAGAGATCAAGACAAAAAGGGAATTAGTTTAGCATTTAGTACAAGTGATATTTGTCTTTATTCGACCGCCAATTTACATCGATAGGGTGCACCAGAAAGAGAGAGAAATCCAGTATGTTATCACCACTGATTGCGCCTTAAAGTTAGATCTTAAAATCCGGGAAGGTTCGAACGAATGCCTGAAATTTCCGCTCTGGTGAGCGGCTTCAAATCGAACCCCCGCAGTGGCCGGTCGTGTTCGAGATCCCGCTGCCGGGACACGAGCACTTTCTGTTCGGCTCGCAGCCTCTCGATTTCGGTCTCCGTTGTGCGCTGGTCTTTACGCAACAACTCGATCGCCTCCTGTCGGTCTTGCTTCACCAGCATCGAACCGATCGTGATCCACAGGCGCACGGACCGTGGGCTTTCGGTAGGAAAGTGTTGCTCGATCAACCGCAACGCCTCCCGTATATCCTGACGGCGCTGGTCCAGCTGCACCAGTTCCTGCCGATTGCTCAGAATCCGGTCGGCAACACGTTCCGTTTCGAGCAGGATTTCCATCAGCTTACGCTGATCGGACACGCTAATGCTGGTGCCGCTTGTTGCTTGTGCTGCCGCCATCGCGTTAGCGCAGGCAGCAGTGTTCCGTCTCTTGTTATCAGCCCCAAACGATGCACTTCGTTCGTTTTCTTTTACCTTTTATTGCTGCGTCGCCTACAAAAGCGATGCAATGTTAATGTGAGAGCAATTCATGCGGAACAAATCTAATTCTTTGAACGAAATTCAAAGAATGGATCTCGAGCGAGGCGCCTTGACAGTTCCGTTACGTAATTACGCAAGCACATGGGCGCGTGTTCCCGGTGCGTTTTGTCCGGCCCTTTTCTCCGGGTGACGCAAGAACGAGGATTTATTCGCACCAAACGTGTCTCGCTTCGAACAATTCAATCTTCGTTCCGGTTACGATAAACCGCATTTGGCCATGGCCACACCAGCGCGAATCAACACGGCACACGAAAGGATGATGAAACTTCTGGAAGCATGCGATGAGAACATTGTTTCAACCGGCCCAAGACGGGCAACACCTAACCTTAAAACTGTGTTCCTTACAGTGTGTTCACTATTGTTTTTGGCAGCCCACCCATTTACTTACCGTTTTGTGATACTTTTCGTCAATTGTTACACACAGAGACTCTGTCCTGTGATGGCGCTGGAGTGCTGAGCGGATTGCGGAATTCCGTCCGTACCGAAGAAAGAACTGGCGAACAATTCGGAACCGGTGCTGTGTGAACGAGAGTGCGCGAGTGAGCGAAAGTGACAGCTCGTGCCAATCTGAAGGTTCTGGAATCGGATCCCATCAGCTAGCAAGCGCGAGACAGCAATGTCAAAAACCCAGACTCACACACTCGCAGTTTTATGAATGAATTTTTTTACGGTCAGAATCGGGCGGTTTAAAGTTTAAATCCCCACCCACACACTATCGTACAATGGGCGCGAAAAACGTAACGAATTTCATTGATAAAAGCCGGCAGCGATTGTCAATGGACAGGGCAGTCCGCCAAAGGTGTTTTCCGCGAAACGACCCTCCGTAACACCCGATCGATCTACTATTAATTAGCTTGCCGTAGTCCGTTGCCGTCTTCTTGCCGTGTGACCGTTTCTACGGATTTGATCCAGAACTGGTAAAAATGTCCCAAATTACAAAGGAAACGTATGTGATGATGGAAGAGGCCAGTAAAATCGGCACCGGTGGCGGGGAGTTGGTGCAATCGAAACTAATCAATGTGATCCTGTGGAAATACGACGGCATGCCCGATCCGGTCGGTGACTTCCAACGCCGGCTGCAAGATGTTGGTCCATCTTGGCACGCATCCTCAGGCCCGTTGTCCCGTGACTCGCAAAGCCCAGCGTCGTCGGCCGAAAAGGAAGCCAATCTGAAGCAAATGTGGCAGATTCTGTGTGATACCGACGGTGGGACGCAACCGTCAACAGTAAGTGATGGACAGTCGAAGTAAGTTTTCGGATCGAGTGCCAAACGGGTCAGCGGAAGTTAACATTGCTTTGTGTTTTTGCACAGAAAACGATATCCTGTTCGCAAATCGCGACGCGACGAGGCCGGGACACAGGGCACGTTCAACATCGGCTTGTGGGATCCTGACACCAACGAAGCGTAGATTGTCTCGAGCGGAAAGCACGGGAAGGGTGCGCCGTCTTGTGTGCGTGTGCGTGCCCCACTTAGTTGTTCGCCCTTTTGATTTTTTTTATTTATTAACTGGTGTTTCTGATCGCACTTCAGATTTAGCTTTTGTATTGATAGCATAAAAATATGCGAATTTGTTCCTTAGTTCTGATAGAACGAAACAGAAACTATTACCTAACTACACGGATATTCGGGAAACACAATGTGCTGTGCCATAAACTGCATACCTCCGTTAGAAAATGTAATTTTTAAGAGATATTTATTTGAATGATCTTCATAAACTTATTTATTTATATAGAACACTTTTCATATCCAGTTTTCTTACTCAGTGCTAGGCTTAGAACAGAACAATTTCAGCAATAGTCAGTGACCGCAAAAGAGAGCTTAGAAACACAGGAAGCAGGAACTAAAGATATGTAGAACTTATTTCTGTGCCAAAAGATTGGTGTATTCTAACACTACTGGTATTTATTCACATGATTATTTATTTGATTCTATCGTTTTATAATAAGACATTGTAAGACACCTAAGATGATTGTACAATTGCATTTGCTACTCAAATGAAAAGAATTCCCAAAAGAAGGTTTAACGGTTGTACACATATCGACAAGATCTCAGCATTTCTAGTGGAAGAATCGAAACCGAGAATCTGAGGAAAAGTTCATCAATCATCATTCAGACTTAAGATGCTACACAACAAACGTAAACTTTGGACTGTAATGTTGCATCAAACTATAAACAATATTATATTATATTATAATATACCTCACAATTAAAGAGATCTTCGATTTTGTAATTTTCTAAAGGCAAAGTTTATTTAAATACAAACAAAAATGGAACGAATAACAACATTGTTTTCTCAAATCTCACTCATCGTAAATATTTTTGGCATTTTAGTGTTGCAGAAAATAAATGTAACGTAACAGAGTTGCATCCTTCTAAAGAATGTTAAATATACTAAACATAGGGGACAAAAAGGGTGCAACGCACGAACCGGTGGAGCGATTTTTCAGGGCTACTTCCCCGGAAAATGTGCAATATTTAGCACCTATCCTAACGGTACAGGGTGCATCTCGGGAATGCTACCGTGGAGCGCAAAATGCAACGGTCTTTCCGATTAGTTGCAAATCGGATTTGCACTAGCGAACGTCAACGTATTCCTGACGGTAGTGCTCTGCGTGTCCAGGCAGCATGTGGCAACGAAGTTTATTGGTAGCATCCGCGACGACACTGTTGGTCGTCTACAGCATCATGGCAACGGCGGCCAGCGATCGTCAGGAACGAGCCGCTCTGGTGTTTACACGTGGCGGTTCCATGGGGGTATGTACGATTATCTTATACGTTTTCTATCTCATCCACTCTCATCGATTACCGTACCTTCCGACAGTACCTTCTGGCGATTGCCATCCCGTTGCTGGTGCCGGGTCGCAATATTTATCTGTCGCACAACTTTGAAGCCAACTATGGCGTTCCGACGAACGAAACACAGTACTTCCTGTGGTATCAGCGCTTCAAGGCCACCAACTTTAACCTTACTGAAGCGATCGCGAATAACCGGCGGTTGCGACGAGACACGGGATTCAGTAGAACGTACTTCTACGGCCAGCTGATGGAGCGGATGGATCTTTACGGGCTGAACGGAACCGGATGCATGCAGCGCATGGTGTGCGAAATGTGCGAGACCCCAGTTGGTGACCATAACGGTGTTTTTGGTGATGTAATCGAGGTGATCTTCAGGTGAGATCGTGCGGCTGGCTTCTTCGAGTGCACCACACTTCTGATCGCGTTTTTGTCTCTTTCCCTCACAGACCATCATCGTCGGTTGATGAGGATATCCCTGCGATGTACTACGAGGCTGAGTCGAGTGGTTCCAACGAGGGATGCGACCAGTATCGGCCGTTCTGCGCAATCGATCTGCTCGGACTGGTATCGATCGTGCTCGAGGTGTAGCCAGAGCGATCGCCATTACCTCCAGATCGGACCGGCACGCTCTCTAGAAAGTTTCGGCCACTCTCGGGTGACGGTAGATCCACAATGGAAGCGGTTAATTAAATTAGAGCGAGCGCTTGAGGCGCTGCCATTGAGAGGTTCCGATTGTTTTCTTCTCAAAACACCCGAAAGTGATATCAGGGGCCAGTTCGCTCTTTAGTTACTTCCGCACCCGCGTGCTAGCAAGATGTGGCATCCCAGAGCGTGCTTCTTCGTGCTGGCAGTACAGATTCTTGCGATGAGTGTCCACTGCACCGGCGGAACCGACCGCCAGGCGGTCGTCAGGGCACGTCAAAAGCGAACAATTATCTTTCCGGGAAACCCTTCGCTGGGGGTAAGTATTGCCTGGCCACAGTCGACTAGGACCGACGTTGTTGATTGGTTTGCACCGTTCGTTAGCTGCTGTTTGCCATCGCCGTACCGCTTGGGGTTCCGGATCGGAACATCTTCGTATCGTACAACTTTGAGCAGAACTACAACACGCCGACCCAGGCCAACGATTTCACTGAAGGCTTCGGAAATTTTGTAAGGAGCGATGGGGTGGTAGAGCATTGACGAGTCGAGTAACGTGCGTTGTTTTTCTTGGCCAAACTAGATCCATGGAATTGTGGAAGAACTGACGTCCCCAACACTTATTGTCCCAGGACCGTCGATCAACGTGACTCCACGTGAGATGAAAAAGACGGGACCGCAAATCACGCGGAGGCGTCTCTTTAGGATTATCCGGGAACACCTCCAAAAGTATTGTGTTGTGGGCGAGTTTTGAGGGCACATCATGGACATCCTATACAAATTTGTTCCATTTTTGTTTCAGCCAAAATTTTAACGGAAAAGCTTGCCTGCAAAGGATCATCTGTGAAGCTTCGCTACATCAATTTGCGGAATCGAACGGGGTGATCGGCGATCTGGTTCAAATTATGCTCAGGTACGCATCGATGCTCAGTTGTGAAGGTGACTCCTTGTTAAATCTTCGGTCCCGTTTTGCAGTCCGTCGATGTCGAAGAGCGAAAAGCTACCGGATGACTACGTGGCCCCCGAGCGGGTGGGAAAGAGTGGCTCGTGTGACAGGTATCGATCAGACTGCCCCAAGGATCCGCTACAGATGATTAGTTTTTTTAAATGACATCAACGCTTTGGTGCCACTGTTTGTTGTTTGCAACGCAGAGCTAATTTGTGATTTTTGTAATTTAAACACACTTAAAATAAAAACCATTGAACACGTATTTTAATTCTACGATAACGTCAGATTAAGTAGTAAAAAACGTTGAGTTTAATGTCGTCAGCATAGAGTAAGAATAATCGTATCAATTCCTACAAATGAAGAAGTCCGTAGCATCTAAGCGCCAGAACCTCCAATGGGACATTGTCACGCTTCGAATCCGGCACGGCACTCACCCAATTAACACCCCAAAAACACTGGCCCGTCTGGCTCGTCCTAATTGGAGTGTGTTCTGAGCGTGCCCGAAAGCTCCAAAAACGAGGTCAGGAGCAACACCGATTTAGTAGGGGAGTGAAAGGTGTCCAAAGTTGTCCACCGTGGCCCGGGTTGAATTAGAACAATTTCACTGTGCCCAAAAGCAACGCAGGGCGGTTATTTAGTCCACAGCCCGAGAGGTGCATTAGTTCCCGTTTAGTCGTCGGTTCGGTTTGATCGTTTCGCTGCGCAACATGCAGGCTGGCTGGCAGCATCTGGTGTCGTTGATGTTGTGTGTGGTGCTCCCGTTAGTGGGTCCTTCGCAAGCGACCGATGCCACCGTGGACAGCGTGGGCGAAGGACGTATACTGGTGGCCGGTAAACCGATTCTTGTGTACCCGCAAGCTTCGCCAACCCGTCACCAGCTGATCTTCGGTATCGGTGTGCCGGTCCAGGATAATCCGCACTCCATCGTGGTCGGCTGGGTCATCAAGGCGTGGTACTATCAGCCGAACTCGACGGCTGACTACGCGGCGGTTTACGTGGAAGGTTGGAACGACAGCCGGCGTTCGCTGCCGGAGGATCGCAATCGTCGCTCGATCGAGCGGTACGAGGTGGACAATGTACCGACCCGCTTGGAACCGCTCCCGTCGGATGGTGTGTGGGACGAATTGGACGATGAGCCCGAGGAAGAGGTGGAGGATGAGGTTGGCGAGGACCCGAACGGTGGAACGTCGCCGGATTCGGACCCGGCCCCGGACGCTCAGGAACCGACCGCGAAACCTGAGGATCACTCGGGTGCAACCTTCAATGTCCACAGCAGTAGGTGGCTGGTGTACAAAGCTCTCGAACGGATGAGCTTTGGGTATGGTTTTGGGGGCCGTGCCTGTATACTACGCAGCATCTGCGATGCCGCCGAGGCACAGTTTACGCACACCGGCGGCGTGTTCGGCGAGTTGCTCCACATAATGTTCAGGTGAGCTTTGCGACTATCGTTCTGGACTTTAACTATGATCTTAACACCCTATTGTTTCTACCACACAACAACTGCTCAACGGAACTCAATGAATTGCGTATTTATTGGCTGGTGTTGTGGTAAAAACGAGAACAATAGTATAACTAAGAAAAGCTATCCTAATTGAAGATCCAGATCTAGAACCTCTTACATTGTAACTATTTCTGCCAATACATTCTTCCTTGTAGTCCTTCGTCCACCGAAGAGCCCCTGTCCGAGCACCGGGACAACGAGTATCTGCGCGCGGAGCAGCTGGGCCGGACCGGAGCCCCGTGCGACAAGATCTTCCACGAGTGCTCCACTTCGATGCTGGACCTATTCTCCGGTGTCCACGATCCGGCCCGATACGCGTTCGACCCGACGGCGTTCTTCGACCAGCTGCACCCCTCGTTGCTTCCACCGAAGCGATGAGACCCGAAGCGTTCCGACGGTGCCGCCCCGGAAGGGATTCTAGGTCGCCCAACAAACTTTCACTTCCGATCGTGGTCTCCACGATCACACCCTGTTAATGTTAATCGCCGCACAAAAGCCCAATAAAAAGTGTATAAATAGCCAAACAAAATAGTTAACCCGTGCGCTCTACTTCTTCCCCTTCGCTGGGGGGGGACCTGTAACGAGGTCACGATGCGCCACCAAAGTACGTCTGGCGGTTAGTAGTCCGCGTCGCTGAAGAAAACGGACCACCGGAAGGTGCTAAACGGCGAACACTTGCAAGTACTTGTTATGTTGGGCTCCCCGTAGTTGCGGCCAACTACGGGGGAGGTTCCGATCGGACCGGCGGACCCAGGCATGCCATTTGTTCAGTACACCGTGAACTGTGGGTTAATGTGACGTTTGGCGATGGCGCATCCAAGGATGGTTCGGTTCGGAATGGTGCTAGTGGCCGCTGCTGCTGGTGTGCTGCTGTTGTTGCCGATCACCATCAGGGCCGACTTTATCCCGTGGTTGATCGTACCGGAAACGTCCCCGACGCGCCACCAGCTGATCAGTGGCATCGGCATTCCGGTCGGCACCCCGGAGTCCATCACCAGCGGGTGGGTTATAAAGGCTCAGTACTACCTGCCGACCAAAGTGGACGACCTGAAGCCAACACTGTGGGAGGGCTGGAACGATAGCAGACGGGAGCTGTCGAAGCGGGCACCGGAAGTTCCGGTAACGCGGTTGCCGCGTTCGGTGCATTACGAACGCTACGAAGCTGGCAAGATCGTGATCAACGAGCAGCCACTGGACGATCCATCGGAGATTGAGCAGGGTGACCAGTTCGATGATGGTGATGAGAACTACTGGATCGATCAGGAAGAAGATGAGCAGTTACGGGGTCAGGTTGCCGGTGCAACACCGAATGTTGATCCTGCCCACCGGGGGAGCTACAATCCGCAGCGGTCTCGCTGGTCCTCGTACAAAGCGTTGGAGGGTTTGAGTGAAAAGTATGGTCTCGCGGGACGTCCTTGCGTGCTGCGCAGTGTCTGTGAGGCAGCCACGGCTCAGTTCACGCATACGGGTGGAATTTTCGCCGAGCTGCTCCACATCATGTTCACGTGAGTGTTTCTGTGTGATTTGGCCAGGTCCTTTCGAAACTACGTTTGCAATCGTTCCCCATCGTTCTCGATCACCACCGCAGACCCTCCAGTACGCGTGAACCAGTGTCGGAGCACCGGGACAACGAGTACTTTCGGGCGGAGCAGCTTGGCAGATCCGGAGCACCGTGCGAGCGCCTCTTTCCCGAATGTGTCCACTCCCTGCTGGACGTGTTCACGGGGGTACACGATCCAGAAACGGACACCCTGCGAGTGCTGCATGACCAGGTGAAGGCTTACCTTATGCGAAAGTGAAGTCGAGTCGATTGTGTCGGCTGTTTGCTAGTCATCTCCCGCGCGTGTACTGCCAGATCGTGGTTTGTTTGATTATCTTTTTCTAATAAAATCGTTTCACTCCCAACTCCGTGTTTATTGTGTAAAGAAGCTAATGGCTCACAAAAGTAAACTGATCGAATCCAGGGGGTCCCTGGGGCAGCGTTTCCAGTACTTGGTGCAGTTGCGCTGCGACCCCAACTCTTCGGCGAGGTAGAACTCGTTGGGCAGGTTTTCGTGGCGCGAACTGGAAGGCCTGTCAATATGATAAAAATGGGCTTAAGAGGGTCATTGCGGTGCTTGAGTGGGAGGCTTTACGTGAAGATTAGTTGTAGCATATCGCCGAGCACACCGTTCGCCTCACGGGCCGGCCAGCTCGCCAGTTCGCAGATCATCCGCAGGATGCACTTCTTCCCATCGTACCCGTACCGGGTCAGATTGAGTTCGATCGATCGGTACAGCTTCTTGCGCGTAATACTCCGCTTTGGCCGCGCCTCTCCGACGGAGTCCGCTTCGCGCGAACGACGCGAAGCTACGCCACCTTCTATCTCATTGGTATCGCCCTTCTTGAGAACGCCCTGCGTGAAGTCCGTTGAGTCCGTGGGCATGTTGTAGTTCATCTCGAAGTTGTACGCCATGAAAATGTTTCTTCCCGTGATGAGCAGCGGCACCGAGAGGGCGAATAGGATCTAGAAGGCCAGGACGACGGTTACTAGGAGGCGCGGCTGCTTACTGCGGGGCACTCGAACTACTTACTCCGGTTGCACTGTTGTAGGTGTACACCAGCGTGCGCTTCTGGCGCTCTGGTGTCTGGCTTTCAACGGGCTGGAGTTCCGGTACCATCGGCTGGATCGGATTGACCGCCAGCAATAGGAGAATCATTCGCCGAAGACACATTGCAGTATGGAGATCGCTTTCAACGCTTGCTACGAACCGGAACAGACTAACCGGCAGAGGATTTCACCGTACACCTCGTTAGGGTGGGGTCATACAGGCCATCCTTATCGCGAGTTCTATGGCGGAGTTCGATCGAAAATTAGCGCCCACCATATCACATTCACACAGTCCGCACGGGGAGCCGATAATTTTCCCACTTTTATCCAGTGAACCGAAACCGAACGCCGTGGTGAGTGGGCAGCCAGTTCTAGATCGGTCTAAGCCGCTGGTTGTCATGGTGGCACACTTTTGGGGAGCAATGGGCCGTGTCTTGAACTACAGGGCACTAGCTCCAAACAGCTACTGACGAACGACAATCCCGACAATCAATCCCAACACCTGTTCCCAAGTTATCATTCCACGTCAGCGGTGCCAAAAGGTGCTTGATAAGCAGGCGTCGCTTGCTTCTCCTTCGAATAAGGTTTATTAGCACGGCAGATAGTATGTTTGCCTTGAGCAAGCTTTTACAACAACAATGGACAGGATGAAAATTGAGGTAACGCTTCGTCGAGGTTACTTATTTACTGACCAATATCTGGATTCCTACATAGTTTCTTTAACACTTCAGTTATTTATAGTGCTTAGCTTAAGCCGAGATGTTTCTCATTTGACCATGGCCAACATGATCGTAATTTGAAAAAGAATAGAAAAAATACAGAAACGTGTAATTTATTTGTTTAGCGGATGATAAGACCTCAACAAGCAGTCGAAGCATCGACAAAGCTGAATTGTAAGACGCCCTAGCTAATCGGTTCCCACCACTATGCTCATCAGATCCATCGGGTTCGTAGGGCAATGTGCTCGGTACTTGGTGCAGTTCCGTTGCACGTGCCCAAGCCATTCAGCGTGTCCGAACTCACTCGGTAGCCGTTCATCCACCGACAGCGACGGCCTGGAAATAGTAGAAGATGATCGGTAACCAGCAAAGTAATAGTCCCACCGCGACTTACGTGAATACTATGTGCATCAAGTCGCCAAACACTCCGTTCTCGCCGTGCACCGGACTGTGCGCCAGGTCACAGATCATGCGCAGGATGCACCGTTTGCCGGCGAACCCGTACCGTTCCAGGTTGAGCTCGATCATACGGTACACCTTCTTGCGCGTTATACTTGGCCGCACCGCCCGCACTTCAACGCCGGAGTCCGCTTCACGCGAACGACGCGAAGCTACGCCACCTTCTATCTCATTGGTATCGCCCTTCTTGAGGATGCCCTGCGTGTAGTCCGTCGAGTCCGTGGGCATGTTGTAGTTCATCTCGAAGTTGTACGAAAAGAAAATGTTTCTTCCCGTGATGAGCAGCGGAATGGAGAGCGCAAACAGGACCTGGTTTGCCACGAGAATGGAACGGAACACTGAAGGCGGAGTTTTTTGCGTGTGGTTGAAATCGAAACTGAGAACCCTTACCCCGGCACAACTGTTGTACGTGTAGACTAGCGATCGTTTCGTTCGATCACTGCCGGCACCGGGATCAGCTACCGTGGTACCTTCCTGTCCACTGGCGGCAACCAACGGGCACCGGTAAACCGCCAAAAATCCTATCAGAATCGGCCCACAACTCGAAAATACCTTCATCTTCGACGCACCACTACCAACTAGTAGTCGACCGTCGACGATGTGTTCCGGTCAGCGTCCAGTCCGGTCGGACAGCACCTGGTGATCCGTGGTTGTTTGAACTGCCCCAGCTAATGTGCAGCGCTTTTGTGCATTAATTTTCACCTGATCATCGGTGTTCGTGTACGATGGCCCCATTCGCCGGGAAGCCAACGATCTCGACTAGGCTCCTTCGGACGTCGTAAATAGGCTCAGATGCTCAAAAGATGAATTGCGTCAGCACGTTGACCGTGCCGACGACACAGTGGAACACGGTGGACTTACGAGATGTTGGAAACAAAATAATTTATTTCATTCATAGTTTAGTGCCACACGTGGGGTACGTCCGGGTCGGACCGGGAATCCCGGCGCTGGCCGGCGATAATGGAACCGCTGGCGTGTTTCAGTTTCGTAGAACTACAGTAACAGTTTTAACGTACGTTTGGTATTGGAATGGAGCTCACTCAAGCAGTTGGTGGCCTCAGGAGCCGATGCGATAAATAAACGGATGCGCGGTCGAGCATCGAGTCAAGTAAAGTAGGTTCAAAAAATGGAACACGAGTATAAAATACGAATCTTGGGCTATAAAACTACGCCCTCCGGTTGCGTCGACTATTTCAGTGGCGTAATACTTGGGCTGTTGGGTGCCACCGTTAAGGATTCTTCCTGCGTTCGAAATTGTTTTCCGAGTGTCCCCTTTTGGTCCCCGTATGTACAAAGTTTCATCGTTTGAGTTCGCCATCACGATCGATCTATGGAAGCGATGGAGGCGCACAGTCCGTCGGGGACAACACCGTGGCGAATTCCGCCTTAAGGCTTTCCGAGTTGAGTTGCGTACATTTTTCGAGAAACATTGCTTCATCGTGGGCATGTTCGACGCTGGTCAGTGGCGTGGCTGCTGCGCAGTGATCGCGAGGATCTAGCTCGCCACCGTTCTCTTCTTCCTCCTCCTCCTCCTCTTCGGCGTGGTAGATCTCGGTTGAGTAAATGTCGTAGCCGAAGGTGTCTAGATACTGCTCCTCGTCCAGCGGCTCTACCAGCTCCATGTTGGCGCCCATCTGATTCAGCCCCTGACAAAAGTCATCGTCGATGTAGAGATCCTCGGTTGATTTCTTAAAAAGACAGAAAAAAACAAATTAGACAACCGATCAAATATCGATCACTTTGCTCTCCCCTCTCGTTCGGTTCGGTTCGATTGTTTCCAGGTATGGCCGATATAACCAATCGGTAGGCACTAATCCTCTTGCTACTGCTATCCGAGTGCTGTCCTTGCTACTGCTTTCAAAAATATGTTGTTGGAGATGCCGGGTATCGATCCCGGTACCTCTCACATGCTAAGCGAGCGCTCTACCATCTGAGCTACACCCCCTGGTTGATAGTGTCGGTGGTGCGTGACTTTAAAAACCAATTTATTGACCTACTTTCGGACCCACCGGTCACCGCCTGGTTATTGGGTGGGGCGCTTCAAAACTGTAGCACGTTGCGCAGGCCCAGCGCGATCGGAATGTGGCGATCGTAAGCATAAAGACTGTCGCGAATGAACCGCCGCGCTGCACGCAAGGTTGTGCTTTCACAAACGATCGTGTTTCACTTGATCGTTCATTTTCGTTCACTCGCGCCACCTTCGTATTAAATTACGTTTCTTAGAGCAAAAATAACAACTGCTGACAGAGATCAAACTTGTAGAAAAAGGGCAGTAAATTCGAAAATATTCCCAAAGGACCCACTCGCTGTGGTCAAGTACCTGAAATGGAGTCATCGCGTGGATACGGCTGGCCAAAGCGGTGGCCGATGTCGGCGTCAGCGGCGGCTCAAACATGGACGCAAAGCTTTCGCGCGGGAAGTTCAGCTCGCCAAAAGCGGCCGCCATCCCGATACGGCTTCCGGTGGGAACTGCGAAAACGAGCAGAATTATTCATCAATCCATCGCGCATCGACTTCCAACGGGCTGTGGCATACCATTGAATCCTTCTACCGGCATCATCGAGTTGCCGCACTGGCAGCAAACGAAACGTTCCGTCGGACGGCCAGCAGCCCCGGCTGGTGGTTGTTGTTGTTGGCCGATCACTCCCCCGACCGGTGTCACCGAGCGGCTAGAGTCGGCTGTCGTAGTCGCGCCGTGTAGTTTCGAGACACCCGTTTCGCCCGCTTCTGGCGGCATCAGGCGAAGCTTCGAAAAGGCACGCAACAGCTCGTTGCCACAGGAGTGGCGCAGGTTCGCCGCACAGCTCTTCAGCGAACCGGTCGGTGTGATGCACCCGGACGACGGCAGATCCAGATCGTCCAGGTTGGCCGAATTCGGACGCGACGACCCCGGACTGATGTCCGATGCTCGGCGCGAAATCTTTCTCATATTCACCGTGACCCGGGTCGTGAGCTTCTTCTTGCGGGCGCTTCCGGACGAACCACCCGTCGCAGCAGCACCGATCGGAAAGGGTTCAGCGACGAGCGGCGCCGGCAGGCTGTGCTCCGTGCTTGATATGATACTTTCCCGGTAGAGCGTTTGCTGGTGGTGGTGTATGGTGGCCACACTGTTGGTCGCCGTGTTGAGTGCCTTCCGTCGCATATACAGCTGCGAGTTGGGCGCGAAAGTGATCGGAATACTGGTGGGTCCCACTTTACCGCCCATTGCTCGGTGTGTTTCCCTCGGTTCTACCGGTGCCGGTGCCGGTTCTGTAGCTGCTCCGGTCGGATCTGGTGGACCCTCGGCTTCCCGGTTAGTTTGATTATCCCCACATTCCGCCACAGCCATGGTGCCACCGTTTTCCGGTTGAGCCGAACCCTCTAGCGATTCGTCCCGTCCTGATCGTAGTGAAGGCGGTGACGACACCGGAATCGGTGGTGGTGCTGGCGATCCGTCCTGCGCCTCGGCGGCCGCTTGTTCCGCTTCGAGTGTCTTTTCCAGCTCCAGCACCTTCGTCGGTACGAGCAGATTCTCTTCCACAACGAGCGACTCATCCAGCGCAGCGGATGTGCGGCCGCCCCGTTCTGTCCGCCCCACGGAGTCCACCTTCCGCACGGGGCTGTAATCGAAGCCGTGCTTTTCGAACGTTGTCTCAATCTTTTTGATCGCATCCCGCACCGAGGTCAGGTGAGCCGTAACGATGCCCATCGAGTCATCGAGCGCGAGTTCCTCCGTTCGTGGCTCTTCCGGTCGATCCTCACTTTGGGGGCCCTTTTCCGGTTGGTCGTCGGTAGCCGGCACCGGTAGCTGGCTTCGTTCGCAGATGATTTTCTCCTTCCGCCAGAGGGTGCTCTCAAACAGGCCACCGCTCGGTGTCCCGTTCTGCTGCTCGGGAGACTTGTAAATGTTCACACTGATGTTGATCCGCTTCGGTTTGATGTCCTGCAGTGAGGTCGAGCTGTTCAGGTTGGTCGACGTTAGGAAGGAGCTGCTACTGCGGCCCGCCAGTCCCGCATTGAAGAACGACTTGCTGCGGCACTCCTCCTCGGGCGTGACGGGCAGCGACTCGTCCGTCATCTTCAGCTTCTGATCCGACAGCCAGGCGTGCTTGCGGATGCGGTTCTTCCGGGCGATCGGTGTGTCCGGGAGCGTGAAGTCACCGATCGTGAAGCGGAACGAGTTGTTCAGCATCCGGGGGGTCACGCTACGTCGCCGGGCGCCCGGTGAACTGTCACACGATTTCGAAGGATGCCCCGCACCGTGCGCAACTGGCGTCCGTCCGACATCGTCCGAGTCGCTTGCCGGCGGAGTGTCCTTGAGTACGCTCGGCTCCTTGCGTACGCTCTGGTCGAGTTGTCGAATCTCCAGCAAACCACCATCGTCCGTCGGCCCGTCGGTGGCCTCGGTGAAGCTCTTGTTCAGCGGATCGGTTCCCTCGAACAGCTCCTTCGCCGAATTTTTGTTGGTACGCGGCGGCTTCTTGTGCTTCTTCACCGTGCTGGTCCGATCGTAGACCGCCTGTTTGGCCGATTTGGGCGACAGGAATTTGTGGTTGAAATCGAAAATCGATTGATAAATGCCCGAGTTCGACAGGTTGAAGGCGGGCGATTTCTTCTCGACTGGCCGCGGCGTTTGCCTCGGTTCCATCGGCTCCGGCCCTTCCGTTCCGGTCACTTCCCGCAGTCGGTTGATCTTTCGGGCGGGCTTCTTTGGCAGTGGCTCCACCGACTGCGGGGACTGTTTCGGTTTGGCCGCGTCGTGCAGCTCGCCGCCGTCGTCAACCGGAAAGTATGTCTTGGCCGTCTTCACCACGTGGGCCGACAGTTTGCGGACATCGTTCAGCTCGTTCTTGAGCCGCACCTCCGACGAGTTGGCCCGCTCTTCGTAATCCTCCGCCAGCACCGAATCGTACGCGCCGTTCTTCTCCGTGCCCAGCTCGAGCAGCACACAGTCCAGCAGATCGACCACGTCGCCGACGCTCATCTTGCGCGCTCCCATATCGCCCAGGCTTCCCTCGAAGATCTGCCGGAAGCGTTCGCACCGCTCCCGCTCGAACATGGGCAGCGGCAGATCGGCCGAAGTGTGCAGCTTCTCGAGCTCCGCCCGGCTGTACACCACGAATGGGACGTACCCGTTCAGGATCTCCCAGAGCAGGAGCGCGATCGCGTACACGTCCGTGCTGCGGTTCGGGTAGACGAAGCTCGATTTCGGCACCAACAGCTCCGGCGCCACGTAGTAGAAGAGCGAAAACTTCTCCCGGTACTCCTTGCAGTACGGCAAGAAGCGACTGGCCGCCCGGCTAGCATCGCCCGTATCGCCCAGCCCCGGCAACCCTCCGCTGCGACCGCGTCTCGTGCGTGTCTCACAGATCTCCCGTGACAGCTTGCGGTACTTGTCGCGCAGAAACTGTTCGTCGATCTTGACGTAGCGCGAGTAGGTGGTAAACTTCTTGAGCTCCTCGTTCTGCGATGACGTCATCGAGTTGCGGGACGACGACGTGCTGCCGTACCGCTGCTCGATCTCTCGCCGCACCTCCTCCGTGGCCGATTCCGTCGTCAGCTCGAACGAGGTCAGCTTCACGGTGTACGGATAGCGCCGCATCAGCACGGCCCCGCTGGAGATGTTCGAGTGGACGTAGCCACACTCCTGCAGGTAGCACACGGCCGACGCAATCTGCTGCACGACGGTGATCGCGTGGATCAGCGACAGTCGTTTGTTCTACAACAGAAATGCAAAAAGGGGGGTTAATTGCTCCCATCGATGCAATCATTCCATCTTACCATTCGGTGGATGTAATCGAAGAGCGTAAAATCGAACGGTTCCAGTAGCAGGGTCGCCTGGTTGAGGGCCGCATCGTACGAGACCGCCATCAGGGTGGCCACGGTGGGGTGGCGGACCTGCGAAAGGACCTCAAAGTCTCGCTTGCACGCTTCCTCCGCGAAGTACAGGCTGCGCTCGACGTTTAGCGAGTATTTGCGCAGCGTGACGGCCACCCCGCGGAACAGGCCGCAGGAAAACTCGAGCGGTCCGGCCGTCGCTGCCCGTAGGCTGCCCACCCGGTAGCGTACCTCGTTCGGGAAGCACGTCACCAGATTGCCGCCGGCGCTGCGCCGAAAGCACTCGAGCAGGTTCCGGTCAGTGTAGCGCGTCTGCAGCAGCTCGTCCGATTGCTGGATGCTTTTGCTCCACTTTTGCAGCGAATCCAGCTCGAACAGTATGTCCGCCTCCGGTTCCTCCCGTAGCGAGCCCAGCTCTGGGGCCAGGATCGGCGATCGATCCGGGGCGTCCTGCTCTTCGGCCGGGTCGGCCTCCTTCAGCGTGCTGGCACCCGCCGATCGGTCCAGATCGGTGACGATGCGCGCCGACCGGCCCTTCAGCACGCTGATCGGCTCCAGGATGATGCTCGTCGAATCGTCCTGCAGTTCCGCGCTGGTCTGCAGGAAATGGAAGTTGTCGTTGATCAACTGCTCACACTGCCGGATCTCGGCCAGCGTCTCCTGGCCCGGCCTGCTGGCCATCTCCGGTGGTGCCGTTTCACCCGTCGTGTCGGCATTGTCACTGAACGGGAGCGCATAGTCCACCAGATCGCCGTGTTTGTTCACGACCGTCTGATAGGATAGCGACTTCCGGTGGTGCTTCGGTGGCGTCGGGACCGGTTCCTTCATCGATCCACGGTAAGCGCGGGACGAGATCACGTTCTCGTCGTAGAGCGACGACGAGTTTAGTTCGTAGTTCCGGTACGACCCGGTCAGCGGTGAATCGGAACCACTGTACGGCCGTGCCGCTGCTGGGTGTTTAGCCGGGCAGCTCGACGGTGTCGGTCGGTCGACCGTGGTACTTTGCTTCATGCTTTGCGCGCGCCCCACACTCGGTGGCTGCGGAGCGGGCTTGTCCTTAAACAGGCGACCACCGGCGCGTGGCTTCAGGTTGCTCTGCTTCTTCGGGGTCACGTTGCTGTACGGGCTGGAGTTGTCCTTGTAGAACCGGCGCGGTGGACTTGGCTGCCCGAACGAATCCGTTCCGATCCCGGTGCCGTTCAGATGGTGCGCCTCAAACTCGGCCACCTCGTTCTCGTGGATCGTGTTGTTGGGCTTCGGGAAGCAGGTGGCCCCTTTCGAGCGCTTCCGTGGCTTGCTTCGATCGGCCGCACCGGAGATGGGCAGCGAAAAGCGGACATCGACCGACGAGTGATTCTTTTCCACCGGCGTGTTGTTCCAGTGTTCCTGCTGCGTGTCCACCGGGATGCGCGTGATGTTGCGGTAAAACTCGACCGATCGCTGCGGTTTCTTTGGCGCAACCGCGTCGAATGGTGGCGTTGCGAGGGCCACTGGGGCCACCGTCGACGTACGGTGATGGCGGGCGTAGCGGGGCGATTTGGGCACCTCCAGGCGGGTGCAGTTGCTGATAGTACGGCTCAGCGGCATCCGCTCATCCGCCGCCAGTTCGATGTCGGAACTGAAGTCACACTCGCAGTCACTATCGTCACCGGATCCTTCCTCCTTGATCGTGCGGTGCGCTAGCGACGGTCGGGGCACCGGCGGGCACCCACTGCCACCGTTGGCCACGTTAAGCGGCACCCCCGGGTCGATGTCACTGTTGCGCTGCTGAGCCCTCCACTCGTTAAATTTGGCCAACGCTTCCAGATAGGCCACATCCTGATTCTGGCCCACCGTCGGCGGGGCACTTTCACGGCGCCGGTGGCGTTTGTCTCTGCAAAGGGAAACCAGACGTTACAAGATGGATTTGAAGCACCAACGAAAGGAATTTTTCGTCCGTTTGCATTGCATTTAAATTGATTCCAACGCCAAAAATAGGTGAAAACTATCGAAGATCAACACAAGAGCTGAAAAGTCTTGGGCTTAAGACATAGATGATGTTAGTCGTATTGCATTCCCCGCGTTTTAGTTAGGACTAGGTAGTGTTTTAATTTTACATCGAGGAAAATACCATCGACAGTGAATATTATATAGCGTGATTGGAGCGTTTGAAGGCTGTAATTGCTAAGAAACGACCGCAAGAAATAAACGAATGGTAAAGAAACAAACGTTGCTTCAACAAGACAACGCACCTTATCAACAATCAATAACTGCGTTAATGTTTAAACTGAGGCCTATTTTGAAGCAATGGAGAAAAGTGATGGAGAAAACGTTGAAGAATAAAGCCAACTTTGAACAGAAAAAAACGCATTTTCTTTCATAGGCCAGGGACTTTTCAGACCATGTGTTAGGATTATTCTTTGATTTGATGTGATAATACGAGAAATACGATGAAATACGAGTTGCTGCAACAGCGAGTTGTGCACACTGTACGACGACCTCATTATTGTGCAGCGTATACGCCTCGCCAGGCTTCGGTGGGCTGATCATGTCAAGAGCATGGCAGCCCATGCAGAGTCTTTATAGGCCGTCCAGAAGTGCAGCGACCGGTGGAAGGAGTCTTTGGTTCAGGCCAAGGCCGCACGGTTAAGTAAGTAACTTGACCAACAACCTTCTAATCGCTTTTTCCAGTAAACATGATCGTTGGCGATTGGTACCTTAATTTGTGTCTTTCAGGTCCTAACCGTTGTGATGATACGATGCCCCTCTTTTTCTAGTTGCTCTCAGCTGACGGACACGGAATAGTTTGACATGATTTTCAGATATGATGATGATTACAAACGTTTGAACTTCACTTTGAGCCGTTATCCCCACCAACGAGCGGATAAAGTACACTGTCGTTGTAACAAAATGATGACGTACCTGCACTTTATTGGTTTGGTAGGATTCGAATGTTTGAAACGATGTAATAATGGTAGCCTGTGTCCGTGGATAAAAAGCCCACCGATGTTACAGGAATCAAGCTCGAAAAGTTGCAACACCACTCCAACCCGTCCGGTGGCCACCCGGGAAATGCACTGACACCGTTTACCAAACCATGGCCCATTCCCGAGCCGGGCACGTAGTTAGCTCGTATCCGTTAACTCGGTTCACCCGGGTTGACTCCCCCGAGTGTCCGCTCGTCAGGTTCGCGTACATTTGCGCGATAATTTTCCTCTTTTCACTGTTTATTAAATTATATGGCCGATGTGAGAAAAAGCTGCAGCGACGTGTACCAACGCCAGCGCCAGCGGCCAACGGGTGTTTTGCCGAGGCGAGATGCAGTTTTTGCCAGCCAGTGGACACTCACTTGTAGCGACACCGTCCCCGGGGTTGTAGTCCGCGCGCCGGGCACCGAGGTCAAGCGCTGATGCAGTTTTTCCACCCAAAACTGCAGTCGCAGGGGTGGCGTGTAGCGAACTGCATTACACACTTTCCACATCGGCCGAGTAAAAGCTCGGAACTCGGATAGGCTGGCCACCCTGGGGCGTGTGGAAGACAAGATTTCACGCACCTCCAGGAATCCAGCAGAACCGATCCGGGCGAAACTCTCTCCGCGTGAGGCGCGGAGTCACTCGGCGCCAGCCGCTAATTTTTCTTGATCGCGGGAAATCTCGTTTTTTTTCGTCGCGAAGGGTGTGTGTTGCGCTCTGTAACGATCGATCGGGCATCGGATCGGCGCTGATCGGCGATCGGTTCCAGGTGGAGAAATTATAATTGTTTCGTGGTTGCCCTCACCCGCCGAAAGGTTGCGTTCGAATTAATTTAAACCCGAATTCGTTCCCGGGGGATTGGCTGGATGGGGTCCGCGCATTAGGTAAGGGAGCTTAGTGGGCACGGCGGGCTGGTGTTTGGTCGGGGGTTGTCACGCCGAATCTTTCCTACTTTTGGGTGAATCAGCTCCAAACTCGATCGGTGCGTTTAACGCACCAAACGATCGCGCGCGCGAAGAGCGTTGATTAGCGCGTTTATTGCTCAATCACCTCAAACACAAATGGCCAAATGGGCCCGCTTTTCTGGCCAATTTTCTTCTCTCCACAGTTACGATTACGTGCCGTGCTGCGCCGCGTTCCGTGCTCTGCATCTTCGCACCCGGGGAAACTCAGGCGAGCGGGCGAAGCGAATGTTTATGTCCATTTCTCGTTCCGGGCACGCGCGTTTATTCCGTTGGTTCGGTTGCTGCTTTCGCTTGCGTAACACAAGTGGCCGCCAGCGAGCAGGCGTCGACACCCGGAGGACCCGGAGTGTTCTTCCCGTTACCACAGAAGCACATACGCCGCAAAACCCGTTGTTTCACGCCAAATTTATGCTTCCCTTCCGGCCAGTGAGATGTGAGTGCAGCGTGAAAATCGTGATTAATTGTCACGCCCTCATTGGCAGCGCCGAGCGCAGATTTTTGCCGATCTCGCCGGAGCTCCACTTTTCCCGTTCGGACTGGCGGGCGGCTCAAGAAAAGCGTCCGTCCGTCTGCGGGACCGGAGGAGTTTTCCCCGGCGATTGTTTTATCATACATTTTGTCGCTCCCGCACGGACGGAACCGGAACCGAAGCGCCCGCGATCCTCTGCCGTGCCGTAGGACGGTGCATCACCGGTGGTGGTAAAAGTGTGGCTTTCTAGTGTGGCCACCGGACCGTAACGTTCCACGCGTCCGTCGGTGGCACACCGTAAATTCACTTTGGCAGCTGCGTTTGCTGATAGCGACGGCTAATAAGGGCGAATCGGGGGGGCTGGCCGGCCGGCTGGCGAAACAATTAGGATGTGCACGGAAACGGCGGGCTAGTTGCGGGACGGGACGGAGAGAAAAGCCGGCCATGTCCGAGGGGTGTGCGGTACGGTTACGGTGCCACGGACGGCGGCGAGAGTGGAAATGTCAGGGTAAAGCAAAAGTGATTCGATTAAAATCAGTGAAACCACCCACCGCCGTAGGAGTGAAAATGGCTGTACTTTTCGGCGTTTTTCTCGCATCTCATTACCCGTACTATTTGCTCAACGAGCGGCGTGTTAAAGCCAAGGTTCCAAGCGGACCAACGGATGACGCTTTTGACAGAACGTTTCCTCCAGAAAGTGGACGGCCCGTTTCGGTGTCAAGATCGGGCTGAAGATCGGCCCACCAGAGGGGCACTGAAATTGCGGTCAACGGTGTGGCTGGCCGGGGCGATTAAAATCTCCACGCAACCCGCAAACGGCGCCAGATAGTGTCACGATGATTGGCACCTTCAACAGGCCTCCATAAATATCTTCCCCTCGGGAGTTGGGACTGGAAGTGTGAACCCGAGACGATAAACGCTCCGAAATTTTTACACCAACTCCGGCGTCTGCGCGACGATGGACAAATTGGTAGCTTCCTCTTCGCGGTAATTGCGGTCGGAGGAATTCGTTCGGCCGCGCGGACAATGGAAACATTAACGATTCCGTGCCGCTTCTTCTGGAGCCACCGAAAGCAAGAGGCTTGAAAAGAAAGTGTCCTGAGCGGTCTCTATTTACCATAGCACTCCCGGGCGATACCGATCTGTCACCGAAAAAGTTAAACGACACGCCAGAAACGAGCCGAAAGTGGCCGCTCAAGGCTCAAGTGCCAATTTTCACTTTTCCAAACCATTTTTCAACCATCCCACCACCTAACGGCATTTGACCGGCCATTTGATGGCGAGCAAAGAGCGCGCAGACGGACGGCGGGTCCATAAACAAGTGAAAGCGCGCCTTTTTCGACAAAACGGATTTTTCCGGCACCCCACGGGGGACGCGGGTAACCCACATCACCATCATCATCATCGCGATCACGATCGTGGGGTGGTCATAAAATGTGCATTTGTCATGCACTTATGAATGCGGCGCGGCAGTTACTCTGATTAATTTCCAATTCAATTCACTTCACCCAAGAACGGACCACGAACGGTCCGGGGCGCCCGCCGTCCACCGAATCGAAATCGAAATGGAAAAATCGTAAATTTATCATCTCGTCTCGCCCGAATCGGCCGGCTTTCGGCAAACGAAATGAAAAATGGAGCGGGCCCATCGAACGAGAAAAAAAGGGGAAGTTTTATGATGGACGCGGACGGAGCCCCAACCGAGAGACGCATTTCTCCCCGCCTTGGATGATGGTTGATGATGGTTAGTTTTTCACGCCCCGACCGGCAGGAATGGGATCAAGCAGCAGGCAGAAGGGCAGGGCGGTGCTGGGTTGGTGGGGCACTAAATCGTCCGCACGAAATGCGGCCAGCCCCCGGCCAGTTTCGAATGGCAAAAATCAATACACGCAGCTGCACACGAAACGCAAGGAACGCAATTAGAAAAGCAGAAACTCTCTTCGAACGGTCCCCATATCACTTTCTGGACAGTTTTCCGGCGCATGCAGGGAGAGGTGGTCCCAAAGCGCTAATCCAGCGGCCGGTGAGACGGTACCCGTCTTTGGGCTGATTATTTTATGCTTTTTCCATGGTGTTTTAGCATTTTGGCAAATCACAATGTCGGCAATTCGCTTATAATTCGAATGTTATTTTCGTTACTCTTATAAATCTCTATCATCGCCATCAAAAGAACCCTTTCTCTATGCAGCACGACTATGGGCCCTATTATGAAACTCGAATCGAGAGCTCGGGCTGCGCCGTGCAAAGATAATGATATTTTCAAATTTACCATACGCATACCCTGGTTTATTTTAGCAATGTTCAATTTTTCGCTGCCGTAAGTGCAGGGAGCTAGTTAGGGCGAAAAGATACGGGTGGGTTTTTCCATCCATATTCCTACCACAGTGGTAGCTAGAAAGCCCGGAAAGATTTGGGTAAGTTTTTTGTATTCCTGTTGCTACCGCAGTTCCAAATAGGGATGAATGATCAGGGTAAGTTTTTTGTATATCTGTTGCTAACGCAGTTCCAAAAAGGATTGAATGATGCGGGTAAGTGTTTGGTATTCCTGTTGCTCCTGTAGCGTGGAAGATAGCCCGACAGGTATTCGAAAGACGAATGTAGGTGGTTTTTACAGTCCTTAAAAGCAGTTTTCCGAACCACAATCCATTCACTTGTTTGCTGACACTCGTTGGTTCGCTTTCGTTCGTCACTTGTTTTTTCGTTCTGACTCTGTGAGATTTGTGATAGTTTGTGCTACGAAGGTCACTATTTATATTTCGGGAATTGGCAACACTGATGTCTTGTGAGTCCATCTGATGGTTCCATCGTAAAGTTTGACATTTTTGACGACATACGTACTCAGAACATTTTGTCATACGGACGCTATTTGTTTATTTTATATTTAGTTGAAAGTTTCGTCTCGGCAAAAAAATTGAACTGAATCGTGAACATTTTCGAGCGATGATTTTTTACGACTTTCGACGTGGATTATTACAACAAGAGTGCGTCAATCAACTTAATTTGACTTTTGGCGATGAAGCTCCATCAAAAACCACTGTGTATCGCTGGTATAGTGAATTCAATCGTGGTCGTAGTTCGCTGTCCGACGAGTTTCGTGAAGGTCGTCCAAAATCGACTGTAGTGCCAGAAAACATCGATGCTGTGCACGAAATGATTAAGCAAGATCGTCATGTAACCTATTGTGAGATTGAGGCATCCCTAAGCATTAGTTCCACCAGCATATATGCGATTTTACATGAACACTTAGCTGTGCGAAAATTATGTTCACGTTGGATCCCACATAATTTGACAATCGCTCAAAAAAAGGCTCGTGTCGATTGGTGCAAAGAAATGCTTCAGAAATACAATCGCGGTGCTTCAAAAGACGTTTATAAAATCGTGACAGGTGACGAATCATGGATATATTCGTATGAGCCCGAAAGTAAGCAGCAGTCGACTGTATGGGTGTTCCAAGATGAACCAAATCCAACAAAAGTTGTTCGCACACGAAGCACTTCAAAGAAAATGGTGGCCTGTTTCTTCGGAAAAACTGGTCATATTGCAACAGTGTCTCTAGAGGATCGTAGAACAGTAAATTCTGAGTGGTACACAACCATCTGTTTGCCAGAAATCTTCGGTGAAATAAGGAAAACAAACAAGAGACGTCGGATTGTTCTTCATCATGACAATGCCAGCTCTCACACATCGGCTCAAACAAGAGACTATTTGAGCACTCAAAACATCGAATTGATGGGTCATCCGCCGTACAGCCCTGATTTGGCACCCAATGATTTCTTTTTGTTCCCATCCGTGAAGAATAAACTGCGTGGTCAACGATTTTCATCGCCCGAAGAAGCTCTTGAAGCGTTCAAAAATCATGTTTTGGAGATACCTCATTCGGAATGGAATAAATGCTTTGAAAATTGGTTTAAGCGCATGCAAAAGTGTATCGATCATCGTGGCGAGTACTTTGAAAAACAATAAAAATATATTCGCAGCTTCACTATTTGTTTTTGTTCCTATTCCCGAAATATAAATAGTGACCCTCGTATAACTGTTTTTTTTAACTCATCTGTAACGGATTTTGAAATGTAAGTATTATATCTTTCAAATGAAAATAAGAAATAAGAAGAAGCATGGAGTAATATTAACATCGAATTTTAGGGAAAATATCGACACGGAGAAGCGCACCATTCGCACGCAATTCGTCGAAATGTTTGCTGTTATGGAAACGGGTCCAGAAATTGGCAGAGCACTCAAAACAGGAGTCCCACAGTCAAACGCGGAGCCTAACCAGCAAACAGCCAGTGAGCAAATGCAAATCGGGAAAGTCTCGAACGTACAGGCTGGTGTGCCTCTACCGAGGAAAAGGAGACGTCAGCGTACGGCGGAGTTGCTTCGGCAGAGTCAAGAGTTAGCTAAGGGCAAGGCAAGTCTAATAGAGACCATGAAACTACAGATAGAGTCGAATATGAAGATGATCAAAAGCCAAGATTCATTGATTGAGGCATTGTCAACGCTAACAGCAGAAATTAACAAGACTGCATTGTTACTGCAAAATATGACTAAATTAGTGTACTGAGGGTGTTGTTAATGATTGTTCCCTAATAAAATTTATGGTGCTGACAAAATTGTTTTAATGACAAATTATTTATTAACTTATTGTTATAACTTATTATTATTAGCGGTAGGACCACTACTGTCAATTCCGAACCATACGTGTATGCTGATAAGCCTGCAACTTTGGAGTATTTTAAAAATAGCCTTTTTTCTCAATTGTGGCCGAGGTAACAACCGAAAAGTGCAAAAAGTCATTAGACTTGTCGGAATCGACTGTTGCCATAGATTCCGACGCGGCCATCTGAACGATATTGTTTTTACGCCTAATGACAGAGTAAAAACTTTATGGCAAAAGAAAATTTAATCAAAAATTTTTTTTTTTCAAATTCTTTTTTGAAAATAACCAATACAAACAACAACCCTTCCATTTGCCTTAAAGACAACTAGAAGGCTCTAGTTATTTTTGTTTCATAGTAGTAAATCAGTTCGGATGCTGCCGGAGCCAAAACGGAAGATGAAAATGGTACATTATCACGGAAATTAATTAGCACCTCATCATGGTGGCAAACACGATGCCAGACAACAGGGTGACAGGGTAGAAGCGTGATTGCGGATCGCAAGATCGGCGATCGGCACGATCAGCGCACCTGGAAGCCACGCATTCGTGGCACCTCACGCCAACCGGTGGCACGTGCCGCAATTTCTCCATTTTATCAACGACAAGCCCACAAGCCTCGGCGGAGCTATCAGCCCTTTTCAGATTCATAATTCATGATTGGGAGCTTCTTCTCCACTCATTGGAAGATTCCGGTCCTCCGACCCTCCGGATTCCTGCTTCGATCGCGCGCGCGCATGCCCGGCATGTGATCGCCGCGTTACGCGTGTCGTATGTAAAATGAGCGGCCATGCCATGTTTTTTCTTGCTCAGCCGCCGTAATCTTGCTGGCGGCATTCCTTCCGTCCTCAGTCTGTTTCCGGGAAAAGTGCCTCGGCTCCGACCGGATGGCCATGGAAAGCGCTGAGAAAAAGGTACCAGGTACTAGGCCAGCAGCAGATTGCGCACGCACTTTCTTTCGCGGGCGCTCGGTTCGAGAACTTTACCCGGTCTCTGGCGGCCTCTGGCGCACACCTCGAGTATGCATGAATTGGACATCAGCCCACGGTGCGTTCGAAGGGCGGCCCTTCCGATTTCCCACCGAAAAGGATTGGAAATCTGGGGTTGGGTGGAAAAGTAGCACAAGAAACGGCGACATCGAAAACATCGCGCGGCGCACCAGGGAAACAATGGCACAGTGCACCCGGCGGAGGGGTTGGAAGAAGATTAGATTTTCCCCGTCCTTTCCGCGTGACCTTTGCTGAAGCGAGGGCAAGAATTTGGAGGCCAGCCCTTTAAGCAGCAGCTTTTTTCCCACTTTCCCTCACCGATTTCCCGAAGCCGTTGCCCTGAAAGCGAGCGTTGTGCGATTTTTTGTCGGGGTTGAGGCTCATGACCATAAAAATCGCCACCCCAAGGGCCACCCCAATGGCCACCCCACACGGTAGCTGGGGGCGACCCCAAAACCTAAGCGAACCGCGATCGTTTAACAATCGTTTTCCAAGACCATAAAACGGCGAGTCTAATCCGATCTGATTCCGTTTTCGCTTTCGCGAGCACACAACCCTCTGGCGCCCTTCGACATCCAACGCCGTTTCCCGTGCCCCCCGTTCGCACCCGGCAACCCATTGTTTGATGCGTTTCGGACCCAACAATCGTCACTTTAGGACTGGACGCTCTCTCTCTCTCTCTCCCGCTGTCCTCTCGTCTCCGACGGTCGGTGTCGATGGTTAATGGATGAGGTACGTTGCTTTTCCCGGTGCACTTTTCCGCACAAAATACTGTAAATTCCGAGAGCTGTGGCCGTCTCTGGCCGGCCCGTTTGGCATCTTGATTAATTAGCGCAGATGCCGGGCGCCGGAAGTGCAGGAAGCTGCCGAGGAGCGAAACAAACGAACAAAACTGGCGGTCCCGCGGAATCGCTTCCCAACGCACGCCGTATCGTATGTATGCCAGGCGTCAATTCAGGCTACGGGAGGGAATCCGTTTTCACTAACGGTCCCGCCGGACCGCCGGGCCGGGTCGCACCGCGGACCGGAAACGGTTAACGAAGGTGACATTAAAAAATTGTTTTTTTTTTCTTTAATGTTTTGTTGGGTTTTGTTTTCTCGGTCGCCAATCTGTTCAACGACGACCACCGGCGTTTCCCGAAGACCCAACTTTTCCCGTATTTGTTTTGCCACACGGACACACGGACTGACCGGCGGAATGTTCTCGCGTAACGCCGAATGACATCATCGTAGCGGGGCGCGCTGGCGCCTGGCCGAAATCCGCCGTTCGCCGCGAGGGAGAAAGTTTTCCACCGTCGCTGGCCGCGTTCGTCGCCAGCGCGCCCGGAGCAGTCTCCGGTGCGTTCTGTTTGCACAGAGCAGAGGTTTTAATTTTCCCATTATTTTCTTCGTGGTGGACTCGTTTAAGCGAGTGCCGAAATTAGGCTTGAGGCTGTTATTAAAAAGAGGTTTTTCCAGTTTGTAACCAAATTTAAAGCGGTGCAGGAGTTGTGTCTGCCTTCGTATTCGGCTCGTTTTAATGACGTCAACCAAAATGCAAGGGACAAGTGTTACTGTGGGCCAAAATACCCGGAATTCCTGCTTGAATCTTGAAAAATCTTGCATTATTCTTCTAAATCTTTGCCATTACCTTTCAATAATTCGCGCTTTCTACAACACGACTATGTCTAAATTTGTTCCAATTTTATAAATTTGCTAATAGAGTTGCTGCTTAGAAGATAGCATAATCCGCAGGGAGATTATCTGGCTCCATAAGGCTCAAATATCGAAGCAAAATTCGGACCCCAGAAAAGGTACACGAATTCCCTTCAATTGATAAGTATGCTAATCAAAATAGAACCCGATTTTGAACTGTAATAATATGTAATGGAATGAAACGACATCATTAAGACCTTAACCGATTTCCGGAACATTCCCAATCTCCTTCAGCTCTAAATAGAACTTAATTGCTTGTGGAGAGTCCAATGTCTAGATCATTAGACATTACGAAAGAGCGACCATTGACCCAATGCCCACCGGCGATCGGAGCGATGAGCATCGGTCACGTTCTATCCCTCCGATCCAGCTAGACACGATACTTTCACTTCGCTCACGGGATGAATCTTCCGAAAGAAAAAAAGGTTAAAGTATCTATCTGCCGCCCGGGTTCGGTCTCTTAGAATAGCCCAACCGGGTCCCCCAGTTGCAACCGCACCGAGCTCCTGCCGGAAGGAAGACAAATCGGAAGACGGATCGACCGGCAACATATTATACGCTGTGCGCCCCAAGACGCCGCCGATGATTTATTACGGCGATGTCATGTGATCCATCGAAGAACGATCATACCATCTACCCGACATTGACACTTCGTTCCGATCGCACTCGCGAGAAATCAAAGAAGCGAGCATCAAGATCGTGAGGTCCACCGCCGCAACCTTCAGACTATGGCGAAGTGTTGGGCGAGCGGCGAACACGAGTCGGTGTGGCCTTTCCGGCGCATCGGTGACGTATTCGGCCGCTATTTCCAACTTTCCAAGCTCGGAGGACGCTCTGACCACCGACCAACCGAGGCAAAAGGTTAATCCGTGAAGCCGAAAAGCCAGTGAGGAGATACAATTTTCACACTTTTCCACACGATCTGACCCACCGGTCAGCGACGACGAAAGAATTGCGCATTCGCTGGTCTTTGGTAGTGGCGGTGCGGTTCTGGCTCGACGGCGCAGCCTTGCGGTGTCATCGTGAAATGTGAAATTAAATTACATTTCGCAAAGGTAAACCGAACCGAACACCACGACGGCGAACTGTCGAGAACTCGGCCCCTCGACCACGATGATGCTGTTGCTGCAATTCATGACACTCTCGTGATGGACGGACCTCCGAGTGATGGCTTCACCGCACTTCTGCTGCACGTTTGCCCGTCAGGGACGTAATTTGATCGGAAAATGGCTTCATTAGACACCAACTGGAACTTGCCCAATTGGATGACCGGGCACTGCGTCTGAGGCGCCAACATTGTTCCAACCGAGACCGAGCTTCACTGATTCCATTAGCGCCCGAACGGGGCCCTTATCTGGAGAGGTGATAAATAAGTGACGCTCTCGAGTATAATTTTAAGAACCATTCCGGTAGCTGCCGCCCGGTGCGCAGAACGTGGCGGGACAAGAGAGTCCAGAGTACAATTTGTCGCTCCGGTAGCCACAAAGTCAGGGGTCCGTGTCGAATCCATAATGCTCTTCGTTGGGTTCGTGGCTGTTGAAATAAGATTTCTTCAGCCACCGCGCGCGCGCAAATTATTCTCGACTTACCGAGGCGGTTCTTGCGGGTTCGCGTAGATCGCGGAACCATGGCTCGATGTCAACAAACGCAGCCCTCTGCGCGGCTCACGGTCAAACCGGGCCTCGCTTTGTGCCTTCTTGATCTCTGATCGTCCGTGCGGAAGAAAGCGCTCGTCAGCGAACCGCGAACCGCGGCCGGCGGAAGCCTTGGTCGTCGTAAACTGTAGCCGACGCTACAAACGTCGGAAACCTCGCGGATTGTGATCCGCCAACTATGCGAAGGAAGTACGGTCCACAACGCTTCGGTGTGTGAATGGAAAAACGAATGTTTGGCCCTGGCTCGGGGCAGAGGCGATGGCGCAGTACCCCCCGTGGGGATGCGCAACCACAAACCAACCCGGCGTGGGATTTGCATTTCCGGGGATTGGGAAATTTTCACGCTTTCGCACGCCGCATTTTCGGGCTGATTTACGTGCGGTGACAGATGAGGTGAGTCAGCGATGATGCAACTTCTCTGCAAGCTGCAAGACCGGTGTCCCGGGAAGTCCGATCGCCGTCCTGGGGGCCAGGTGGCCGTGTGACAACACACCTGTTGCTGGCCGCGGTGTCGGTGGGCAGCGATGCGTGAACCGCACACCCCGCAGAATTGGCCCAACCTTCCCGGTGTGGGCCACAGAATGGAACCAGCGGGCCAGGCCGGGAAGTGGCTTCATATTCACATTACCACAATGAACGGTATTTAGGGCTGTAGCACCGTGCGTTGTGGCCATTTGGGAGAGCGCCAAACGAGGTAGTCATAAAAATGGCTAGAACCACCGGTGGACGGCTGGTACCTGGCTGCTACGCTGGACTTCCCCTCCGTTTACGAGCGGACCGGGCAGCGAAGTGTAACGGGCAGGGAAATGACCTACCCAGATTTGATGTGGCCCGTGCAGCGGGCGCCTCCCTTCACTCCACACCGTGGCAACGCCTGATGTCAACAAATCGCGCACACGGAACAATAGCGAGCTGAAGGTGATGGAACTGAAAACTGCAACAACAATCGGCCCCGTGGTAGCCTCGCCACCGCCGCCGGGCTTGGAAAATGGTTGGCAAATTTAGTGAACCTCGCGTGCATGTGTTTCGAGCCCTCTAGGTGTGGTTGTGTTGTTGCATAGCCCACAGCCTGGTTTGAAGGCTGATGGGTGTTGTTGTTGGGTACCAGAATTTAATACCCTTCAACAACCAACGGCACGAATGTAGGATTAATTGGCGAGATTGTAAGCCGTTGCGAGACGAGCTATACCTTTTTTACTAGTTTTGTAACACGCTACAGCAAATGTGTTTACAAAACTGTTTATTGTTTTCATTAATATATTTGCAACACTCGCATCAATCGAACGTTAAACCCAGCAAGCGAGATCCTCGCCCGTCTGCTCAATCAACCGTGTTCCAGAATGCGAAGCACTTCAAGAACAAAATTGGAGCGTTCCGGTGGCCACAACGTAAATCCCCATTAAACCCATCCCTCCAACGCACCACGCCATTCCACTGCGATTGACCTTTACGTGGCGGGGTGGGGTGGGGTGCAGACCGGAAACCGATTGTCTGTTTTTGCGCCGGACGTTCTGTGGAATTCCGTTCTCACATGTGTATGACCCCGCAAGTCCAGAAACGGCTGGGTGAAAAAAAAACGGGGAAAATGTTCACCTGAATTCGGGCATCGTCGGTCTCTCACGCTCGCAGAACGCGCATAAACGTGCATGCAGCAGCATAATCACCCAGACAAATTGCAGGCACCTCGACGGCCACACGGTTCCGGCGCACGGTTCGGAAAACCATTAAAAACATTCCAATCCCAAACCCCACCGGGGATGGTAGGGTATTTTTGCGCACCTCTCGCGCTTCGTATGTCGATTCCCAAACCGCGTAGGTTCCGCGTAGGTTGGGAAAATCTCACCGAGCGAGGGCCACTGGCATCGCCGCCGGTTCCTTGGCACTAAACAACAGTAAACTAAAACAATACGTTGTCCTCCCGGCGTCGGAAAAACAATGGTACCAAGAAGCAGACCAATCTAGATGAACTGCCTGTTCCAAGGCAACTGCCGGTTCCCCACAAGCGGCAGAACTAATCTTAAGAACACTAATCTTAAGCGTACCCGTAAATAACGGCGCTCGACCTAGCGAGAAAAAAGGGAATGCCTGGCACTGGGTTTCCGGCCACTCGCCGCGGGGTGCGAGTTTTGGCCAACCAACCGCCCCTCCAACACCGTTCCAATGGTCGAACGCCCGGTGTGGGTATTAATTGAAAAGCAACTGTACTTTCCCCCCGATGGTGGCAGCTGGTGGTAGATTAAATATTAAATCAATAAGCTCGGTTCTGCCCAATTTAGCTTCGGCCAAAGGTTCTCGATCGCGGTACGGTAAGGTGGTGTTCCTTTGGCGGCGATCCCACAGGGCCCCCGGGAAAGGGAAAAAGCATCTCCAGTCTTGATTCTCAGTCTTCTTCTGCTTCAACTCAATCACTCCGCCCGGGCCAGCATCGGTGCCCAACACACTTTTGCTCTGCTGGGGATGATCCGGCATAAAATCCCTTCACATCCATTAATCATGCTCCCGTTGTGTTACACCGGGGCTACGGGCCACTAATTGGGTAGTCGCAGTTCTGTGGAGCCGCATCGGGAAGCCGTTGTAAAAAAAATTGAAAAATGCCAACACATACGGATCAAGGGTTCCACCATGGATGGGATGTGCCGTGGCCCTTATGGGGGAAATGCTTGCTGGGCCCACCGCGCGATGGAAAGCGATGGATTTGGGTTTTGCAAAATCGTTCGCGCAATACGCCAGCGGTACCGTTAAGATCCGTACCCAAATCGTCACCGTCCAACAATCAACCGGGCCATTCGAGCAAGGTCCGAGTCCGACGAGTCCGACGAGTCCATGGTCCGAGCGCAACTCCGCCAGGCCCGGCACGTTGCGGTGGCCATCGAATCGGAAAAGCGCGCCCGGAATAACGCGCGGAACAGGCTTCTGTTTTGCTTCGCCGAAGCCACGGAAGATTCGCCGGCGAGTTCTTTTGCTCTGATTCCGATTCCGTGCTATGAAAGTGCACCGCAACAGCGAAAGTCGTTGATCGGAATCGGTTGCCAATATTGATCCAGTTGGTCACACCGTTCCATCCAGCTTACCGAGGTGCCCGGTGCCCGATTGGATTGTGAAACGGTTTTGAAAACTAGTTTCGAACAAGAATCCGAAATTATAAGCACTGGCCACCGCATGACAGTACGAAAACGTGCATTTTAATCCACATTTATGACCGACACGACGCACAGGGCGAAACACTCAATCTGAACCTTAACCTACAAATGTACGAAAAAAGGCACATCCAAAATCAGCCCATGAAATCACCAAACCGTGTCGGTTCCGACCTGGCGCCCGTACTAGGGCTCCGCGATCGGAAGGTTAAAGGAAATTGTCGTACGAAATTATCTCTCCATTTCTTTGTGCGACCTGTTTTAGTTCGAGGTGGTGGCGAGGTTCGAAAAAGTTTCCACACGAAAAGAAATCGAAAAGGGGTGACGGCAGAAGACGACACGCCTTGACATGCAGGATCGATGCCCTTACGGGCCCCACTTTCTGCCTTTCAAGTATGTAATTTAAGAAATTAAAGTGTTGAAAAAATTCGCTGCATTTCGCCCTCGGTGCCGTGGGGCCATTACTTACTTTTTTATCCAGCCCAGAAGACCCATATTGGAGTTGGTAGCGGGAAGGATGAGTAGCTCCCGCGACGATCGTGGCCGATTCCGTCTCGTGGTAATAACCGAACAATTTTATCTACGATGCCGAACGATGCCGGGGATGATGTGCGGAGGACCCTTCAAATATCGGTCACAACCATAGATCGTTCGTTCAACACTTAATCTGGGCTCTGGGTTGCTTTGATTTGCGGCATCAGCGTCCCCCCAAAATGGATCAAAATCTCTTCACGACCTCCTCGGATCTCAAACTAGCACTGCGTGTTCATGCTGTTGGAGAAATTATATACAGATTGCGATTATGCTAGATATGCGGTGATCCTACAGCTGGCATGGGATTTTAAATGGATCTTCCCAGAATTGGTTTCGGCGCCTAGACGGCCTCTGCGAGTGGGTCGTAAAATACTTAAAACAGAATCTGATCTCACATAAACTAAAAAACAGGCCTCACAAACGCGGCCACATTTGTCTCAACCCTACGTTCGCTACGTGTGCGCGTTAATATTGGATAATTGCCTAGCTTTTTTGCGTTTTTATTGCGCCGCTGTGGGGCGCGTTTTTTTTCAATCCATTTTTTTCACTTTTGTTTCTGGCTCAGCAGCCTCGGAGGCCTCGGCGGAGGGCCGGGAAAATGAGCCGGAACAGTGGCCGCTTTCGGTTTCGATTCGCCCTACAACAACAGCAACGGCGCACCGTTTTGTCGGCCGCGGCTCGGATGTTGGTTAAAAGTGAATCCATAATTGGTCCAAAACGCACTTCCTGGGCACTTCCAGCCAGTCTCCGTCGCCTCCGTCATCACATCATCCACCGAAGCACACGAGCGCGCACACCGGAGGTTCGGTTCCATAACCATAAAGGAAACGATCGCCGATCGCCGAAAAATCGCGTTCACTTTTGTTCGCCCGCCCACCTGGTGGAGGAAATTTGTGGAAAAACGGTGAAAAACTTTGCTAATGGAAACGCCGCTCGGTATTCAAATGCTATCCAGTGCATGTGTGGCTTCGTCGTAAATCTGCGACGGTCGGCCGGGAATTGGGTGCTGGCAAAAAAACTGATTAGCCTAGAGCTGATTGAATTGAATAATGGCGGCAACCGATCGGTGAGATGATCATTCGAAATACTGTGTGCCAACGATGCCTTCGCGGTGGTAGTGTCGTGGTGGCGTGATGATGAGAACCATGAGGCTGATGGCGATGATGATGACGGGGAGACTGCGGTGATAATTATTTTCGAAATCGAAATACAAAAAGAAACCGGCGAATCGAACGGAACCGAGACGAAACAGAAATTACTACGAAATGATCTTCTCGATCGATGGCGAACGGGTTCCACGAAAAAAAATGGGGAAAACTATCACAAACACACGCCCAGGAGATGAGATGCTGGGACAATAGCCGCAGGTTTTGATGGCAAACGCACCACACACCAAAGTCAAATGCCGGGCGATCGTTCAACTTTGCTGCTCTCGTGTTCTCGATGGCGATGGTAAAAAATCACTCGCGCACTTAACGAGGGCATCACTTACGCTTGTCACACGCAGGACACGATTTACGCACCATTCGCACCCACTTAAGGATGTGGCCGCACTGGGCTCACAACGAGGGGGGGGCACAGGACAGGGAAAAAATGGACTCGACGCGCACGCACCAAATATCTCGATCGAGATCACAGAGAGGATCGACCTCACTCTCGCTTAACCAGGCGCTGCGAACAGCTGTCCAACGACGAATGGCGTGAGCTTCGTGGAAACGGCGCGCGTCGGCTCGGGCACAACTTTCCACCACACACCTGTGCAGCGTACGCATACTCCAGCAGCAGGTAGGCCGGCCCCGAGCGAGACGGCGATACCGGGCGCCGGCGTCTCAATTCTCCCTTCCCTTTTCCTCTCTGTGGAGCATCGCGGGTACCGTTGCGTAGCAACGGCCAGCAGCGTGTTCTACGAACGCCGAGTTTGCGGTTGCGCGGTTTCCGCGCCGGAAAATCGCGCCACGATCCGGGTGGAGAGTTCCGGGCGAAGGTCTTCAAGTTGTAGCCTCTTCAGATTCAGATTCTGCCGATCTGAGCTACTGGCCCCTTCTGGCAGATGACGATGGTGGCCACTTCAACGCGAACAATGAAGCAATGGACTGGGCAGGCCATCGATCCACCTAGTTGTGCTCCATCACTTTTATTGAGTCAACACATGGCATAATTAAATAAACAATGTTGCCTGATTATGTTTTGGTTTCGGTGGCTTTTTTGGGGGAATATTCACTGTTTGTGACGCCAACAGGCTATCGATGATCACGAACCTTCCGAGATTGGTGCCACCATTTGCCATGCCTTATCCTTCGGTTCACTTTTGCTTTTTTCATGACGATCTTTAATGCAGTGTACAGCTTCACTATCAAATTACAAAACTGCTCATACTGCTGGCATTTCCGATGGTTGTTGGAATGTTGGACTGCTCCGTTCCCGAAATGGCTCACTCTTAAAGAGTATATTTGATTTAAAAAATCAAGCTTGTAGAGTAATTAATCTCAATCAAAATTAATTACACAGCAGGGCGTTGAGTGGAATCTTTTGCCTTGCTCTTTGGACGAAATAAACAGGGTTTTATTCAATGAAACTAATGTTGCGACATCTGTTTATGGCACAATAAAAAGTATCCTAAGGAAATGCAGGTCGTTCCTTATCAGATTGGACCCCCTGCTACAGCGGCTGTAATTTATTCAATCTGATGGAATTGTATTATTCCGGCGCATCTGATTTAAATCTGGTGCAACAAGTAGAACACGTCCGGCATGCGCGGTCCCTCCAAGACCTTCCGTGGAAACTGCGCTGGGCTGTGGTTTCCCCAAATCTTTCTATTCACTTCAAATCTTCAATCTTGCATTTCTCCCGTTTTAATGCCGTGGCAGTGGTGATATCGTTTGGCCGCTTGTACGACCGTACGACTTACCCTCGTCCGTTCCAGTGAGGGCCGTTATTTTAGACCTCCGCTTATCTGCGCCCATCTTGCTCAAGTGTGTGCTTTTAATTGCCGCTGTGAGGGGGAATCGGAAATCAGAACATAGCACGGAAGAAGAAACAAGGGGAGCCCCACAAAACTGCAGTAGAATACGGCACATCACCCATTGCTGTTGTTCCGACATGTTCATCACCTTGCTCATTGTGAGGATTGTTTTTATCCACATATATCTGGACAATCGCAGTGTTTTCCGTTAGCGATATGTTGCACTGCTCCATTTCTCTACGCTCGGGGGGAGAACATGGAGGTACTACATGTATAATTTAATTAATAAGACAATACGGTCCTGCGTGCGGAAATAGCTGTGGAGCGCGAAATGTGTGTCAAGAATGTTCTGCATTCTCTTCTTCTGCATAAGTTCTCAAGGGAAGAGTCGACTGTTAGGGTATTGTAGCTCAAAGTTTATAGTACAAAAGCAAAAAAAAAGATTCTGATGGGGTAACAATAGTATGTTCTGTTGTTTTGCACGTTTTTGTCAGCATCTTTTTAATTGAGTACTGTAAAGATTGATGTATCGGGTTAACTTTCAACGTTATAATTGAGAAGTAAATAGAAGGCAAATGATTTGAACGAATGATACATTTATCCTAATCTTTTATGATTTGAAAACATTCGAAGCATAGCTTTAGCGCAGAGCAGATAAAAAAATGTAAATTATGCTGCGAACAAATGTAAATTTCCTGGCAACACTGTCCGTTAGACTAGCGTTTGTTTACGTTTCTGCTCATGCAAGAAAATATGGCTCTTTCTGCTCATGCCAAATATGGCTCGTTTTTCTCTTTCCAGAAGCTGTCAAATGGAAGTGTCAAAAGCGTAAGCGAAAGTTGTTTTGAGTGTGGCAAATTTACTCAATTTTCTGGATTTACTTTTGCTGGCAGTTAATTACGTTAAAATAGTATCTCGGCGCAACATACTTACTTGACTCTTGGCTTGAGAGAGCGATGAGCACGAGCGGTAAAACGAAGGTTCGTATTTTTACCGAGAAGGACGCAGACGGATTTGCCAATTCCTCGTCACGTTCGGGGAGTCGGCAACGGATTGATGCCATGTTTGCGGGCCATTTTCAGCACATGGCGAACACAGTGGAAAGCACCGCGGAACCCGTGACGGTGGCGATGGTTGCTTCGTCGAGCAGGGACGACATTTGGGACGATAGTATTATCATCAAAAAGTATGACGCTTCGCTGGCACTCATAAAGGAGGAGGTGGCCAAACGACTGGCAATGAAGACGAACCGTAAAAACCTTCCGGACGCACCGGGTTCTAGCCGGAAGACCGCCAAAAAGGACTCGGAATCGGTGACCGATGGGATGGTTTCACCGTGTCAGGAAGAGAAGGGCACAATGGAGGTGTCCGAACAGGAACTGGTGAACGGTGGCCGCAGTGAGTCATTCGAGATCGGTGATTACGTGCGGGCGACTTACGACGATGGTGTAGACTACGAGGCGAAAATTATCGGCTTCGGAAGTCACGGTGACTGTCTGATACGGTACGTGGGCTACAACAACGAGCAAACGGTGCTGATCGAGGAGCTGGTGCCCTCGTGGGGTCGGAAAGCACGGCGACAGCAGCGTGCCGAGGCGGCCGAAGCGGAAGCGACCGCTGCTGACTCGCAGATGGACGTCAGTGACGACGAGCGGTTCACGAAGCAGGCGAGCAAAATCAAGATCAACTTCGGATCGCACTTTGGGCGGCCGGGTATGGGGCACGTTGGCAGCCTGGGCAACGGTCGGACCGGGATGGGTGGTGGTTTGGGTGGATCGACGGCATACATGGTTCCTCCACCACCGCCGATGCCACCGATGCTCGAGGATGCGGACGACGTCGAGTCAGAGAATCTCTCCGCGATGCTAATGTCGTGGTACATGAGCGGCTACTACACGGGGCTTTACCACGGGCAGCGGATGTCCCAGCAACAGCAACAACAGCAGACCCAGCAACAGAAACGAGCACGCCAATCGTAATCCTGCGGCCAATCTGTACGATAGATTTAGTGATTTATTTTACGATTCGTAGGTTAGTTCCTCGTGCACCGGGAGGCTTTCGGTCGTCTCGAAGGAATCATCACCACAATCTAATCCGGCGCACTGGACCGATCGCCTCCGGGCGCTTCCGCGAGTACTAGCGATTCCCAGTTTCCAAGCTTAAATATTAACGATCACAACGGCTACCCTGGACTTGTGTCTCTTCCCGTCGACTGCTACCTTTTATTTATTCCTTTAAGAGCTGCAGGATTGTAAAAGAAGTGAACGCTATTATACACATTGAGTTCCATCATAAACCGGTCGTTTCAATCGATAAGCTGTGTTCCGTAGCGCTCATTCCAGTCGCGATGCTTCTGGGCCAGTTCCACACAACCCGGGCGCAACTGTTCGAACGCTTTGCGGAGCATCGGAAAGTGCAGTTCCTCCGGATCGACCGCGGCCTTCACTGACGGCTGCCGGGAATCACTCATTTTCTCCCTCAGTAACATCATCGAAGCCTCCTTGCAGGCCAACCGTACTTCGTCGCCGGTCCAACCAGTCGACAACGACAGGATTTGCTGGATTTCCTGCTCCGGCCACGATCGTACCGTGGGCAGCAGGTGTTCGATCAGTTCCTTGCGCCCGTCGGCCTCAGGCAGGTCTACTAAAATTTTACGCTCAAAGCGACGCAGAAACGCCGGATCAATCTCCCACGGGAGGTTGGTGCTGGCCAGCAAAAATACCCTGTCGCGACCGTCCGCTGTCGCACTGACACCGCTGTCCCCGCCCTCGAGACCATCGATAAGGGCCAAGAATTCGTTTTTGAACCGCTTCGAAGCCTCGTGCTCGCGGATCGTATCGCGCCGCGATGCCAGACTATCAAACTCGTCGACGAAAATGATGGACGGTGCGTAGAATCTGGCCACCTCGTATAGCACACGGATAAGCTTTTCCGACTCACCACGCCACTTCGATATCAGTGTGCTGGCTGTCGTACTGAAGAAGGTGACCGATTCGCGAGTCTCCGAGCAGAGCGTCCGGGCGAGGAGAGTTTTTCCGGTCCCGGGTGCGCCGTGCAGTAGAACGCAACGCCACGGTTGGGCCAACCCGACGAACAGCTCCGGGTGCTCCAGCGGTGCGATCACACTCTCCTTCAGCACCTTGATGGGCCCCCCGAGACCTTTCACGTGCTGCCAGCGCTGACGAAGATCTTTGCGGATCAGGTCGCGACACACTTCCTCCGCCAGGTCTTTCCACTCGCTGGTGAAGTGATCCTGTAGCCGCACGAGTAGCTTTGGATTTGCAAACGGAACGGTGGGGGGTGCGTCGTGCCCTGGTTCAGCGACTTGGGAGACCACACCGGGCGTTATTCGAAGTGATTGTAACTCATCACCGTGGGTAAGAGCCAGCAGTGAATCTTTGCCTTCGGCTTTACCGCCGTTCGGTGCGGGCTTACGGCGAGCTCCGGAATACTTTCGCGCCTGAAGTGGCACCGCAGGCAGTGAACCGTTGGACTCGGTACGCTTGACGATCCGTGGCTGTTTGCCAAATTTGAGCAAGAAATAACTGCAAAAGTCCTGATAGATGGTGTCGAGATCGATGTTGTCGCACACCTCAAACTCGGCCGTTAGGTGCGTTTCGTCGACCAGTGCCTGGCGGGTTTGATGTAGACCCATCGAGCCAAGGTAGTTGGCCATTAGGTAGAGAATGTTCCGGCGTCGCTCGTAGATACTACGACGATCTTGCTGTGTGAATAGGAACAGGAACAAGAGTTGATTTTATGTACGAAATCGAAGTCACTGAGCTGATGTTACCTCGAAGGACATGGTTAATTTTTTGGCCAAAGTAATAGGAGCAACAATTTCACGTCACTATAAATTGCTCGAAACTGTTCGAAGCGTTTCCGATAGGCTTTTATCGGTAACTACAACACCCGGACTACGCTACTTTGTTTGCAGCTCTTGGCAACGGTTGTAACCGGTGCGTAACTATGCGTTTTCCGGAAGGGCGGGAAACGCCGTTTGAAGGTTTTTCTCATGCGAAATCATTTGAATATCGATCCAATTCAACAACAAAATGAAACGGTTTATCAATGAAAGTTAATAAGTATTTACTTTACAATGCAACGTTGAGTAAATGTGTGTGATTTAAGGCGATATGCTTACCGAACAGTATTTTACTCTTTATGGGTTAAGATAAGCTTTAACGTGCTTCAACACAGCATATCTTTCATGTTTCGTTTTTGGCGGCTTCCGGCCAATAATATCAATTCATGTTATCAAATCGAGATTCCAACAAGGAATGATTTCTACTCGTTTGTGGATTAACTACATTTAGGTAATCTTCTTCTTAATCGGTTTTTATCAACGCCCCATCCTATGACTCCTATAATCAATTTCCTATCAGAGTGATAGCCACAACCGATATGGTGCCCTCGCTCGAAACCCATCCCGGGGGTGCCCTTGCCACGTGGTTTCGCTTCCCAAACGAATTCTCGCACTGTTGGGCATAAACGGTAATCGATCTCGGTAGCCAGGCATTTAATACAAAGCTCCAATCTTTATTATCAACTCAATTGCAAATAAAAGGAAAAATGTCGCGTTCGCGTTTACGCTTCGTGCTTCGTTATCGGTTCAAAATCCGCGTATATCCAGATGTCGATGAGCGTCCTCGTCCGCTCCTTAGCCGCGATCAGCTCCGCCGAGTCGTACTCGTAGTTGATCGATTCCAGATCGGGCGAGTCGAACGTGTGCGGTATTACGGTAGCCGGACTGTTCGCATTCACATCTTCCAGCGGACTGACGACACGGAACGGGTCGACACCCCCGTTGGTGAAGTGGGCTCGCTCGATTGCCGGCTGAAGTCCACCGAAACGAGCGTTCGTAGAGTTAATTTGCCGGACGATAATATCCTCGGTGATCCACTCGCCGAAGGCATGCTGACACATTGCGACGAAGAAGGACGTGCCGATCTGATTGCCGAACGGTTGCGCTTCCGATTGATCCGTCGTCGGGAAGAAACCATCTTCCGTGCACTGCAGGTACAGCCGTTGGCGATGGCCCGCCTGAAGATTGGCGGTGTTGAAATCGATTTCCACGAACCGTTCCATGTACGATTCGAAATTTAAGTCGACACACTGCTCGAATTGGTGCTCCCGAGCAAACCAGTCGAACAGGGCGTCAAGGCTGGTGTTCGCTTCCTGGACCAACTCCTCGCACATCTCCCGGATTGAATTTGTGTTGCGCAGATGCAGCATCTCGAACTCAATGTCATCGCGCAGACCGAGTAGGAACGCGGTCGCGTCCAGCTCGGAGTCCGTGTCGAGCGGGTCGCACAGGTGAAACCCGGTCGACAGCAGATCGGAGAACCCAAGGGTGATCATGTTCTGTGCAACGCGGAATCCTGTCCAAATGGTGTTGTAGCACGCATCGCTGCCGTACTGGCGGATACTCTCACCGAGGAGCTCGTTGTAGCCGACGAACGCAAAGTCGGCCTCGATCGGCCCACTGGACACCCAGACACCGTTAGCCAGGTGTGGGTACTTTTGGCGGAACCGGGTCGCTAGCGTACCACCAGACCCACTGCCCATCAGAATCACCTTGGCGTTCGGGTTGCTCACCAAGTTCTGCTTCAAGTACGCTATCCATTCGGCCAGATCGGCCAACGCTTGGTCGGAATTGAGAAAGTCCATGTTTTCCACCGACGCATCACTGGAAGTAGCCACCCCAAAAAAACAGAAACGTATGAACAAATGCCCCTCTTAGAGTTGGAAGGGGTTCCTTACTCGACCGGCAGGCTTTGGCCAAAGTAGCGGAGTTCATTCGCGAACAGATAGGCACCCTCGAGATAGGCAATGTCGTAGAACAGTCCCTCGGTGATGTGTCGCGTCTGGATGGCTTGCGTTCCACCGACCACAATCAGGATGGGACCACGAGCGTAAGCGTGCTCATCGTTGATGTAGTACCGCATACCGAACGTGTCCTGGTTCCGGGCGTTGAAGTGATCGACCCGCGTTTCGAACCATGCTTCACGCAACATACCCGCCACTCCGGTGCACTGCAAGGTGGCCAAAGCCACTACCACCGCCACTAGCACAGTCTTCATGGCTGACTCGTAAAACACGAAACACTACGATTGGGGCTGAACAAACGGCACTGCACCGTAGGCACCACTCTGGCCATCAGGCAATCGAGTGACGGCACCAGCTTTTATACCTTTGCGTTGCTGCAGCAAGATTAGCCGTCCATTGAGGTATCGTAAGATCGCGATAATCCCGTATCCGTATCGAGGATTTCCGATTTGTTGGAGGTATGTGTGAGTGAGGTTCCTCAGGCATTGATCCAAAACCCTACGAAGGTCTAAAACGCTGCAAGAAAAATCCGTTTGCCGGTCGGAACGGTGCCATTCCTTCCGGGCGTGCTCAGCTCAGGCAGTGATAGCCAGGTGGCGGTACTATCAAATGTCGATACGGTGGCCGGTTGGTGGTCTTAATCGGCAAATTAATTTACAATTCCGTATCATCAGAGCGGAGGATGTGTAATTGGACCGGGGCGCGATAAAGACACGCGTGCAGTAATCCTTCGATCAGCAGTTGACAAAATCATCGGGGTTCAAGTCAAGGCGTCCTGATAACCGTATCCAGGCCTATCCCGATTACCTTATATTATCCAATGATGGCTTGCTTCAACGCGAATCAGGTTTGTATACCTTTCAGGCGAAATCTAAAGGAAACCCGAAACGAGCAAATGATTGTGTACGGGCTTAGGTCATTACAGGGTGCAACATTTTTGTTCTCCATTTTGGTGAAACATTTTCTACATAAATTTTGATCTCTCGTTAAGGCAAGAGTCGGAAGCAAAACGGAAAAATTATGAAATACATGAGGCTTTTGAACAGTTTTCTTAATGTTGGTAAAACAATTTAAAGCCAATTCCGTGCTTCTCATCCGTAATAAAAGAAGTCTACAAGGATTTCTTTATAGTAAACATGTTCAGACCTGTTGTTGTCATTGCTACGCTCATAGGTATTGCTCCATCTGTACGAACCGGAAGAAAGATAGGCGCTATCGATACCGATGGCTTTCGATTGTCGAACCAAAGCAATGTCACGAATGTCCGTGTTTTCACCATCCGCAGCGGGACATTGGTTCAAATTTTGGCTTTATCACCCCAACCATCTCTGACGCGTTGGTCAGCGAGTTATGGTCACCAATAAAACGATGAGCGGACAGTGTCGTCTGTAATCGGCGGCGGCATAAATCCCTTCAACTTGGTGGGTCTCACGGTCTCATTAAATACCGGTACCGGTACAGCCCCGGCAGGCATTAGTTGGCTAGAATGGCATTCTGGAAGGCGTTCACATTCGCGTTAGCCCTGCTGGCAGTGGTGGCCAGCGGGCTGGAGGTGCAGAAAAATACTCGCGCCCTGAAGGGGCTCCAGGGACACTTGTCTCAGCCGACCATACCAGAGGCGTACTACGATCCACCGAAAAATGGGCGCGTAATTGGGGCTCGCTTCCGCACCCGGATCGATCACTTCGATCCACAGAATCGGGACACGTTCGAGTTCAGCTACTACTCGAACGACGAGTTCTACCAGCCCGGTGGACCGATTTTCATCTTCGTCGGCGGAAACTTCCAGCTCTCGACGTACTACATCGAGCACGGCCTGCTGTACGATACGGCGGCCCAGAGCGGTGCTTGGCTCTTCACTAACGAGCACCGGTACTACGGTGGAAGCTCCCCGGTGGCGTAAGTACGCTGGTTTAGGTGAAGTAACCGTAGAGGGAGTTTAGAGTACCGTTTGGGATGTTTCAGTAACTACTCGACCGAGAACCTGCGCTTCCTGCACAGCGAGCAAGTGCTGACGGATTTGATCGAATGGATCGATCACTTGCGCCGCGAGGTTGTCCAAGATCCGGATGCACGGGTAGTCCTGATGGGTACGGGATACGGTGGTGCTCTGGCCACGTGGGCACGTCAGCGGTTCCCGAACATCGTCAGTGGTGCCTGGGGTGCCGGAGCGACGGTGCTGGCCAGTTTCGATTTTCAGGAGCACGCGGCCGACGTTAGCGATCTCATCCGTCGGTTCGGCGGTGACGAGTGCTACAACACGCTTTGGGTAGCGTTCCGCACGGCCCAGTATCTGATCGATGCCGGATGGGACGAGACGGTAACGACGCTGCTCAACACCTGCGAACCGATCGAGCCGAATAACCTGCTCGACCAGGAGACACTGTTCTTCCACCTGAAGCTGGCCATTCAAGAGGCCGTGTTTGCGGAGCAGAACACTACGCGTATCGGTGAACTGTGCGACAGTATGGTGAACTCCTCGGAAACGACCGCTCTGGGGGGACTGGCGAGGTGGCTGAGTGTGTACTATGCCACGTTGCCCTGCAATCCGTTTGATTTCGATGCAAACATGGCCGCGGGCCAGGTGCTGGAGCCTGGTGCGGCGGAAAATGCCATCCTCGGACTGCGCCAGACGCAGTATCAGGTGTGTACCGAGTTCGGCTGGTTCCGGACGACCGACGACGATAGCCAGCCCTTCGGGGATCGTGTGACGATGCACTTCTTCCTCGAGGCGTGCCGGGCTCTGTTCGGTGAGTGGGTTACCGATGCCGTCATCTACGATGGGGTGCGCCTGACCAACTTGCACTACGGCGGGCAGGATCCACGATCGACGAATGTGCTGTTTACCAACGGCGAGTTCGACTCCAATCGTCTGGTCTCGATCACGCAGTACAGTAACACTTTCAGCTATGCGTATGTGGTGCCGCTTGCGTTTGCCTATTCGGAAATTTACTCGATCGACGAGGGCGATTCGCCCGAACTGGTCGCAATCAAGATCAGCATTCAGCAGTACATTGCGCTCTGGCTCGAAACTAGTCCGGTTGACCCGCGGGCTGTATCCTGAGTCCAACGCGGAAGTTCACACCGTCAGAGGGTCCTTGCCCAATGAGCCACTCTATGTTCGCTACAAATAAAGAATTGGGCAAAAATGTGACCTTCAAATGTTATATTTATAGCTTTTTGCAGTTCTTGAGTGTAACGATTGAGCTATCAGTGCTCTGCCAGTTGTACCAGATATTTGAGGTCGATCGCTGCGAGACTGGCATCTACCGTGCCAGAGTGTCGATGTGTTGTTTCCCTGGTGGTTGTGTAGTATACAGAGAATGTTTCACAATAAAGGCTTTTGATAACGCCGCCATGCGATGGTCGTCGACGAACTATCAAGCCCGGGGGTTAGGAACGACAATTTACGCCAAGCGCTTACGTCGACTGATCTTTAAACTGGCTCGTAGGCTCTTATCAGCGACATGTAGCGCACATTGCAAATCAGGCAGAAGCCCCAAGTCGTCACTGGAGTCAAGATCCGTTTTCTTCTGGCTTCAGCCCCGTCTGTTCGTTGCAATTAAAACAAACATGAGGAACCACGGAAGGTAAGCTGGAAGATCCTTTTGAGCAGGGTAAGAAGATTTCTTAACAGTTCGCTTTGTAGTTGCATCCTATTGCTCCTGGCGTTGGTTTCGGCTACAAGCGCCCTCGTGTACCAGTGTGAACCGGGAACGGGTCCAACTTTGTGCAGGATCACCAACTTTGTGTACACCGAAGGGCTACAACCACTGCCCACAGTGAACCTTTCGTATAGTGTCAACAGCATTCAAGTTTACTACCAGCGGAACTACTCCAAACGAAAGGCGGAGTTTAGCGTTTACGATGCGACACTTCACGCGACCGTGTTCCGTAGGCCGACCTCGGTGATGATTTTCAACTGCTACCTGCAGAGTTTGGTGGTCCCAGCGAACCTTCAAGTGGGCGATTTCTTCAGCAACAACATCAACACGATAGAGACCGATCGCAAAACGGCCTACGATCTACGCTATCTGGATGTGTCGCACAACAGTCTGTCGGAGCTGAAGAACCTTAGCGTGCTGGTGCAGCTTCAGACCCTGAATCTGGAGGACAACCACGTAGCGACGCTCGTTCCGGAAACGTTTGCCGGTATGCGCAACCTCTCGGTGCTGTACGTTGGATCCAATTCGATTGTCCAGATCGACCTGAAGATGCTGCCGAAAAGTTTGACGTTCTTGAGCATCTTCCGGAACGAGCTGACGGAGCTGGAGTTTGCCGGGGTTTCGATGCGCACCCTGCGGGAACTGGACATCGAAAGCAACAATCTGGTATCGCTCGATGTGAAGGCGATGCTGGCGGCCGCACCGTCGCTCGAGCAGGTCACGATCGAATTCAACCTATTCTCGAAGCCGGAAGCCGAACGAATTATTGACGAACTGCGGGGGCACAACGTTACGTACTACACACCGTCGACTGATCGAGAACCGAACTCCGTGAACTACTGTGACGCTGGTGAATATGAGGTCGAGCGCGTGTGTTTCGACGAGTCATTGCTTGCATCCCGCTCCTTTGGGAAAGCGATCGTCCTGCTCGTGATCGCGGTGGTAGTGATCGGTGTGTTTGTACTTAGTGTTCGTTGGGTTTGGCATCAAATGCGGTACTAATGCGCTCGAGCAGGAAGTATGAAGTCTAGTGTTTAGTAGAATACGATGCGATACATAAATTCGATTGTGATAAATTAATAGTGTTGAAATAAATTCTCTACGGTAGTTCGATAGTCTCTGCAAACACCTTTCTAGAACACATTAGTGTCCTGCGTCCATTTTGGTTTTCCACACGACGTAGTGATTTCGATAGAGCTTCGGAAAGGTAGTTTCTACAGCACTAAAACCGAAACGGAGACCGTGGAATCATGAGATCTTCGCTGTTTGGAACTCCCGTGCAACAGGTTACTGGACTTGACCAGATGGACTTGTTTCGCATCGCTGTTCTAGTTCTTACAAAGAGCAATATCTTCTTTCGCAGCTTTTTTTATTGGCCTTAATAACAGAAGCAACAGTAGTTGTTTTAGCTCAAAGCTAATGATACTTTTTCTTGCGATGACGATGTCCCCAAGATCCATGCCAAAGGAAACACTACTTCGTTTGAAATTTTCGCCATAACAGCCATCCGGACAGAGCTGCTCCAAACAGCACCAAAGGCACCAGACAGAAGAAGAATATTTGTGTTAACCATTCACCCCAACCAGGCCTAACGCTGTCCTTGGGAATGCAAATACCGCGTATTCTAACCTCCGATTCCGAACACGTCCAGTCTTCGGGATTTTCCATGCTGTAGTACGAAATGTTGTGGCGATTCAGTACGCTCACAATGTGGTCCAGCTTTTCGATGCTTATCGGGTTGTGACCGATGGAAAACAACTTAAGCTTTGGCGAACGCTCCACAAGAACACTAATATTCATAGCAGTGAGCTCATTCCGTTGTACGTTCAAGTCTTCCAGTTGTGGGAAGCGAACATCCTCAAAGTTTAGCTTTGGTAGAAGGTTTCGATCCATCCATAACAGCGTCAGGCTGCCAGGGAGAGTCTTCAGATCGAGTTCATGGAGGTTATTGCTGGAGATAGTAAGATGCTGCAAACGGGTCACCTTGGCAAACAGTTCTGCTGGTATTGACTGAAATCGACAACTGGACATGTGCAGCGTTTCCAGTGCTGTAAAATGGCTCACGTTCTCCGGCCTTAGACCATAGTTACCGTTTAAATTGAGGTAACGCAGAGCATAAGACTGATTCGGATCGACAACGAGTCCAGATAATTGGTTGCTGGCAAAGTCACCGTATTGCAAGTTAGGCGGCAGTTCAAGTGAAGTCATCATGGAATCGGTAATCTCAACCGCTATCGGCATCCCGAGCTGACGATGAAGCACCGCATCGTAAACTGTGATTGATTGTGTCCGCGGCTTGTAAAATGACGTCACGAATCGAACTTCTTTCGTGTCCGGATGCAGATCGAACAGTGGTATGTCCTCTCCCGGTTCGTACTTGAATTGGTGAAGTGTGCAGACATATGCTTCCGATCCGCCGACGCACCGTCGTGCATGATTCGCGCTGCAGCAACCGAGCGCAGTCGTCAGAAAGATCACGTTTCGAACACTGTAAGGGAGATGGCACACGAAAGAAATAAATTATCACCCGAAATTGATGTGGAAACTAGCGCGGTCGCTAACTTTGTGAAATATCCCATTGCGAAGCTAATTTCAGCAAGGCCACAATCAA
>NC_071286.1:13770687-13981427 GCF_943735745.2 Anopheles bellator | reverse complement strand
TAGGGAGAAACCATTTTGTTGACTTCGAGTTTTCCATGTTGCCGTCCTCACTGGTGTATCTGGACTTAAACTCGAACTACCTGATCTACCTGCATCTAAGCAATGTACATTTGCCCGCCCTCGAAATATTATCGCTCAAAAGAAACGATATTCCCTATTTGAACGTTACCACTCTGCGAATGGCCGCACCCAAGCTGAAGGAAATACATATTAGTGGGAACATGTTTGACTACAACGTGGAAACCGCTCTAATTGCGGCACTACAAGCGGCAGGCATTGCCTACGATGATTTCGAGAAGGGGCCCCTTGACATGGTTCACCATCTCAACGAATTGAATTACCACATCGAGAACGACAAACGGATCTTTCGGGATGTTGTGTTTACCTTGGTGATCGCGGCCGCCAATTTGTCTCTCGTTGTATGGGTGAGCTATCGCTTGTGGGACATGAGAAAATCGACCGCAGACCAAACTGCGCAACAGTGATCGACGATTTTTGACGTGCTTCGAAGTGGGAAACTCTGAATCGTGATCATGAATGGAATTAAATAGATTATTGATGAGCACACCATAATTGCAGGGGCATCGATTGTTTTGAATTCCATTAGAATATATCTGAAAGAATCAGTGTAAGTGAACTCTTAATAACCCGGAATTTTCGAAAGCCTTCCTCTTCTTCGCCTTATCCTGCTCGACAACCGCCGAGCCGTGTTGCAACAGAGACAATGTTAATCTTCTGTTGCTTTCTGTAACAGTGTGGTGGCCGATCGGTTGTTGACAAAGGGCGGTGAAAATAGTATGCTAAAATGGTAGTAAGAGCTCTTTGTAGATTTGGAGAGTAGTCTTCTTCAATAGCAATATATTCGAAGTGCGCGGAGTCGTTGGACAATGAATACGCCTTCAGCGTTCCCCAGGGGTCATCAAGAGTCCACTTCAACAAAACGTAACGAGAAACTATCGTTTTAATGATGATGAGCCATTTGAGTCTATTTCTATTCCACCTTGATCGTTTTTTGGTCGCGTGCCACTCTGCAACTTCTCCCGTCCCGACGGTGATCGTGTCAAGCTTTCGATCCTCGCAGTTCCGATCGGGCGGCCTCGTTGTTGATGCCGGAAGTTGCACCATCCGCCGTCACCGGCCGTAGCTGAACGAAGCGAGCCGGCTTCCGGACCGCCACCGGCTCATCCGGAGCGCCGCGCGATGCACTGCTGCTGGCGTACTCGCTGATGGTGACGGCGATCGGTTTTTGGGACTTTTTCATCGTCGCCGGACCGGTGGCCTGCGGGCAGAAGTAGTACGACGGTGGCCGAGCTGGTGGTGCCTGGGGATTGGTCAGCTTGAACGATTCGAGCGACTCCAGCTCGGCACTATCACCGCTCGCTTTGGCCATCTCCGAGGCCGCCACCCGGCCCATCGTGCCCTTCGCTGACTTTCGCGTCCCGCTGAGGGCCGCCTCGGCCGGGGCCGCTGCACCCAATAGACCAGCACTCGGCTGCCCCTTATCCCCTTTGACAGGTTGTCTCTGCTGAAGTGAGGGAAGTGCAATGTAGTGTGCGTCGTCCACCGACTCCGCCGGGTTCGCGACCCCTTACCTTCAGTTCCGCATTGTCGAACCCATTCTTGAACATTCGCTTGTGCACGGCCCGGAACTCGTCCATCAGCGCCGTATGTCGCTCGTCCGAAATGGCCATCGTGACCGGGCGGAGACGACAGTTCTTCTCCTTTAGGCGATTCTCCAGCTCCGTGAGGGCAGCCGCCGGGCCGGCTAGGGCGGAGGCCATGGCCCCATCGGGCGCACCACCGCCCACCGCAGAGGCACTTTTCTTCTCCGCCCGCCGGCGCAGTTCGTCCGATATCGCACTGCACAGACTGTTAGCCGGCGCCGCTGACTCCGCCGGCTCCTTCGCGGTTCCAGGTTGATCGGCAGCGGTCGGTTCGGCCAGGACCAGTCCCTGCGGGGGCGGTGGTGGCGGAGCGACACTGTCCGCGAACGGGGGTGGTGGCGGGGGAATGAGTGTGTTCGATCCCGCGCCACCGATCGAGCCGGTCGATGCGCTCCGGTGCACCTCGACAATGATCGTTTTCGTTTCACTCTGTTTCGCGTCCGGGTTCACGATCGTGCCCCGCTCCGAGAACTCGATGATGGTGGTATTCTTCCGCCGGTGACCCCCACCGCCGCTGGTAGCCACCGTCTGAGCAGGAGGTGAGGTCTGTGGAGGTGGAGTGGGAGTAGATACCGAGCCAGTGGAGGGCCGTTCGACCGTCGGCTTCAGCTCGCCGATGGCCGCCGTACGGCGGCGCTCGTGTGAAATGGACTCCTCGCGCACTATACTTAGCCGCTTGGACGTTTGGTCGCCCCAGCACGGGCTCTGGTCACCGTTGACACTGCTGGCGGAGCTGTTGTATCCGCTCGATTCGCCCGGGAACAGGTCGAGCCCGGCGCTCGGGCGCACGATCAGCTCGAGCACGTGCGACGACTTCATCACGCTGACCGCCTCCGAGAACGAGGCCTCGGCGAAGCTGTGTCCGTTGCAGGACAGAATCTGATCACCGGGCCGCAGGCCGGCTTCCCGTGCCACGCCACCCTCCTTCGTGAACTGCACGAAGATACCCGGCTTCCAGTCCGGACCCTTGCAGATCCCGCAGCCCAGTTTGGTGCGCGGCGCCACGGACAGGATCACTTTCAGGTCGCGCCCACAGCACGGACCGTCCTCCAGCAGCAGCAGCGTGTCCTCTGTGTCGCGGGCCGACGAGACCAAATGCCAGGTGAGTGGATCGACGGAGCGCCTGGAACGGAAAGGAACAAGACTGTAAACGACGGAGCTCCGAGCGGGGTTGGAAACTGAGGGAACTTACTCCTTGATCGGCAGTATGCCAAGGGCCCGCACTTTCATGATCAGCCGCTCCTGGTTGGCGATGAACGAGGCCAGCTCCCGGTGGACGGCGTCCTCCACTTGGTACCCGTTGACGCGTACTATTTGATCGCCCACCTGCAAGAAGAACACAGGAACCAGTTAGCATGCTGCTCCGCACGCTGCTTCCTTCGGTTCTCACCTTGAGACCCTGCCGGTCCGCTTCCGAGTCGCGCTCGATGGCGGACACAAAGAACCCGGTCCCGTACTCGAGCCCGCCCCGGATCGAGAACCCAAAGTTGCCACCGCCGCCTCCGCCACCCGTCGACCGGTGGTGGGTGGCGGTGGTGCTCTGGTGTGGTCGGACCAGCCGCACAATTCGTATCCGGGGCTGCTGGCTCCCGGTCACACCACCACCGGAGCCACCCGATCCAACGCCTCCATCGGCCAGAGTCTTGTGGAGAGTCGATTTGTCACGCTGCGATCGACTCTTGGCGGTGGTCGTCCGAAGTTGGGCGGCGGTTGGACCGACCCCCGACGACGGGATCACCGTGCTCGATCGCGTATTGTAGTAGTCAACCATTTCTGGTACCTCTCCGTCCGGTCCCGGACCCACGTCTTATTGGTCTGCTGGGTCCCAACTGTGTCCGGGAACTTGCGTCAACTGAAGAGAGAGAGAGAAAGAGAACGGATTAGGTGCGATGAACTATAGGGACGCGCTCGCCAGGTCCGTTGAGGTCCGTCCGAAAGCAGATTGGGCTAATTGGTCCATTCGGGGTGGTGAAAATTGCACCATCGCGGGAACGGGAAAGTTCGATGGCGTCACTCGGGGAGCGAGCGTTACGAGCGTTACGCGATAGCTACTTCTGGCTTCGTACGCAACGGGAGCGATCTTGCGGGTTGCTGCTAATAACACGGCTCAATGGCCAGCGTCAGGCAGAAGATCAGTTCCACTAGCAAGCACCACGGGTGCGCTCTCTAATTATCTCACCCACGGGCGGTAGAATTACATCAGAGCGCTCAAGACCCCGCTTGGCGTAAGTGTTAGTCTGAGGGGTAATGTAACGAAACAGAGCTTGGGAGAAAAAACACCCCAAGCGAGGATCGATTGAACTCAACGAGGGTGCTCTTCATTCTTTCCCAACACCAAGCCGACACCGGGGGGCACCATCAGTGGACGTGGAAGTACAGGCGTGAAGTCTGTCCCCCGCTTCGCGGCACAGCACCGCACACCTGCAATCATCGCGTAATCGCGTGAGAATTGCGCGCTCTGTCGAAGACTAACCTCCGAAAAGCCGCCCGGGGCTTCTTCAACCCGAAAACGTAACGCAACACACGGCTTTCTGAGGGGCTGAAGGAACTCTGTTTTGGTCTCAGGTGCCTAGGGTACAGCCCTCACTTCACAGTGATCGCTGAACCACACAAGCCCACCGATCGCCACCGGCCAATCAAGCGGATCGCTTCGGAGCGATTGGGAAACCGTTGCCCAAAACTCAGCCCGAGGCACAAAAAAATCACAAAATCTTTAAAACAGGTAGTAAATTATAGCAAAATGATGGCGCAACAATGGGTCGGAATCGATTAGGGTCGCGATCGAGTGGCGCGGTTCCGGTTGAGCAACCTCTCGCTTCCCGAACAAACGAGCATGGCTCGGGGGGTGTTATGTCAACCTCTCTGGACCATTGGAAACGTGTTTTGGAGAAATGGGGATACGGGTGCTTCCGGTGACCGTTTACGATTTTTTTTCGAGGGTCACGCTTTCGGGCCACGCAACGTCGATGGGCTGACCGATCGCAAACGATCGGTCGATCGTACAAATCGATCAAATCCTGCCATTGATTGGGCCGGCCCGAAGACCCTCTGACCTCGATGGGCGGCGTCCGGTGCGTCTGACCGGGAAAACCAATCGGGAAGTGGGGTAACGTTTGTGTGCGTTTTAATGTAGTGAGCAGAAAGTGGTCGCTTAAATTGCTTGTAACCCACTCGGCATCAGGCCTAACCGGGTTTGGAGTTCCAAGTACAAACTGCAAAATTGCCGAGATCCTATATTTAAAACCAAAATTTGTTTTTGCTATACTTTCAAACGGCCAAACCGGTTTCCGAGAAAGTTCCGTGCGTTTTGAGTGTAAAACTAACGAAATATTTTCGATGCTTTCATTACGGTGATAACACTCAAGGGTTTAAGTAGGTGATAAAACTCAACGACTCTTGACGGCCACAAGTATAGGACACTTTGGACTAAACTCGCAAAAGCCTTCCACAATAAGGATCATTGATGTCTTTTCGATAATCTAACTGTTGACCGAAAGGCCCCAACTCTGAAGAGTATACTGAATGCGAAAGACAGTTCCCAATTCAGAAGTTTAGGTCTTTAAAATCGTTGCCATCATTGGTCAGTGGCGTTGGCGCTACAAGAAGTCCTTCTTCTTGGTCAGATTTACTAATGGATTTTGCTCTTAAATCGGATATTCGACATAGTATTACGATTTAACGCAGCACTTCCCTGTTCAGCGCTAAGAAACTAGTTTTTCGGGTTCCGGGAAAAGCTTGCGTAAACGTGTTGAGTGTTGATATAATTGCGACGGACAGAATGTTCCAGCAGACTTAAAACACCGCCCTCTCCCCCGGAGTACGGTCCGGCCTCGGTCATGTTTTATTGCCCCTGAGATGTGGATCTATTTTCAGCACCACCTGGGCTTGATCGATGATCGAAAAGAAAGCCCCCGGGAGCGAGCAGTATGTGGGGTGCGGTGGTTGGCCGCTCCAAGAACGTTATCCAACCCGACCGGGCCCGGCTAGGCAAACCGGTTTGACCGATTACGCCACCGAGCCAAGAGTCAGCTGTTTTTCCAGGTGTTACTGTGCTGCTGCTGCTGCTGCTGTTGATGAGGCTTGCCCACAGCAGCGAAGCCAAGTCGGTGGCTATGACCTTACGTTCCGCGGGCTACCTCTTTGTGGTTTTCCCTACGTACCGCAACCCTTCCGGGGCGAGAGGAGGCGCCCGTTGAGGTTGTTGTGCCCTCAGTGGCAGGGCTTTCTACGGGTCACTTTGGATTAGTTTGGATCGAGGGTCAAACCGAGGATCTCTCACGCAGCACACTTTCAGCCAACGGCCCTCGCGGTGGTTAGTTTCTTCCACCTCGATATTACGCGTTCTCAACCGAGAGAGAGAGAGAGAAATCTGCTACAGACTGCCCTACCGGCTGGGCCCCCAGACGCAAGGGCACAATAGGGCGGACGGCGCTTGTTCGTGTTTACTGGCGAGTGCATAAAATTTGCGTAATAAGCAGCCGTTGCGCGGCTGCTGCGAGAACCACACGCCGAAGGCAACGCTCTGCTTAACTGGCCTGCCCCGCCCCGCCGCGTGCCCGCCCCGTGGCCACTATTATTATTATTATTTACATTCTTTAAGCACACTTTTGTTTCGTTTTGTTGCTTTCGGCGAGCTTTTCTCTTGCCGCGAGTTTGCCGTTGGTTCGCGCATACAAGTCACTCCCACGGACAGCTGCTTTCCAGACGCCAGAGCGCGTTAGACGGCGCCACATGTGAGTTTTCCACCGTGCACCGCGAGGAGGTGAACCTGCGGGGCCTTCGCCCGGGGGCTTATCTCATTAGAGCGAGGGGCGAGTAGGAAGCGATCGCCGGCAGGCCAGCTGTTGCTGCGTTGCATTTAATTAGTGGCACTTCCTGTGCGTCGAGCCGTGAAGTCACATTCGTAATTTAGTTGACTTATTTTATGACCTTATAATTTGATGCTTAAACTTAAACTCTGATCAGCTTTAACTGTTTGTTTTGTTTTTTAATGAATCGGTTCGGAAACGTTTATCGCTGTGTGAAGAATGGATTGAAACTTTTGCACACGACGCTTCGTGAGGATTCGTATTTACAATTCGGAAGGCATGCACTACCTGTATCGCGCTGCATCTACTAAGAAATGTGTAAAAAGGCAATAATATAATACTAAATTGGTTCAAGCTACATGATTTGCCATCTTATGGTAAAATAGCAATCGCTTCGAAATATTTCAATTGAAATATGCCAGGATATTTTGTGAAATGCATTGTCTCCATCTGCTGCCAGCTGCCGGTACTTTTCGAGCAGTTTCCCCTCCGATTCGAGTAGTACGAGTGCTCTCCTGCTACATTTTTCAACTAAATTTTTGCGTTAAATTCAAACAGCAATACTCGATCAGTTGTTATTGAGATTTTTTATCTTTTTGTTTCAATTTATCCGTTATTTGTGACAATAAGTTACTAACAATGATAAAGCAGCAACCTGACCCCCGTTACGATTAGGTAATTGGCAGTAATTAAGTGCGCACATATAATTTATTCTCGGCGACGTATAGCTCTGCGGCGTTCGAACTGCGTATTAAGTTTCACCATCAGGCACCTACTGTCACCGCCTCCCTTCACTGCCTAGAACTAGAACTCATCGACCGTTCTGGAGCACCCGCGTGGCACGTTGTGAAAAACCCGGAACCATGCATCACCGTGCCTTGCGTTGTTGTCGACACGGGACGTTGTAAAAACCCCAATTTGCATACCCTCAATGTCACCTCTCGGAGGCGGTGAGACAGAATAAACTCATCAACTCACTCGATCCGCAAACCGGGCAGATGCGACCGACCGGGTGGCGTGTCAAAATGTGTCGCAAGGGCAGGGCAGCATTGCGCGTGTTGTGGCTGGCGATGCTGTGCGCCGATTGTTTTGATTTCATCATTTTCCCCACGGCCTTTGCTTCCGCCGCTGGACCGCGAGTGGGGTACCGCGGGTTCGAAAGCTTGGGAAAACTCGAAAATCGACAAGGACAAGCCACGCGGCGGCGGCGGCGACGGGTCACACCACGCAGAGCATCGCTCCGGAGGCTGCAGGCCGATCGAAAGAGTCACCCCAAAAAGTCCGCCAAGGAATTTCAGGGCCACCCGAGGCTGCTGAGGCTGAGTACCGGCAAATGGAAAAAAAGCAAATCGTCCAAAAAGGCAAATAAATGATCGTCAGGCCTCTTCAGGCAACCCCTCTCGGCAACCAATCTCGGCGTAACCTTCGTCCGTTTTGAGGCAATCCGAAGCGATGCGATGAAGACGCTGCGCTTTCACGGTGCGACTCCGGTGCAAACTCATTAGCCGTCTCCTGCGTGGCCGTGGCTGTGATTCGAGTGTGCCTGCTCCGGAATCCGGCGGTATGTCCTGATCCTTCGCGCGAGGGCCACTAATGGCCACCCAAGAGGGTGCCCCGCCGTCGATAACGTATGGCAATGTTTCGCTAATGATCTCCGGGCTCCGACGATGGGCCGGAAAGACACATCAACCGAACGCAAATCAAGGCCAACAAATCGAGGCATCTGCTCCCGCCAGTTAATGATGGACATGATCATCATCATCATAATTGTCGATGATCACAAACGCGCCCGACCATTGCGCGAAGAGAGTATGGAAAGCTATCAGGAGACTGAAATGAATGATTGCCGTTCGCCAACGGAAAGGTACAAATTAAATCGATGTTCACGCTGGCGCGACGGACTCGAAACTGCTGTTGTCCGTAAGGGAAACTTTCCTTTCTAGTGCGTCACAATCTTACAGGGTTGAGGTTGAGCTGGGTAGCTAAAGTTGCCCAAATCTGCCCAAGTTAAACTGCAACTTCCTTGCTGCAACTCTCTTCACGCTCCAGATACTTGCGCCTGGGGCCACAACAGATCACCGAGGCGACCACACCACGGACAGGCCGCGACTTTGCACAACATGGACAGTCCGTGCGCTGCCGCCCTTAATGCATTTCTTCGTCCAGACATATTTGCCAACTGTGCGGCGGTGCGGTCCACTTGGCTTGTCGTCCGCGTCAAAGAAAATCGAAATCGAGGCTTAAAGGTGTTGCCGCAAAATGCATGCCTTTAGTTTCGGCAACTAAATCCATTCTGGCGCCGTAACGGGCGTTGATCGATGCACTTTCGTCACATGCCGGAACACGGTGCCGGGTTTTCTCCGATATGTAAGCCCGGGTTGGATGTTGGCAGCCTTTTGCTGGATGATCGGTTCAAGAGTCTCACACATTCGACTCTCTCTCTCTCTCTCGCTCACTCTCGATTAGCGATCATTCCCGCTTCTTAAGGGTTGGGCTGGAACCATTCGCTCGGTCGATTGCAACAACCTTGGCGGCCGATCGCGCGGTGTACCTTTTGGTGGCGCCGAGTTCGATTTTCCCGCAAGCCCAACGTGACCGTGTCGTGACACGATTCCCCCGAGGCACACACATATGGCGCCCCCTTCCCGTTGAAGCGCAACGAATTCTTGAGGGTCGTTTCGTCGCGCAGCAGCAAGTGAATCCGGAATGCATCGGCAATGATCGGCGGCGGGCCAATGGTGATGGCCCATCTGATGCTTCAGCCCCTTCTCAGCACACCCAACGACCTGAGCCGGGTGGCTCGCAAATCCGAGGGAGAGCATGGGAAGCGTGGCGAGCAATCCGGGGACGCCTAAAATTGAAGCCCACAATTCGGTCCCACAATTATTTCATAACCATCCTTTGGGGAGGACCCCACCCGTGCTTTTCGGGGCTGGGGGGCCGTGTGGGAAAAATGCTGGCAACTGTGTGCGGTGCTGTGGCCCTCCCAAGGCCCATGGGCAATTAAAAGTGGCGTTCGGCCGCGGGGCGAGCGATCTGATGAGCGATCGACCTGTGGCGTCAATGTGGGGCCAATGTACGCGGCGCGCAATGAGACTATGTTGCAATGGGTGGCAGCCACCGGCAGGGCATTGTGGGGCTCACCATCGGCCAACATTAGCCTGGCCGGATTGATACGTTACGGAAGTGGCCGATTCGCGGTACATTCAAGCATTTGGGCTTTTCGCTAACATTTAAGTCGTCCCGTCTAAATGTTAAGTTGAGAAAGGTAAGAGAATGAACTAATCATCAAGTAATTTCCGAACAAAGAATTTTTGAAGTGCCCATTAAATATCTTCGTGGTTTCTGAATCAACGGACGCGTCGTTAATCGATCAACATTTGATCAACATCAACAGTTGGCATTTCAAATCTTCTAGTTTATCTACGGTCAATCTTTATCCAATTAAAATTTGACCAGCAATATTTGGCTCAATGCTTGATATTCACTACGTTGGGGTAAGGTTGCAGGGCCAAATATTGAGCTGATTTGCATAGGTAGAGATCATTTAAAACAATTCCACGCTGTCACCCCTCTCGGCAACTTATCTAGCAAACGAGTCTCGACTCGGTCAACGACAGCCGGCGCTCATCGCCAGTCGGTAGTTTTGATCCTCGCTACGATTTGGGGGAATTTTCCGACCGGCGACGCCAGTACCGTGCAGCTGGGGCCTCCCTGCTCACCCACCCTGCGCCCGAGGCTGACGACAACGCGCGGGCACTCGCTCGCTAAATGCAACCCCGGGATCCGTGTTCCACCTCCCCTTCGGTGGCGGGTTGTGTGCGAAAAAAAATCCCACCGCCCCGGGGGGTAGTGGCCGCTTATGTTGGCATAATGGGCGACGTTGGGAAAGCCCCTCTCGAGTGTGCGGCACGGCGGGAACACCGACGGATGGCGTAACCTTTGCCAATAGCGCCAGCAGCACACATACAAGGCTCAGGGTAGAAAAAAGTGCGACACGACAAATAAAACCACAACATAATGCCCCGCAGTCGGGGTCGGAAAACTGTTGCACTCAGACGGGCGGGAGCGAGAGAGAGAGAGAGAGAGAGAGAGAGAGAGAGAGAGAGAGAGAGAGCGATAGCAACGAAATAGCAGTGGCCCCCGGGGGGACAGTTGTGTTGAACACCCTCGGGGGAAAACGCGTCAACCGAAAAAGGGGTTTACTTTTCGGGGAGGGCATAAAACAAAGTGTGACCATGACAGAAAGAGAGAGAGAGAAATAAGTAATGAAATAGAAGAAAAAAAAACGTCAAACCGAATTGGGAAACTATAGGACAATATGATCAATTACAAGATCAAGCTAGTCGGTGGCACCCGATTATGATCGGGCGGAAAAAATGGTGACACAACCAATGCCTCAGATGGCATCTTGAGTAACACCAAAAGCACCTTTCGGCACCTCGTACTGTTAAACTGTAAAACATTGCACAATGATGCAATGAAATGATGCAGCTACGCACCGCTCGATCGTTCGAGGATTTTCTTGTTGAAAGGAAACATTTCACGGGTTCATTCGAAGATCAATCAACGCCAGTTTCACCCCGGAAGACCTTAGCTGGAAAACGACCGGGCGCCGAATTAAGTTGCTCCCAAAACGCTGATGATCACCAGTAATCAGAGTTGATCGATCATTATTTTGAGCTGCAAAAAGGCATACAAAAATAAATAGATTGCAAAGGACAAAAACTGTGGCAGCTTCGGTCACTCCGCCACTTTATTAGCCTCCACAAAGCCTGGGCCGTGGCCAGAACGGTGGAGCGTCCCATAGTGCGCGATGATGATGATGGGGTAATTTTTATCCAATTAATATTTATTCGCGCCCGATCCCTCGCGGGAGCAACCTGTCCGTGCGCAAGGTTGCGTTACGACGATCGCTGCTCGGCGATCGTGCGCGGCGGCGTCCGATGACACGATGATGGTCCCATCCCCCACGCCGCACAGCCGTTGGAGGATGGGGCCATACGCGAAGCCGAAGCCACCGCTCACTACCGGCAGCAGCGGGAGGCGATTAGAGAGCCCAACGCTGGTGCTGCCTCGATGCTGAAAAGGTGACGCTCCCTCCCCGGAGATGAGATGAAGGCCGCACGCGGACGTCCCGAAGAATGTGGCCCGCTAGCGAGACTGTCAAAAAGTGACAGACTGATGGACGGGATAAGTGCACGCACCGGAAGCCGATCGTCACACCTGCGTCCGTCCGGCAGAAAGTGAAGAAAGTGGTTTGGCTGTTTGCCAAAACGTCATCGAGCCGTCATAAAAAAACACGCAGCTCCCGGTGCCTGCGCCGTCTGGCGGTAAAAAAGGGAACTCGGAATTCCAGTCGGCGAGGATCAACGATCGTGTGAGTGATCGCCGGTGACTGGCGCGATCGTTAAAGGTTACGACCGACCGACGAGAGGCACGAGAGAGAAAGTGAGCGAGATAGGGAGCCAGCAGCAGGGATGACGAAATCGAGTGCCGCAATCCGCACACACCGGACACTACGGATTTCACTCTGTCTTTCTCTGTCGAAGACCCCCGCACGAAAAGTTCGCCGGATGCGAGAGTTCACCAGCTTTGTCGCTGGGGATGCTGTGCTAATGCGGTTGTTGTTGGTTAGCTCTACTTTATTGCGCTCCATCCATTCCATCTTATTTACCATTTACGTCGACCGATCACTGTCCGGTCGGTCTGTCTCGCTCTCTAGCCACCGGTCCTGCTACGATGACGCCGCTACGATCGTGACGATCCGGAGGCTTGGCAGTCAGAACAAGATAACATTCTACATACACTCGGACCAAACGACTACAGAGCAACGCGCAGGCTCGCTTCGAGCCTCTGGTGGACAGCCCTTTATGGGGCTCTCGTCGTTCTCAAAGAACTCACTAAATCACTTTCCGCGTAGATTGATTACGCGATCAACGCACACCCACATAGACACACGCGAATATCGGTAACAAAAGATCTCCACGTTTTCTGGTTCGTTTGCCCGCTCTGTTGTGTGCCGTGTTTAACAAATCTCTTCTTTTCACTTTTCACAGCGCGAAACGGGGTTCCGGCTGACGGGGCCACAACAAAACACAGGCAGACACAGGCCCACGAATCAATCGAACATCGCAAACAAGCGTCACAAACGTGCCGGGGACGGAATGCCGCCACCAGCAACAACAGACGTAACAACAACTAACAACTCTTCGATCGAGCTTTTCGAGGATCCACCCGTCACTCACACACTCTAGAACTCGCGGACAACGAACACAACTCTCGGGCAACTCTTCTGTGCCGGATGAACTACGAAAGGGTACTGAAACGGGCCGCGGATTCCACCGGACTCCGCTCCGAGCAGATCGCCATCCCCACCGCGGGAAGCCTCTGGGAAAGTTGGATCTCCAACGAGGTTCCCCTCTCTCTCACTTACTCCCGCGTGTCGGCCAAAGAAGGTTTCTCTTTGTTCGGCCCTCTCTATCGTGCGATCGTTTCGAGCGCGAGAGCGAGCGTAACTCTCTCTCTCTTTCGCTCTCTCGAATAGCGACTTTGGAGAGAGGCTGGTCCGGCGAAGAACGTACCCAAGCGCGACCGATATGGGGCCCGTTCCGGCCGACTTCCGTCCGTCCGGGAGTTTAGAACTTGCGTGTGTGACTCAAAAATCCTGACCCTTTCCCCCGGGCTACGCTACCCTTCGGAACCCTCTGGCGGCGGCGTGCGGGTTACGCTTCGCTGCCTAACCGCTTCGTTGGTCGGTTCGGTTCTTTCTCTGCCGAGCCCGTGGCGCAAGTGCGCCACATGTGCGGTTTCACGGTTTTACGACCACCACACCAGTTACCACAAACGGGACCACTTTTGAGAGGGTCTAGACGGGCACCTTACCAGGCACCTTGCAACCGTGACCTCGTAACCCTCCGCGCTTGGGGTGATCCGTGGCACACACGCGAGACCGACGAACCGATGAGGGTTCAATGGCACCGCTAGACTTCCGGTCTAGCGTACACATCCCTAGCCCTAATTAATTGCACAGGTGGCAGGTATCTGTGAGTTGCGGGTACCACAGTTCTGAGGGAGTCGCGAACGAAGGATAGGCAACAAATGGAGGACCCTCTTTTGTGGTGAACGAACCCCGAAAACATTGCAGGAAGTCCAACTGGACCAACTTATCAAGATTGGGCCAGATGACAGATCCCCAACTGACTGTGAAACTTGTTTATTGGGAATAATATATAATAATATAATAATTTGAATAATTAATTTTCTAAGCAATTTCCCATCGCCTGAATGCCGTGGGAATGATTACAAAAATGTCTTATTGGGTTCCACATCAATTGAAAGGCAAAGACACTGAAAGAAGGAAAACCATTTGCAAATTACTGCTCGCAGCTTTCAGTTTTCAAAACCTCATGAAATTATTGATAAGCAACGCTTTTGGCAACAATTAATGCGTTTGAACCAAGCTTTTACCATAAAACGACTAGAATGGGAAGACCATGATGAGAAAAGAACATGAAAAGACATGATAAGCAGATTTTTCAACATGACAAGCACCGATCAAACATCCCAAAACCAGTCAGAATAAGAATCGTCAAATTAATAGGAGAACGTATCAAGAATGATTACATACCTTCAGGCGCCGTCCACTCCAGTCATTGGTTGCTGTGATCGAACGCAGTAGTCAAAATTCAAACTCCATCTTCCCGAGCTGGGCGGCTACAAGACATCGATCGCTGAGGCTGCTGCGATTGTTTACGACTTTCATTGCCACCTCAGTCATCCGGAAAAGCTCTCGCTTTTTGCGGGTTGGTTTTGTTTTGATTGCGGTTTCCCCCGACCGCCGGTCGCGGGTCACTTGGCTTGTTGGGTACCCAGTTTTCACTGCAGCGGCGGCGGCGACGGCGGCTAGAGGCCCCCGGGCTGATGGATGGTCGCCAGCCCAAATCATGTTGCGGGTTTCTACTTTTTCTTTTCTTCCTCTCCGGGGGTTGTTCAATTCTGGTGCGTTTTCGATGTTTGTTTTTAATTCGCGCTCGGCTTACAGCCAACTTGAGAGAGTTTTTAATTGATGATCTCCGCCCGGCCGAGCCACGGAGTGAAAGAGGAAGGCCTCGATTCTTCACCGAACCGAGCGGCCTATCGCGATCATGGGCAGGTTGAGATTGAGACCTTCGATAACGCGCGAAATTACTCGCCTCTGGTGCCGGGAGCTTCCGCGCTCGACGTAATTTGCGTATTGTTTTAATTTGAACTTTTTCCAAAAATACGATAATTTCGCGCTCGAGTCGGCTGCGTTATAATCGCTCCTTAATGTGTGCGTCTGAGAGAGAGAGCGCGTTTTGTTCGGTACTTGAAACAATGGATTTAAATCCCATTTTATTGGATTGTTTAGCTAAATCGTTCTTTTTGGATGTGCCAGATGATTCGATCACGACGTTGAGATTTGGTGAAAACACTTCAATCTTTTTCGAATCCCTGATGTTTTCGTTACTATTGGCCCTTTGGAAAGTCTGCCCTGCAGAAGTAGGAAAAGTTCATCGATAGAGCGTTTGGATGTCTCCAAAATATGGCATTCCATTCATGAGATCGACTCTCGAGAGCCTTAGTGTCGTGCTATGAACCGAAAGGGTTTACCCTGCTGTGTTTCGATTCGTGCCAGAACTCCCGTGCGATGATGGACAGTTGCAACCGAGGGCGCAGGTTTGCGCCGCGCTTTGCTCAGCACATTTTCCGAGCTGCTCACTTGTTTATATTTTGATCCCCGACGTGCTGCACTCTGATTACGTTCGTCGTTTTATGCTGGCGATGCTGATGACGAGTTTCAAGACGTTCTTTGTCCCATATGCGGTCTTGTTTGTCTACATCAATGCTCCATGCTGACAAGAGCAATGTCGTTTACTGTTGCTATCTTTGCTGTAAGATTATTTGGAGACACAAGACCTTCAGCGTTTAGAGTTTTTTATTCTCTTTCTTCATGGTAATTTTGTAAAGAATATTACGGAGCCATAGGAGGGAGCTGGACGCGTTTAGCGCGTAACCAACTAAAGACGTACTCTTTAATTTCGTCCTTAATGCGCCTCAAATCATCCGAATCGGCGTCGCTCTGTGACTGCCAGTCCATCGATGCGAGTTCTCCGTGGACGACGAACGCGTTCGCGTTTTGGTTTCTGTAGCTCGTAATCGACACCAGTCGGTTTGGGTCGAGCTCGGCATTGACGTACAGCGCGTTGGTCACACGTGGGTCGTCCGCTCCGAAATGCAGGTTCGTCAACCGAACGCCATCGTAAACGACCTCCTGATCGATCCAGTCCCCGAACACGGCCCGGCAGGTGTCGATGAAATACCGGTAGGTGATGCGCGTCCCAAACGGACTGTTACTCGATGTCGAAGATGTCAGGAACCAGCCAAACTCCGTGCACACCTGGTACAAACGCTGCCGGATGCCCAGCTCGGCGTTCACCGGCACCCCGACCTCTTCGTACATGGCGCTGGCAATGTTGCTCTCGAAATCGAGGGCAATGCAGTCGAACGGGGCATAGCGACGCGCGAAGAAGTTGGCCAGCACCTCCAGGTCCGTTTCGGCCGAATCGGACGCCAGCTCCTGGCACATGCGCACCACCGACTGCGGATTCGCTTCGCCGAACATTTCCTGCTCGATCGAGGTTTTTAGCCCGTAGAAAAATGTTTCCACCGTCAACGGGTCGTCCGCCGCGAGCGGTTCACAGGTGCGGAACATCTCCGACACGCGCCCGTACAGCCCGGCATCGATCAGGTTCTCGGCGGTACGGAATCCCCGCCAGATGGTCCCGAAACACTCGTCATCGGCCAGCCGGCGAATCGTGTTGCCCAGGTCTTCACCGTACTCGGGGAAGTTGACCCGTGCGATCACCGGCGGCGTTGAACCCCAGGCTCCGTCGATGAGACTGGGGAACCGCTGCCGGGCCCAGATTGCGAGAGCACCACCGTACCCGATACCGTGCAGAATCACTTTGGCCTTCGGGTCGCGTACCACTTCCGTGCGCAGATGATCGATCCACTCGATCAGATCCATCAGTGCCTGTTCCACGCTCAGGAAGCGCATATTCGCCGTGGAGTAGTTTCTGTGCCAGAAATTACAAAACTTTCAATCGATTCAAAGGCAATCCCAATTACGTTACTTACTCAACCGGGGCACTGCGGCCGTAGTAGCGGTGCTCGTTAGCGAACAGCCAGGCCCTCTCACCGCGGGCAATATCGTGGAATAGGCCGTTTTCGATAAAGTACCCATTTACCATGCTGTTGGAACCGACGACGATAAAGATTGGTCTACCGGGGAGATAGTACTCATCGTTCGAGAGGTAGTCAAACTCGAACGTGGCCCTGTTCTGGACATCGAAGTGGTCGACGCGCGTTCGGAAGCGAAGCGCCTCCGAGCGGTTAGCGATATAGTTTGGGTATGGATGGGCGAATTGCTTCGCTAGAAACGTAACTGATCCTTTGTCGGGATGAACGGACGAAGTTACGCGGGCAATCAGACAAGGCAAGGCAAGGATTGCCAGACGCGTTAATCCACGGACTACCATTTTGGCCGGAATCGAAAGGAACACTGTCTTAAATATGCTGCTCGCCAATCGCACATTGGTGCAGTCACGGTGACCACACCGGAAACTAGAATCGCAAAACAAGATAACCGATTCCACCAGAATTACGATAAATCGTATCGAGGCCCACAATGAGCTTTTGTGGTATTTGGCGGGAATAGGAACGGTGCGATAAGATGCTGCCCATTGTCAAAGTTTGTAGATAAGACTTCCGGTGGTCTGTAGCCAAATGCGGCTTCACAGGCGTTCAGAAGATATGTTTTCACTTATTTTTATTAATTCTAACACGAAGCGATGATACGTTGTTTTGGTTTTCACCGCAAACTGAATCAGCTGTCGGTTGTCAATCGTCAGTTGGCGCGACATTTCACCACGCGTCTGGCGCGTTTACTCACCACGCTTTGTGGTGGATAAATAACAGTAGAAACTCAGGCTGTTCAATAAGTCTTGCGCTTCGATAAGAAAAACACAATTTTCGGCTTTGAAATACACTTTATTATTCAAGGTGGTCTCTCAGAACATCAATACACAACACGATATTCCAATCATTGAATTTCAACACTGATATAAAAATCTGGAATGGAATACGCTTCCACCGCTTCCGTGTGTTTTCTACGATTTCAGGTGTTGTTGCTGTTTGTGGACGTTCTTGAACCTGATCGACTTCATGGTTTGTACGACCACGTTTAAATTCACTAACCCATCTTTCTACTTCCTCTATTGAAGTCGATGAGTTCTTATATACTTTCAACATAAGTTCATAAAGTTCTTTTGTTTCAAAAGCATCCAAAAATAATAATTCAGTTACTGCACGATACTTGATTTTTTCGGTTGTAAAAAAAAATTCTGACATCGATACTAAAAGGCTCGAAAAGAAAGCATGAAGTGACCGATTGAAACGAAACTTCCTATACTTTCATATGAATCGTGTAGCAACATAGCACAACAAATTTAAGCTAGTAGCAATGCCCTCTGTTATTGAAGTGTTAAACTTATTGAATAACCCAGTACATAATTCGGTTCTATAAGAACCGGTACCAGGCGCCTCCATGCGCGAATTAGATGAGCCACATTGGTGGCTGATCGCAATCAGCGTATTGAGTAATCATCACCAACTCAAGAAGCTTTTCTTGCGTATGAAATATATAACGAAATATTTCACCCACATGATAAGCGCGATTCGGCCATTTGGGGTTAGCGCGTCGCAAACAGTACGATTGATCGATTCACCTCCATCCCTGACGCGTTCTTCGGGTACAATCTGATTTCCGAACATCGCTTCGAATCGATTAATCGAAACCCAATTCACTGGTTAATTTCCGATTAGTTTCCGTCGGAATATGAACGCAGTTACAATCAGAGGAAAACGCTCTTCATTGGCCTTACGCCGCGCTTCTAGTTTGGATGAGTGGGGTGCATGTTTATTGTTGATGGTTGTCGATTGTTGTCGTTGGATAAATTGATCGAATAATCGATCAACATTTATCAATTACCGAATCCATCAGGTAACATTATAATTTTTATACAGGATGGTCCAAACGCTCAAAAGGTTCGTACTGGCAAAGTGTAAGATTGATATTTTATATGATAAAACACAAGCCAAAAAGCTGCTGCACCAATCGAATAACCTTCCCTCGCGAGGGATTATGAATCATTGAAATGGGATTAGTTTAATCTAAGAATTAGTGCAATTATCGCGCGCCTGGTTTCAGCGATCCAATGAGGTTTTGATAACGGTTAGGAGCTGACACCCTTATCGCAATTCCGTTTCCCCGATACCCGGGACGGTCACCGGAGAAAACAATGGTTCGGAAGTTGATTGGTTTATGCGTAATAATGATTTTTATGGCCCAGCTGTGGCAGCTGCTTACGACGCGGACCGAACAGTGATGCAAACAGGAAGCAGCGCAGCCTCGAATGCCATCCGGCTGCAGAATGTCTTGTCGATCAGCATCAGCACGGTGAGGGTGATATGGGAATGTAATCTCTGCCTATGTCGACAGTGGTTGTTCTATCGAACTCGCCCAAGATAATCGGAACCAATAGGTTCCTACCGATAGACACGCAATGCAATCCCCGGACACGCGTGGCCTCCGTTTCCGCTGCTGAGCGAAGTGATCTAATCTTGCGCCCTGCCATCGGCGCTAATCGCCATCGCGTGATAAATCCCACCTTGGTGCCCATTTGCAGGTGGCCCTGCGCACGCGTATCGAACGAGGATCGCCGCCCGTGGCCGCACGAACTGCGTATCTGCTGGGTGCTAGGCCATAAACCGCAAACCCCGAAACAAACCGCCAAAAGTCCAAGTGAAGTAACGACATCGTGGCTTTATCGTGTAGTGGCCACTCACTATCAGGGCCCGTTTTATGGTTGGTAATTGAACGAAAACGAATTCCCTTACATTATGCTAGACCGGGGCGGAACGGTCGGCCCGGTGTCCAGCGCCTCACTTCCGGAACGGGCTGATTTGCGAACCGAGCCAGGTGAGGATGTACTCCTCGGCCATGTGCTTCGTCTCGAGCATCTCCTCCGAGTCGAAGCCGGAGATCGAGCGGACGTCCTCGCTGAAGAAGGCGGCGGGCGTGACCCGGGCGTTGGCCAGCAGGTTCGTGTAGGAGGTGATCGAGACGAAGCGGAACGGATCGATGCCACCGTTCGTGAAGAGCACGTTCGTGGTACGCGGATCGGTCGCGCCGAAGTGGAAGTTGGTCAGCCGCACCCCATCGTAGAGCACCTCCGGGGTCAGCCACTCGCCGAACACGGCCGCACACTCGGCCAGGAACAGGTCGTACGTGACACGGTCCCCGAACGGCTGGTCACGTGATTGCGCCGACTGGAAGTAGCCAAACTCGGTGCAGATATGGTAGTTCAGCTGGCGCAGGCCGTACTCCAGGTTCTGGGGGGCCTCGATCGATTCGTCGCCCAGGATCGAGATGAAGTTCTCGAACGACAGGTCGAAACAGTCGCGAACCTCGGCGTACCGGTTCTTCAGGTACTCGGCCAGCGCCTCCATGGCCCTGTCGAAGCTCGGATCAGTCAGCTGGTCACACACCGTGCGGATGTTCTCAATGTCGAAGCCCTCGAACATGGACAGCTCGAGCGACAGCGTCATAAGGTGCAGGAACAGTTCGATCTGCAGCTCGTTGGTGACGTCGATCGGCTCGCACAGGTTGAACATATCCGACACCACTGCGGTCTGGCCGGCCTCGAGCAGATTCTGGGCCGTGTGGAAGGCCTGGAAGATGCGGTCGTAGCACTCGTCGCTACCCTTGATGCGGATCGTGTTGCCAAAGTCCTCGGTAAACTCGCTGAAATCGACGGTGGCGCGCACGAGGGCGCTGGAGCCCCACGCACCGTCCACGATGTTCGGGAAGCGCTGCCGGGCCCAGGTGGCCAGCGCCCCACCGTAGCCGACCCCGTGCAGGATCACTCGGGCGTTCGGGTCGCCCATCACTTCGCGCTTCAGGAAGTCGATCCACTCGATCAGATCGAACAGGGCCTGCTCCGTGCGCAGGAACCGCAAGTTCTCCGACGAGTAGTCCCTGCAGGGAGGGGAAGTATTGAATTCAACGTCGAAGGTCCTGTGGAACCTCTGCCACTACTTACTCAGTCGGGGAGCTACGGCCGAAGTAGCGGTGCTCGTTGGTCGCTAGGAACGCTCCGTTCAGGGCGGCCACATCCCGGAAGTGGCTGTTCTCCATGAAGTACGGATCGATGCGGTGGTGGCCACCGACCACCACGAACAGGGGGCCACCCTGCCGGTAGTACTGGTCGTTGTGCAGGTAGTTAAACTCGAACGTGTCCCGGTTCTGCGGATCGAAGTGGTTGACCCGGGCACTGAACCGCCCCTCGACCGTGCGCGGATCCGGCACGTAACCTTCCGGCGCCTTCGGGGGCTGGCCGCTGACTCCACGAAGCATCCGGCTCATCACCTCGAGCATCCTCGAGCCTTTGGGCACGTTCTTCGCCACCGACGCGGTGGCCACCAGGGCCACCAGCAACACCACGGTCAATAGCTTCATGGGGAGTTTCTTTAGTTTCGGTTTTGACGAAAAGTCCTTGCTTGTACAGCTCTCTGCTAACTCGAGGTCACGACTGAAACATCCCCGGCGTGACTGCCTCCGGTTAAATAGTCCGATGGGGAATCCGTGGTCCTGGAACTCAGCAGCGCCGGGGCCCGGAGGTGGGCACTCAGTAAGGTGCCATCACTCAGACCAACTTAGACTGGCCCCGTAGTGTAATTGGTACCCTATTTACATCACAATACTATTTACCTACCAAGGTTCATGGAGGAGGCCACCTTCAGGCAGGCAGCCTACCATAAACGTGCGCCACGTTATCGCAGCGGACGGGCAGAAGGAACAGTTTCATGGACGGAAAGTACCACGCTATGCCCATTCTCTGTTGACGACTTGATAAGACAGGGAAAGAAAGAGAGGGATAGAGAGAGATAAGGAACGGTGTTGGCCCTCAGGATGCCGTTGGGGGCAAGTGCGTAAGCAGTTGCGGTCGCGAATTGGACCGGTGCTAAAGATGTGGCCTACCGATTGCCGGAACGTCGTTTTATTGGGGCACTTCAACGGAGACTTCTACGATGGCATAAGAAGGTAACCTCGAGTACAGCAGGACGAGAATATCAATTGGAGCATAGAGGTCAATAGGTCTCAAAGACTTCCCTCAGTTCGCGAGAACATCCTTTCGAATCAATTTTTTATGAAATATTTAAATCAAAAATCTATCTTCCAGATTCGTCCGCACTTTTCGTGGGGTGGCTTCCATTATCTGGCAAATGCCTTTACATCGGGCCCAATTCACAGTATTGGGCCTTGCTACTTCGGCAGCTCAGTTATCGTCATCAGCAATCTGTTTGTCCCGTCACGGGTCAGATAAGGAGGCGAAAGCCTGGGCTCGAATGGGGGCCCAGAGCGGGTTGTAAATTGGTAAATCTACCTTACGGCCATCGTGACGCTTGGCGCTAATCTTGATTGCCCACCATCTCAAGGCCCAGGTCCAAAATCACTTATTTGCGGTGCCTCCGCAGCCCATCGATTTTCGGGCCTCCCCTCAAATCCGGAAGGAAGCTGCTATTGACAAAAGCGAGGACATTAGCATTATCATTTAAGTGTGTTTTATTTATTTATGATCTTGTTCACTGTTGCTTCTCGAGGAAGGTTGGCCAAGAGCTGGTCGACGGACTGAATTTACTTCCGGAACGGGTTGATTTGCGAACCGAGCCAGGTGAGGATGTACTCCTCGGCCATGTGCTTCGTCTCGAGCAGCTCCTCCGAGTCGAAGCCGGAGATGGAGACGATGTCCGCGCCGAGGAACTCGCCTGGAGTGACGCGGGCGTTGGCCAGCAGGTTCGTGTAGGAGGTGATGCCGAGGTGACGGATCGGGTCGAGGGCACCGTGCGTGAAGAGCACGTTGGTGGTGCGCGGGTCGGTCGCGCCGAAGTGGAAGTTGGTCAGCCGCACGCCATCGTACACGACTTCCTGGGTGAGCCACTCACCGAACGCGGCCTGACACTCGGCCAGGAACAGGGCGTACGTGACGCGGTCCCCGAACGGCTGGTTGGGCGACGTGAGCGTCGGGAACAGGCCGAATTCGGTGCAGTCGTGGTAGTTGGACTGCCGCAGACCGTACTCGAGGTTCTGCTCCGCCTCAATGTCCTCGTCGGTCAGGTAGCGGATAAAGTTCTCGAACGACAGGTCGAAGCACTCGCGGGCATCGGCGTAGCGGTCCATCAGTAAACCGGACAGCGCGTCGAGGCCGGTATCGTACGTTGTGTTCGTGAGCTCGGTACACACGCGGTCAACGCTCTCGATGTCCAGATCCTCCACCATGGCAGCCTCGAGCGACAGCATCATGGCGAAGAAGAACAGCTCCACCTCGATCGGATCGTTCACGTTGATCGGGTCGCAGGTGTTGAACATGTTCGACAGCAGCGTGATCTGGCCGGCATCGAGCAGGTTCTGGGCCGTGTGGAAGGCCTGGAAGATGCGGTTGTAGCACTCGTCGCTACCATTGTCCCGGATGAGCTGTCCCACTTCCTCGGCGAACTCGGGGAAGCTGGAGGTGGCGCGGACCGGCGCGCTCGAGGCCCACGCACCGTCGATGATGTTCGGGAAGCGCTGGCGGGCCCAGGACGCGAGCGACCCACCGTAAGCGACTCCGTGCAGGATCACGCGGGCGTTCGGGTCCCCGACGACCTCGCGCCTCAGGAAGTCGATCCACTCGATCAGATCGAACAGGACCTGCTCCGTGCGCAGGAAGCGCATGTTCGCGGCGGATAGGTTCCTAACGGGGCAGAGAAAGAGGGGTTTCATCAACATCTAATCAACATTTTGGTGTCCGCCAAGAACTGACAGCTTCACTGCACGTCTAACGGGGAACACTAGAAATGGTCCAATGGGGCCAATACGTACGGTACGGGCACACTGGCTCCGAAGTAGCGGTGCTCGAAGGTCGCCAACCAGGCACCCTGCAGGGCGGCCACATCCCGGAAGTGGCTGTTTTCCATGAAGTACGAATTGAGCGGATAGTGGCCAGGGACCACCACGAACAGGGGGCCACCCTGCCGGTAGTACTGGTCGTTGTGCAGGTAGTTGAACTCGAACATGTCGCGGCTCTGCGGGTTGAAATGGTCCACCTTGGCCGAGAAGCGACCCTCGACCGTGCGCGGGTTCTGCGAGACGTATCCTTTCGGTGGCACCACCCCCTCGGTGCGGCTAAACATCCGCTCGATGCCCGGTGGCATCCGGCGGATCTTGTCGAGCGACTTGCTCGAGGCCACCGCGACCACGGCCAGCAGCAGCGCGGCCACCAGTAGCTTTTGATTTGCACCCAACTTCATCCTGCTTGCGGGCGAATATTCGACTGACAACTAAACGGCGTTTCGGGCCCCCCGCGGCCATTAAATAGTAAGCGGGCCGTGACATAATCGCGGCTTTATCTTTATCGCCGTTCGAGAAATCTTACACACCAGAACAGCCAAATAAACCCGCCTCGGGGACCGCCGCCCGCCGGATCCTTCCCTGTTCGCTCCAAGGTTGGGAGGAAGGAAATGGCTTACCCACTGCCACGGTCCCCGGTCCCGGTTACACGGAAGCTACTGACCGAAAATGGAAAGTCATCCACGATACTCGCACGCCGATCGGTGTGGCCGATATGCCCGGTGGCCGGATTACTCGTAATCTTATCGCCCAGTCTGGCCGCTGATCAGCCGCTTCTGCACAGCCGTGCGTCTACCGGTGGCACTTAATAATAAAAGCAAAACGAGGCAAACTGTTGAGTAACGGCTTATTAGCCGCGGGAAGCGGTTGGCGATAATCGAAAGATTGATTCATTTCGCTGGTTTATTGGTGCAGCCGTGCACGTTGGAATAGGATTTAAAAGAAAAGAGAAGCTCTTCCCTTGAATGAGTGTAAGGAATGAAGATATTTTATTTGCCCTCAGTAATCTACTACGCCCGAAAGCTCATTTTCAGTTTCTCGTGACTCGAGATTGACGCACTAATACTTTACGCGCTGAGGCCAAGCCGACCAGCCGTAGTAGGGCATCAGGTCGAAGCCGGAAGGGGGGTCAAGTAGTGCACAGCAGTTCCAAGCGTGGTGTATGCATTTTTAAATTAAATCGTTCTTTCCGATGCTAAGCAGATTGCATACCCATCAGGCGATTTCGGGTTATTTCTGCGCTGCATAAATATTTCCCTTGTTTGGTCCCTTTCGGCCGTACAATCGCGAGTTCTACCTTGAACCATCCAAAACTCATTGCGTTTCAGTTAATTGTAATATCCACATTTTTTATTTCATTCTAAAAAGAAACTAGTAGACTATAAAAGTATGTATTAGACATTCCCCTTACAGACTAACGATAAACAACCGCAGAAGTGAACTATACAAAGTGGAAGCCAGTGTGCAACGATCGATTTGTATAGTTCCAAGCTGCAACAAAACGGCTATGTTAGCAGCGTTTTAGTATGGTGCGTGCTTCTACTGCTGGCAGAAGAGCCATGCGGCCATTTAGCCGTCGTCCCCTGTCCGACAGTAGAGGACAATGATTTACAAAGCCTTAACAATACAACTTGGTACGAGTACACGTGTGGGGTTTTTATAGCCTATCCTTTTTTCTTTTTGCAGTGCTTCATTTGTAAGAAAACCCTGGCGAAGAACATTTACAAAACCGAAAAACAACAAACGAAAGCTTGTTTTGCCCAGCCAAGTGCGCATACTGTTCCGGGGTTTGAGCGTGCAAATTTGTGTGCGGCCAGCACTTCATTACCGAACGATGGTAAAAAGCCAACATTCCGGATGCTTTAACAACCGCCAAATTCGGTTCTCCTCTATTCAGTCGACTGTTAGTGCTACAGCAAGGGCTTTACTGTGTATTGTGCCCTGCCTGCCGTGTGAAATGTTATTAACGATTAAAAAGAGTAACAAAGATAAAAAGAGGTGAAACAATGCAGAAAAAAAAAGCCCAAACATGGCAGCATGCTTTCGATAAAGGGGTGAAACGCAAAACGATGAAAAGTAGAAAGAGTAGTTCAAACTAAAGCAACGAACAAATAACAAGTGAAAATTGATCCTGCCACACACACACACACTGACACAGCTTTGGTCCTTTCCTCATGTCTCACCACGTTTGTCTACTTTCGCAGCGAGTTCTTGTTGAAACCCCGAATGGCATCGAGCAGAGCCGTTCGAGGATCGATGACTGGCGCACCGCCGGCAGGGTTCGCGGGAGACTTCTTCACGATCGCCCCTCGCACGACGGGTTGGGTTGGCTTGAGGCTTACCGGGGCCACTGTGGCCTGCAGTGTTGGTGGTGGGGGTGGTGGTGATGGCATGGACGCCGTGAGTGTGACTGGCCGTGTTGGTGCCGGAATCGGAGGTTCTACTGCAGCACCGCCGTTGACTACGTTCGTCGTACCCGCAACCGGTGCGGGTACCGTAGCCGACTCAACTCTGGCCGGGGCCGGGTCTTTGGCAAGGATCTTCTCCTTTAGCCCGGTGCGACGCAAAGTGTGCTGCGAGAAGGGCAGCGAATGGGTAGGCACCTCCTCCGTGGAAGGTACGATCGGAGTGGTCGATTTTCGCAGTACGCTCGTATCGATCATGGAAACGGGTCGCAACCGTGGACCGCTGATGGTGGTAGTCGATGTGGCGACGGTGGCCTCGTCCAGTGATTTGAACCCACGAACCGTTGGCTGCAGCATGTTCGCTGGCTTCGGGCCAAGGCTCAACCGACTGATGGTGGTGGTCGTGGTCGAGCCGCTACTGCCACTCCCGTTGACGCTCACACTGCTAACGTTGCCGATGGAACTGGTGGTCGAGATGCTGTTGTTGGTGTCGCTTCGGGAGAATGTTTCGTAGAAGTACGAAGGCTTTGGTTCCACCGGTGGTGGAGGTTGGCGTTGGACCACATTCTTCTTGTATTCGACCGCCCGGACGATGGGCAAACGTTCGCCCGGTGGCGACGGCGTGGTGGTGGTGCTGCTGCCACCAATCGTCGTTAGTGATGTCGAGTGCACGGCGATCGGTTTCGGCGCAGAAGCGCCGGCGCTTGCAAGCCGGGCCGTTACCGCCACCACCGTTTCTTGGCGTTCCTGTGACGCCTTTAATGGCACATTGGATGCGGTTTGCTCGGTATCGTCCCGTCCCTGGTCCACCACCTCGTGAATCGTTCGACGCACCGAGGTCGTGGTTTCCGTGGTCGAGCTACCGCCCGGACCGATGCTGATCTTTGTGCTGCTCACGTTGTTGACGTTCCGGAAACCACGGGGCAGGGTGGAGCTGCCACCGAACCGATAATCGCGATCGGACTTGATCGACACATCGATCTTGGGCCGCTCGTTCCACGTCGCGAAACTGATGGTCGGAGGTCCCTGGTAGGTCCACTTCTTGGTGTCGGTATCGTTCGACGGTTTGTCCACGCTGGCGTTCGAGCTGGAGCTACTAACGACCGTGCTGGTCGTGGTGATGCTTACGACAGTGGTTTGTGGTTCCTTCACGACGCTCTGTTGCTGCTGCTGATGTTTGTTCTGTAGCAGCTTCTCATCGTCGCTCTTCGACTCACTGGCCAGATCCTGGATTGACGCTTTCGGGTTACCCTCTTCAGACCCACTCACCAACTTTATCGGTTCTTTCTGTTCCTCGACACCTTTCACAATCTCGGGTTCCTCTTTAGGCTTCTCGACGACGTCCAGGGCTTCCTTCTCGACCACGCAAAGTTCAACGGGTTTCACTTGCGGTTTCACCTCATCCTGATCGGGGGCTGGTTTTGGTTCGGGTTCCTGCTCCTGTTCCTGTTCCTCAGCCTTCGCCTCCTCGATGCTGTCCTTGCGTACGGACACTCCACTCGCCACGCCGTTCAACTGAACCACCTTCCCGTTCAGCTGTGCCAGCGTTGAAATGTCCGTGAAGCTATTCCGCTTGATGGCGGCCATCGAGGGAAGGGCAATCTCCTCACCAAGCCCAGCTCCCAACCCGTTCTGTTCCGTTGCACCACCCGTCGTGGCAGCGGCGTGATGTAGATTGTTGATGCTGTTTTTGCGCGATGTGTTAAGAATGTTCTTAATCACCTCTAGACTTTGGAGTGACGGAGAATCGCAAATGCTGAGCTCACTGGTCGACTTGCGGCGACTGAAGGAGGTCGCTAGTCCACCATTGACCGAGGCCCGGTTCTCCCAGCGCTGTGCACCGATGAGCGAAATGTACGACGTGCTGCGCGGGGTAAGGTGTAACTTCGAACCCGTCGTTGGTACCGGCTGTACCGGTGAGTTTAGCGATTGGATGTAGTCGGAGCGCGTGGAGTGGAAGGAATCGGAACGGTTAATCACACGCGGGCTCTTGTTGAGCATCGTTAGACTGCGCCGTTTCACCGGGGCCAGCTCTTTCTTTGCGCTTCCCGCCTGGTAGCCATTGCTGTGGCGATGCGTCCCATCATCTTCATCGCTGCTCTGCGTCAACGAGTGCGCTTTGCGTGTGCCGGCATCGGCGGATGTCTTCCGGTACACGATAACATCGGCGATCGGTTCCTTCGCTTCTTCTTCAAGCGCAAGCGTGATCGGTTCGGTCTGCTTGAGGTGCTTACTTCCGTCAGTCGGATCCTCCTGTGTAGCTTTGTGCACGATCACTTCCTGCTGCTGTTCGATGATCGTCGTCGTGGTGCTCGTGACGATGTTTTCCTTATTCTCCGAACTGTACGTCGATATCTTGAAATTGGCCAAACTGCTCCGGTTTGCGGCGACCGCAATGTCGGTGTCTTCCTTGCGGCTCAGCTCGACGCCGTCGCGCAACAATTGGTTCAACTCGTTCATGACGCTACTCTTCCGTTCGATCACCGCTTCCGGTGGTGAGACCAAGCGTGGGGCCGGTGCCACGGTCGACTGTTTGCCACCGATCGACTCACTCAGGGTCGCTAGCTCACTTTCGATGATCTTTTCGCGCCGTTTCTCGAGCGTTTGTAGCCAAACTTCACGTGCTTCGCGTGTATCCTCGGTCGTGTTCAGAACCGGTGGTTGTGTTCGATCGCCACCGTCGGCACCGACCCGATAACCGTCCTCCAGGTCCGAACTGATGTGCGGCACACCGCTATCCGAGACGTGCGTCGTGGTATCGCTCGTCGGGCTCTCGGCCCCAGGGCGGCGCTCGCTTGGAAGATTCAGTTCCATTGCCTGCAAGCGTTCCTGGAAGAAGGGCTTAATACGATCGACCGTTTCGTCCGACATCACCGTAAGCATGTCGGTGCGGAGTGTCGTGTTGTCGACGAAGGTCGACGCTGGCCGATAGAACTGATGCCGTTCGTCGTAGTCGTTCGCCTTGATCGACGAGTCGGCAAACTTTGGCGGCGCAGGAAGCGTGTACGTCCACTGCTCCTCATCGGCCGCCCCGCCACCACCGTTCGGTTGTGATTCCATGCGGCCCGTTCCATTGTGTGCCCCATTGGTGGCCGGTTTGGTGGCAACCTCAATCTTATGCTCCGGCCCGGGACACACCTTCTTCTTGATCATCGCCTTGCCGGACTCGATGTTGTAGATTTTAATCTCCTCATCGGAACTGTTGTCACCGGGTGACGACGATGGTGTCTCTGGTTGTTGTCCGCTACCGATCTGCACCTTCGAAACGATCGGAGTAGTCGGCTTGGAGGACAACTGTGGGGCGGACGGCTGATCCGCTGGGCCACCGATTTTGATCGACACCGACGAGGTTGAGCCGGTCTTCTGGTGCTTCTTCTCGACCCCATTGGCCGCCGGGGTGCCGTTGGGAGTCTGTTCGACGTTTAGCATCACCTTTGACACGTTCTGCTGAACGGCGGCATTGGCGACGGATAAGGCTGGGGCACGATGTACGCTTCCGTTGACGGCATTCAGTCGCGATTCTATAAAACGGAAAAAAAAATTTGAAGCCTTGTGTTCCTCGTGGATCTGTCCAGAGTTCCCCGTCGTACCTCTGTTGCGATGCGTATCGTCCGGTTCGCTGCTAAAGTTCGAATCCGTCTCGGAGATTGCCACATCGTTGTCCCGTAGAAGATCCAGCGTCGAACGGGTCAGCGCTCTCGGCGAAGGTGTCGGCACGGGCGTGATGACCATTTTCGCTCTCGGTGGTGGTGCTGGAGCTTTCGATTTTTTCGCTGTTCGAAAGAAAGGACACATTTCCATTATAAAACTGACTGGACCCCTCCGGGTATGCGCCCATCTTACCGTTTGAATTCAAGCGCTTCCTTGGTGTTGGTTCCGGCATGTCTTGGAAATCACGTGGATCCTTCGCGTCCGAGCAGCTGGACGAAGCTCGCGAGTGGTTAATGTCCATCATGCTTCCACCGTTCTCGCTCGATCGCTGCAGCGGGGCCGACTCCGGCTCGCGGATGATGTACATCGAGGTGGGCCGATTCTTTAGCGTGCTGAACGACGTCTTAGTGTTGAGCAGATTCTTCCGGTCTTCCTCCTCTAGCACCATGGCCGAGGTCATGACGTGATTATTGTTGTTGTTGTTCGTCTCCACTATCGCGTAACCGTTCTGTTTGTCACTGCCATTGCCCGTGCTGCTGTTGTTGTTCAGAATATCAACCGCTTTCGGTTCCCGATCGTACAGATTCGGTGTGGAGACGTGAAAGTTTTGCCTGGAGTAGGGCGGTAACTGGGGTTCTTTGAAAATACTAGGATCCTCCGGTGGTTGCTTCTCATCGTTGGCCCCGTTCGGTGTGTGCTGCACGATGGGGCGCGCCTCCGGAATGGAATTCTGACTTGGGGGCCTAGGGGCAGCCCGCTTCTTACGTGTCGGTGCCACTGGTGGTGCCGCCGGCTGCTGCTGCGGCTGTTGGTGGTTGTGATGGTGATGGCCATTACCAGCATGACCACCGTTGGTACCACCACCACCCCGCGAACTCGAACTCACCCCGGACGAGTCCATGGAGTTGAGCGAGTTGGTCGAACTGTACGGTGAAGTCGTTTTCGGTGCCAGCTTCGAAGTGCGGCTCAAATCCGACGACGACAGGGACGTTCCGCCCGTCGTGGTTTCCCGGGCCGTTTTCTGGTGCATCCGAAAGATGTCGCTCGTGCTCAGCCGGTAGTCGCTGTTGCGGAGGGCTTCCAGTTCCTTGCGCGACATCAGCCGGATCTCGCTCAGCCCCACCTCGCCAATGTTCATGTCCAGCTCGAACCCATGCTGGAAGTCGGCCGGATGGCGGAACACGTACTTCTGTGCGTCCAGCAGCTTGTCGCTGCACACCTGATCGAGCAGGGTGGACAGTTTGGTTTTTGCACCGATTCGTGCCACGTACAGCTGGTCTCGCGGCAGCAGCACCGTCACGCGGAACGTCTGCTCGAACGGTGCGTTCGGCACGATCGGCAGCTGTGTGACTTTGCTGTTGTACTGACTAGAGGCGTCCAGATTGGTGCTGGACCGACTTAGGTTGGATGTAGATTTGGAAACTAAAACGAAACCATGGAGGGTAAGTGTCTGGGACCACGTTTACCGGAAGGCGACCTACCATCTTTGTTTCTCTTTCCCAGCAGCCTGTTGAGCGTTGATAATCCATTCATTTTGAGCGGCTACCGGTCCTGTCGTTTGATGGGTGAAAAGGGCGTGCGACGCTCCTCCAGGAGCCTTACTTTTGAAGTGCCGTTTAAGGTTTTGCTATACTTGTGTGTGGGGCAATCGTATTTGTTTACAGCATCACAGTGCTAAGCATACCGATCCTTTCCGTTCAAAGGAGTTCCTGCAAAAAAAGCGACACAGACGCGATAAAAACACTTCATTAATAAATTGTAACACATTTGTTTGCCAAACACTCTGAGTGCAGCAGATTTAGCGGTACGAAAAAAGGCGCAGCGTGTGGCCACGTGGACGGACACCGAACGGAAGCCCGCCCCCATTGGCCCCCACCGTTCTCGGGGTGGAAGTGAGCGAATGCACACGTTTATCGCCCCGATACGATCGTTAAGTGGTTCGTGCTGCCGTGAGAACGATTGTTCCGATGCATGTGGAAATTTCAACTGTCCATCGGCGGCGGCCCCACCACCGAATGATTTACGTCTTTGGCGCATCAAAAATCTGACGCGGCTGGCCGACGGCCACTTTACGTCGGTGCTATTAGTCACGTGGCTTCGGTGCGATGATACGGCGTAGAGCGCCGAGCGCCAGCGGTAAAGTTTATTCAGCCTGCCCGACCGACCGACAGTAAGATAAAACCGCTGAGGGAACAGCAAAATATTTACCCTGGACCGGGCTATGGTGCAAGGAGTCGGTGGTCTAGGGAGAAGAGCTCAGTGATCGCCTTTTAAAGTGGAGCGCACGGGAGTCAAACAACTTAAGGAGAATCACGCCTGGCTCGTGTTCCACAATTGCTTCTGTTACATAAATCCACCCCACGCTTTTCGGGCCACGCAAACTACGCAGAATGTTGGCAGTAGTTGAGATATGGGTCCGATGGCCGCAGGACGTCGGTAACTAGCGCTGCGCCGTTACCCACTCGCGTCCAATTGTTTCATTATTGATGAAGGTGTACAATCGTTGTCAACAAGTCAGTGGGTCCAATCAGGCCGCATTCCTCGGTGCTAGCTGATAAGGAGGTACTGCTGCGCCTGGCCCGGGAAGACGGCTGTCTTCTGGCTGACGGACACCGCCTACACGACACCACCTTCAAGACGGTATCAGCAGCAGACCCTGGAACAGTAAGTCAATCCCTCTCGAAAGTCCGAGCTCCGATATCGTCGTACGATGTGGTGGTCACTCTCTAAGCACTTCTCTAATCACCGTTGCCCAATCGTGCGCGCTTAATAATTGGCGGCCATAACTGGCCGTCGTCGGATACATCTCGGAAGGAACCCCACAACTATTAGGAAGCCGCCTGCTGCAAACGTCACATTTTATCACGATTCGTGACCCTCACAACACATCACTCCTGCTCCATTATCACGACGGCACGGTGACCATGGGCACCACTTTTGGTATGGTATTTATTACTTGAAAATTTCCCCTCCCAAATGGCCCCGAGAGCTTCGTGACGCGTGAGGTCACCGATAGGAGAGCACGGGTTTAATCACGAAAACTCGCGCGCTAATCCAAGCATCGTTATCGGGGGGCTTCAAACAAACGGCCACAACCAAAACAAATATCTATCCGCAGTCAATGATAACGAGGGCTTTCGGAGTTGACTCACGCTTCTAACGAAGAATTTCCGGCACTTGTGACGTCGTGTCTCCACGATATACGCACCTTGTCTTCAGATTTCAGATGACTGCGCTGTGCACTGTTAAAGACCTTGCGAGCGTATCCGATAAAAATCTGGACCATAATCACTGCGTGTGACCCGGACACGTCTGCAAGAACTTTTTGATCTCCACTCAGGTACACCGGGCTGCTCCGGGTTGCGACGCAATGCGCAACAAGCAGCTCCTCGAAGGCTCTCTGGGTGACTATCGGCCGGGAGTGATAAAAATTTACTAAAACAAAAGTCGTGTTCGCAGCAATAGAACCAAAGGTACAATAGGCGAACAGAGAGAGAGAGCGCGCGCGGGGGAAGAGTTATGCCTCTCAGAGTTTCCCGCCGTGTACTGAGCTGTGGAGAAGAGCGAACACTTAGTCTGTGGTGGTGGTAGTAGTAGATACTACACCACGGTCATCATTGATGACGATAATGATGCTGATGATAACGAGTACGGTTGGAACCGTACTGTTGATACAGGCGCTTGCCTTGTTGCTGGCAGCGGCAGGCAACGTTGGGGACAGTACACGATTTGCGTTGGTGGCCTCAACGATGGTCAGTCAGGTCCAGGTTCGGGCCAGATAACGTTCGATAGGCAGACTCCGCGAAGCCGCCGAAAGATAACACAGCAACGTTTCATTCACCCAGATAAATTCAAAGGTGTTTCAGGGTTCCTCGACTCATCCGACGGAAGTTCCACAAACCAAGTGCTACCGAACGGATGCACGAAACGCAGCCCTAGCGCCCTCCACGCGCCGTTAAGTTATGCGCATTTAGATAGCCCCGCCTAGGGCTGGGGCCCGAGGGGGTCGGCCCGGGTAATCGGAGGTCTACGTGCGATGCAATAACAATCGGCTTCGGCATCGAAGATCATTCTAACCTCGCACGGGCCGCGGCGGTTGATTAGCGTTGATAGTCAAGGCAATCCGCGGTAATCCGCGGACCGGATCTTAACGGCCGGCCAGCGACCGACCGCGCTGACAGTCGGCCATCATCGACCTACGTCATCAGGCCGATTGCGTTGCTCGGTAATTATCGGCGCTGATTGAAATGCAGTCTGGCAAGGTCTCCGAGAGCATCCAAGGAATGTGGCACTTTTCACTCGAAGGTTCGCGCGCGCTGTCGTCCCGTTTGATAGACAGAACCCATGGGAGATGATTATCATTAGTTAGTGACGAGAGGGGCTCATATATCGTTGGGGGGAGCAAGTAATGACGAACCCATTACCTAGGCACCCCTCGGTGACGAATGTCGGATATCTTTTCAAATGGCCACAACCCCCCGTCAGGTCTGTCTGAAGAGAACATTCAACGGAGGTCACGCGAACCCGAAAAGTTTTCGCATGACTTGTTTGACCCTCTCTAACGCTGACGAGAACCATTCTGCGGATATTATGATCGAATACCCTGAGGTGACACATTTAGCTTTTAGCTCACTCGGTACATGGTGTGTACGTCGGTGGGAACGGTAGCGAGATTACTTAACGGGGTAATTGGCTCGTGTCGGAGAGGATTACGCCATCGTCCGCTACATCCGCCGTCGCCGTCGTAAGCTAATTGTCCGGCGGGCTTCTAATAGCGGTTGGAACACACTGTACACCGGTCGGACACGTCCATTAAAAATGAGAAGCAATTTAACGGCGCATTATTTTATTTATTTCTCGACTTGTCTAGTCTCAGCTAGTGTTTCGATTTTAAACTATCGACTTCTTGACATTTAAAACATCAAACTTCAGCCTGAAAACTGCAAAAAAATTGAAGAGAAAAAATTGAACCACCCTATACTTTTGCATTTTTCTTGCCCGATGTTGGTCGACGTCTTCCGACAATATAAAATACTTCTGCATGGATAACAAGACAATCGATCGATCAATTTCGGACAGCTTATCAATCGAAGCTGGATCGTGCAAATGGCATGGGTGTCATGAACTTGTTTGAAGGTCTCCGAGAACCTCTTCGGCTGTGATAAGATAATCAACTGGGCGCGATAAAGTGAATGTAAAACGGTCACTTTGGAGACCTTGCTGATGTTACGCTGGAATCCAATCGCTTTCTACGTACAGCAACACTAACAGATCCTGGCGAGTTATGAATTTAAAGATGCTTTAAAGAAGCTTCAATAAGCATAAGAAAACACTTCGCAGCCAAATAAGCCGCTACAGCATTAAGCTTGACCTGTCAAGAATGAGTTAGAACAGTTTTAAGATAATTTTGTTTCCCTTTTCCAGTATTCTAACTAAACTTTGACAGCTGTGATCGAAAGTTTGTTTAAAACCCGATCGATTCGGTAACGATAATTTCCAACATACTTTTCTACACTAGCATAGATCATTGGCCGACTTCGAACTTTACTTGTGGGAGGTTCAAACAGTGGCCCTTCTTCCCAGAGGTAGCGGATTGGCGCTCCAACAACATCATGAACACGTGCGCAGGGAAAAGGAAGGTTCACTAGACAGTCGGTGACCCTCACCCAAGATCGAACCACCTCCGCCGGCACAATATACTTGACCCCCTGGGGCTGGGGATCACCTTCCACGGCAAGGTGAAGGATGGATGCGCTTTCCTACGCACGTCGTTCGTCGCGGGGTTCACTGTCTCGGCCTTCGCCGACGATCCGCGGCGTGTCAAACAATTTCTCACCTCAAGCTGCTGCTGCAACAAAGCAACATTAACGGCAACCAGAAAAACAGACGCCCGAACGCCCCTCCCAAAGGTCATAGTGATGATAGTGATTACCGGGAGCAGGGAGGGAGCCGGAAGCCGATGGCCCGCACTGCTTCCGGTGAGGTCTAACGGATCTCTTGCGGATGGGATTTCTCGCGCGGACGGGCCACTCAGGCGGACCTTCGGTTGGACTAATTTTTCTCTCAATCAAAACCACAACAAGCAGGTGCCGGGGTGGTGGCCTGGCCGATGGGCCACGAAAACACTGCCAGATTGATCGCTTGATCGTGCAGCAGCAGGCCCGGTGTGCTAATAACAGGCGCGCATACACACTTTGCATACAATGAGTGGCGATCGAGTCCGCCGATGATGTACTTGGCGGTTGCCCACGATACTGGAGAGATCGCGGGTAAGCTCTCGAGTGTTAGTCTAACAATCCGCTAAACTATACAAGTGCAACCCTCTCTGTGGCTGTCAAAATCCCACAAAGCCGTGATTCGCGATTGAGCGTAGCGAACAGAAAATGATCTCTCTGATTGAGTGAGTTTAGTCGATTATGTTTATGATGACTCCTTCTATCTCTCTCTCTCACTCGGGGATTGCGTTTCCAGACCAATGCTGAAGCCGATTGTTCGTTCAATGTCAGCCCTCGCCTTAATAGATTCTATTGACTGTGAAAAGAAGTAAACCCTGACAACTGATTTCAAGTTGGCGTGAACGGTGCGTACTGACTGACTGCGTACTGACTGCGTGCTGAATTGGGCTTTTCTCGCTTCAGCCGAAACTCATTGTCCACCAGGCATCATCACTAGAAAGAGAATCGGAGTTTCGGAACGACTCGGAACGAATCGATGGTGCTAAGGGGAAGAATGCGCTCGGCATCGCATCGCATCGCGACTCTGGCGGACTCCAAACGAGCCGCCCCGGCCGCTACTTCAAGTGGCTAATTCAATTTTACCCGACCTAGCGCCCATCATCATCATCATCATCGTGATCGTTCGCCCATCAATAAAAGCCGCCACTTGGCCCTGCGGAAAGTCCCTCGCTCGGTGGGGTGATGATCTCAGACGGCTTCGGTGCCGTGCCGAAAGCCGGTTTTGGCAATCATTTCTGGTGACGACGAGCCGATCATCGCCATCGGGAATGGAGATATTGTGGCGAAAACAAACCGAATCCCAAGTCCGAGACCGCGCTCCTAATCGCGGCTAATCACGCATTCCGACGGAGCGTCATCGCTAGCCGATGACATCGCGACATCGGGCGATTTATCGGGAGCCCTGCGGTCGTGAGCAGCATCATCATCAACTATGAGATGCACGTTCCGCACAAGCGACTACGACGTAACGTAATCGAGGCGAGGGGCGATTCAATTTCCATTTCATCCACTACACGGGGCTCGAATTGCGAATGAGTTAGGGGAGCCGCCTCCCGCCGGGCCACTAATTCCCGGCACAGACACATTCAACCCCTGCGTGGGGCGGCCCTTTCACAATCGTGATTGGATTTCGTTCCCCCACGATATCCTCCCGCAGACTTGCTCTGAAGTGGCCCCTTTTTATCGCCCATCGCTGCACGTCAAGTGCCCGGCGTGGCGAGGACTCTCGCTCATTCTCGGTGCCTCTTCGCCGTCGTCGAAGCCTCTTCAGCTCGCGTAATCCTCCAGGTGGTCCCCTAATTGCCTCCCGCAAAATCCCCACCGATCGGTGATCAATGCCCTCGCGCTGAGTGGGCGATTATCGGTGAAGAAGTAATTAACGTGACGCACCGCGCAGTGGCCTGGGACTCAAATATAGAACAGCCTAACGCGAGCCTGAGATCACTGCCTGAAACGCCTTGAGTTCTGTCGGCCCAAAATCCAACGCCCAAGACACGCCAACGCCAATTCTTGGTTCGATTTACTCGATAGCAGCGCTGAGTAGTTGATGTCCGTCGTAACGGCTAATTCGGAATCGAAGTGGATACAGCACCACGAAGGCCGGATCAGGTTCCCGGTTTGGTAGCTTGTCGCTGAACCTTACGTCCATCTTGAAATTCTACGTTCGTTCTTCGCACTGTCCCGGGTAGAGTGTGGCTCCAAAGTACGGCTGACTATTGCCGGCGATCGGCGAATCGAAGACACACGTATTGATGACACCTTGAAACGGCAGGCTGCTGTCGCACGGTGTCGAAAAGTTGCGAAAGTATCGAAATAGCAACCAGCCTGAGGTTCAAGGTTGGTCAACCGAGTCCAAAGTGGCAAAGTCGAAATTCCGGTTTATCCTTGCCGTATGGGTAATGTGATGGTGACACTTGCCGCGATGATCTCCACGATCTCGGAATGTTAAGCATCGAGCCGAGCCGAGCCGAGCGGCCGCCGGTGATTGAATCGGATCGGCATTTTATTCGGCCGATTGCCAACAGCGCGCACGATGATGCTGGACAATGTTGCCATTTCGAAGCACTATTTAAGACGTCGTTAGAACCTCGGTCGACCGGAAGGAACCTCGGTCGGTTTTATTATCAAGCGGGGCCGGGCCAGGGGAAATTACAATAATCCATGCCCAAACACTTCTTATCGAGGACCGGCGCACCTCCCACAAAACCTGTTCCCAGAGGTTGGCAAGCAAACACACGGTGTCCGGGCAGCTCTAGTTACGCCCCACGCTGCTCGGTTTTCGGTGCGCGAGTTTTGCGGAGGAGGTCGAAGCCGCCGGACGCGGCGGCCGCTGGAATGTTAATTGCGCCACCGCCAAATACAAACAACGCCACCAGGCCACGACCGAACAACGAGCGGGGAGCGTTTTTGGACCCGGGGCAACCCGGGAGTGTTCCAATAAAATCCGCTGTTGTCCGTAGGTAAAAAATCTGTTACTTTCGGTAACGCGCAGCGCCCGCCATGTACATGTTTGCGTATCGAAGAATTTAATTAGAATTCCAGACGGCGCTAATGGCGTCGTTGAAGCGAAGGTCACGAACGACTGCCTAGACTGTGGATCTGAAGAAATGGGGTTTCTTCGAGGTTTCCCAACCAACCCAACAGAGAGACGGAGCGTCAGAGAACACCTCGCTGTAATCGATCGTAAAAGGGGTGGTCGACATCGAGATGATGTCATACCGATCGGTGATCGGTGTCCTGCTGTTCGAGACAAAACAACAACCAAACAGCTAGACGCGCAGATCCTTGATGAAACCAGAAACGGCTGGCGCCACCGGACGTTCTTGGACGGTACGCACGCGTAAGGATGACAACTCAACCACAACTAGACACTCCAAAAACGTGCTGATTGAATCGTAAAACTGATCTTTATGGAATGCTGGACATTCCCATTACAGTGCCGGCCAGCGAAGGCCGCCAGTTGCATTAACAAACAATAATCCGTCCGATGGGCCGAGTGGCCCCGTTTTGTTGGGGACAGCTCCACATTGTGAGCAGTCCATTTTGCGCGATCGCGACATCGAAACGGGGTCACGTGATTTGTGTTATGGGCCTCTTCATCTGCGCTAATTGACGGTGACACCGGCACCCGAGCGTGAGCCCGAGAACCGAAAACAGAGCTTTAGTTAATCATCCGCCGTAACTGGTCCCCGATTTTCCGATATTGTTTATGCAACCCCAGGCCAAACAAATGCAAACTTCGTTGGCTCTGGGGCTGGGAGTCCGACGACGATGAAATTAGGGCTACCGACTAATTCGATAATGGCGACCTCTGCAATCCTCAGCTCGGCTGTCAATTTCTGGAGGCTTCACCAACCAGCCAACAACAACAGCTTCCGATTTCAGCCGCCGTGAGAACGCCGCAAGCACAATAGCAGGCCGGCACACCAAACGGCCGACATTTTCTAACCTCATTTGTACTCGACCCTCCCCTCGGCCGGTGTTCCGGGGGGATCGGTTCTCCGGCTCTTCGGAAAGTAGGTTTCTGGAATCGTCGTGTGGATCGTCGGGTGATTACTGGAAGCAAATTTCACGCATTTCGACAGGACAACATCGACACGGGGCCGCCGTGTTTAATTGAAACATGCTCAGACCGATCCCCGGTGAACGATGGGGCTCTCCGGGGGCTCCCACACACCCGCAGAGTCCCGGAACGGACATCCAGCTATCTGACAGCGGAGCGCAAAAACACTACTCATCTCACGTGGAGCGGTGCTGGAGGCAACTTGGATTGGATTCTCTCACAGACGCCCCCCACGGGTGGACAGTTTCACATGGCCCTATCCGTTGGGCCGGACCGGTGATACAGGTTCGCCAGCTGACAGTACAATCGGATCGGTACACGCCGCGGTGCACCGAGCGCCCCGTAATTATACCGAGGCGGCCACCGTTTTGCAGAGCAAACGAGGGTCTCATGTTGGGTGTGTGCATTTTATTCACTTCCCCCCGGAAGCCTTCGCCAGGATCGCTGACTCAGCGCTGATGCTCGTTATCAGTGCCCTCGGGGGCGGGTGCAACGTACGAGAAAAGCCCCCCAGGGGGTGGAAAGGGGGGTCTTAGCAATGCAGCAGCAATGGCCGTGGTCGGTTCCTAGAACCTTTCTAAGACGAAATGATGGTGGTGGACCGGTCTGTTTTCCCATCATCATCATCGCCGCCGTTTTTTGCCGGTACTCTAGTGGAAGGGACGTTCCCGAACGAAGGAATTCGCTATTTAAATCGCACCGGTTTCACCGGCTAACAATGGCGGCCTCCACACGTTTGCGTGAAGCAGGTCCGTGGGGCGAACGGAGAGTTGGCCGGTCACGGAGCCACCGGCCAGTGCCAGCGCTGAAGTTGGACCACTTTCAGCTGACCCCCGGAGCGGGGAGGAGCTCAGGTTCTCGGGAAGGTGTACCTCGAACGGGACCGGGGCGCATGTACGCACGTAGCGATGAGAAGCTAACACCGTCGACCAGGAGAACCGACATGAGAACAGCGGGCAGATAGCGTACAAATATTCGTGGCCGTGCTTTCTGCCAACGGCCACCGGGAGCGGTTGAAGCACTTTTGAATGCAAATTGCCTAGCCCTACGGGGACCCTAGGCCCGTGGAACGGGATTTTTGCCGTTGAACGATTAACCGTGAAGGACGCTTTTTTTCGAATGTTTCAATGCAGCGATCGATGATAAGGCCTCAGCAAACATTCGAGGCTCGACAATCAGATTTTCAAAATATAATTAATATTGGTCATAGATAGTTTTAGTATATTGGGTTGTTCAATAAGTTTTGCGCTTCAACAACAGAGGGCGTTGCTCCGAGCCTAACTTTTATAAACAATCAAGTATCGTGCAGTGATTAAATTTTTTGAATGGTTCAAAAGGTAAGGAAATTTATGAACGAATTTTGAAAGTTTATAAGGACACTTCGGCTTCAATTAACACAGTAAAAAGATGGGTTGCTGAATTGAAACTTAATAAGTATTATACAAAACATAAAGCTGATCCACGACGTCATAAAATAAAAAGAACATCTCAAATCGTAGGAAAAATAGAGAATAGCGTATTGGAAAATCGTCGAGTGGCTGAAGGACGTTGGGTAGAAGCGCTAGACATCTCATGAGGTCATAACAGTTGTGGAAACGTATTTTGCTGTCCCATCCAGATTCTCACTTCAGCGATGGAATTAACTTGGAGTCTCATTGGAACAAGTGTATTGATGTTCATACTGAATAAAAAAAATAAATTTCGAACCATTAAGTTATGTTTTTCTTATCGAACCGCAAATTGAACAACATTGAACTGCAACCGCAAACTGATTGAACCACAAAACTGATTATCGTTGGTTCTTAAAATAATCAAAAGAATTAAAAAACTTAAACATAATCTAAGAACATTAAATAGTATAACAGTACTACAAGAGTTTTAGTGAAAGTTATATTAAATAATTTCCATATCTGAGCTTTGGAACCTTTTTCAGCGGAATTCAGCCGAATTTCACGTTCAACGGATGGTACTTGGTACGCTATCTGTCGATACGTCGAAGCGCCGAACGATTTGACGTACGATTGGCATTCAGACACCATAGATTCGGCTTGGTTTTCACTACAGTTTCGCAAGATGATCCCATTGGTCATCCTGCGGCGTCCTGCGTAGAACATTCGCATCATTTCCAGTTTTTTTAATTCGATTGATTTTCGATCATGAGAAGACCCCGTTGTAAGGCATGTAGCGAATAGTGACCCGATCCGAATCCAAAACGCAGCGTTCCGTAACCGCGGGTTGCACGACTTTCGTTTGCCGAGAAATCGTGGCTTAGGGAAATATTTGCATGTCATCACTAGAAATTTAATCACCCCGCCGTTTTTCGGCTCCCCAAAAGCTAACAGAGCACAACGTGGCCACCCCACCAGGAGTTGAAACGTCATTTTACACTCCAAAAGACACCGATCGGTTCGGTTCGGAAGATCACACCCAAAGCGACCCCGGCGACAACCACAGGAAGTGGTGAGCCGCGGATGGGGCGGCGGACGAGTTCCGCTAACTTGACCTGAAACGGTAATCGTGCATTGCATTGCCCCTGACTCCCGACCCCGCCCCAACCCCCGACGTGATGACAATCGAAACCGAAAATTAACCTGCCCCACGAACCGCTACGAATCATTTCTTGCGCGTTTCCCGACTGTGGCCCTCCCCAGATGCTCCAGATCTCCCGGGTCGCGGGCCATATCCCGTGTGCCAGGCACACACAGGTGATCCCGGGCTCTGCTCGAATAAATGGTTCGTTCTGGCCGAGCGCAAGAGGTGCGCGCGGATCTCTAACGGTAGTCCTCGTTCCAGGTCCATGTCCGCCCCCCTGCCAGCCGAAACCTTCGACCTTCTGGGTGATTCGATTCCCGCCCGGACGCAGGGAGGAAGTACGGAATTTGATCCGCCGAGAGAGAGAGACAGAGCAGAGCTCCCTATCATCATCGAACTCGCCCAGGGTGACGCTCTCCAGCTCCATTTGGGATCCAAGTCCACTTCCCTTCGGCCGGACGATGATAAATGTTTTATCTTCTCCAGCTCCTTCGGATGGGCCGTCCTCTTCGCGGCCACGGGGCACGTTTTGGCCATGAGCGCCATGATGCTCGGTGAGCGATACGAGATGACCTCCAAAAGAACGGCCGAACACGCCCGACATCGTTTTCACCCGGTTCGGACCGGTTTTTTTGGCTGTCCCTCCTCGTCGGACGCCCGATTTCGAATGTCTTCTCGCCCGCCCGGAGTCTGTAGCGTCTTGAGGCTGCGATCAAGTGCCTACTACTCTGGGGGCCTGGGGTCCCCCCCCCTCATAAACCTCCCCATTCTCGGTGTCCCGGTGTGTCTGTTTTCGACATTCTCCGTCTCCAAAACCCACACAGACACATCTGTGTGCGCTACCTTCTCGCTGGAGCGCGAATGTAGGTTAGAGACGCGCGATCTGCTCACATGACCCGCTCGAGCTCGCCGTGTTGGCGTGAAGAAGCCTTCGACCCGCGTGGAGGCGTTCTCTTCGGAAAAGGGAAATGAATTTCGCATGTGATCGCCGCGAGGGCTCCGACATTCCAACTTGGCTGCTGGCTTGGGACCGAGCCACACGGCGATGATGATCAATGAGAAAGCTCCGAGGGGATAGCCTCGGGGATTGCTTCTTTCGCGCGTGGAATGTGACCGCCCAGGCTCACCTCAGCAGCCGCCCTGGGGACGACGTAGCACTTAGAAGGTGCACACGTAGCACACATTCGGCCGTTCGCTCGCTCGCCACCGGCTGGAATGTCTGGAGAAATCGCGCGAACGCTGCCAGCCAGCACGATCCGCGTTTTGCACTAATCTTGCCCTCGGGGCGGCCACTACATCTCTGGTCTGCGCTACTGTGCTACTAGTCCTTCTCTCGCACTCGCGTATGAGCACAGAATGGCCTTATGAGCAGGAAGTGCCTGACATAACAATAAACACTGGCGGACAGATTTATGCACGCCGCGTATCAATGCCCAAACGGAAGGTGGACAAGGCTCCAGGTTTGGTGGGTTGGCCAGATCGGCAAACAAAACGGCCCATAAAGTAGAGCAACCGATAGATATACCGCCAATCGTGGTGGAGGTCGTGTGGAGCTGAAGAATTGAATTGCAAACCAGAAGATCAATAGAAACGAATGGACAGATTTTACGAGCGCCCATTTCATGAAGGCCCCAGGCCCGAAATGTTGTGGGCTTTTTTGAGCCGAAGTTGCCTCAGGCCACTCAGGCTTCGAATGGACCGAGAAGGTGAAGGTACTATGCTCCTGCAAACAATTTGCCGAACACCCTTTTTTGGGCCTTCCACATGTCCAGAATCAGAGACTTCAGAGACCACAAGGCACACAAGGGTGTCACAAGGGTTTCAGGTGTCAAAACTATCGGCCCCGGTTAATCACGTGTAACGGCGCGCTACTCAATCGGGGCTACTCACGCGCCGATAGGCGATCGATCGATTAACCGATCAGAGGCTGGCTTTCACAGCGCCGGAACACGCCGGTGTGAGGTGCCACTTACAGGTCGGCCTTGTCACGTACATTGTCACGACCCTGTGCGCCAATCTATCAACATCAGTTTCGGGTCCACCAACATAAGACTTTGGGTCCTGGGGGCTATAACAACAACCGCACGACGCCAGAAGTAGGTCTGTAGGTGGCACTACTCTAATGGATACTCATACTCCGCTCCCTGTCGAATGCAGAGTCACGAACTGTCACGGCCCTAGAGGGCTTCGCGGTTCGGAAGAGTTTTCGGTGACCGTGGACGTCGAGTCGGGACGTCGGAAGCAGCAGGTGGCGTGGTGGCGGGTTGACACAATTTGCATCCAGTGGTGGTGGTGCCCACCAAAGGTCACTAACACGCCACTAATATGCGGCCATTGAACCCATAATTAACCACGCTGGGCTGAGGGGAGGTTCACTAGAGCACGATCGGCACGACAAGAGAGCGGCTCCAGCTCCAGCAACAATCCGATTACCGGTGGCGGCGGACACACACGATGGCGAAGAGAGTCGGGCGTTTATCGGACGAGGAAGTAGTGACCGTTTTCGGGCGACGTGGATGTAGCGATTATCCGAAGAACCGTTGGGATTTGGTCTTGTAGATGATGTCCACAAAAGAGAGCCCGTGCCGCTCGTGTGCTTGTCGGATTTCAGCATGGTACAGAAAGGTTCGTCTAGAATGAAGGAACCACCAACACTCGGCCTCGGTCATTACGGAGAGGACTTCCCATTTCCCAGAAACACCACCTGACCGGCCACTAACCGGGGTCTCGAGACTTGGAGGAGCGTTTCATTCGGATTGGCCCTCGTGTTAGGTCGACTGTGCCCTATTAAGATTTATGTTGATTGACGTAATTGACCTTGGCTTACGCACGGCCCTTCTCCGATATGCGGCGGGCGATAAGCGACTAATTCGAGATACAGCACCATCCGACGGCGACGGTTCCCCACAAGACCTGGTAAGCCTGGGTTATGGTTTTACGCCATTAAATCGTGAATCGCTGCCGTCCTGTATTACAACCTGCGCCCGTTGAAGCAGCAACAAAGTAACACACACGCCAGGCCGAGAGGCAAATGGCCACAGGCTGAGCGAGCGTGGCAGAGGAGTAAAAACTCGCCTCCCAAACCAGGAAGCCAAAGCGATGCAGCAGAAACACCTCGCACGCACACTGCTGAGCTGAGCTGGGGGTCGCTGATCCAAGAACTGACGGCGACCCCAAAAAGGCATATCGCTAATGATCGTGGACGCTGCCAAGTCCAAGCCGAGATGCCGACGACTGGAGCGACGGACGAGTCATGGGTCGGTTCGGGGGGCAAAACGATGCTCAGAGCGGCCGATTGCCATCGAAGCAGATCGAATGCCACGGGTGACCAGCCACTAGTGGGACCCGGGACAGGCCTGGTCTGGGTTGAATCGGCCTGTCCGCCAGCCACTGGACGGCTACGACGGCCGATTGCAGCGTCACGTCTAGCGATTTAGCAAAACGTTCGCTCGAAAGGTGAACACACTGGACTGAGGGAAAATAATAATTTGACAGCTGGTCGATGCGATCTGGAACCTGCTAGCGGCTGGCGACCGCATACAACTGGCCAGCCCCAGTCAGTCCGTCAGCATAGCTACCAGGTTGTTCGATAAGTTTTGAGCTTCCATCCATTCCTTCCATTTTTGTTTAGTTTGTTCCATTTTTTGTTATGTTGGTACCCTCTTCATATGAACGTATGTGAAGTTTCAATTTTATCTGTCACTTCATTATTTGTTTACAAGCCATTTAGCGTCGACCTGTCACAGTATTTTTTTACAATGGAAAAATCAAATATCGTGCAGTGATTGATTTTTTAAATTTATGAATAAATGTTAGGGACTCGTCACCTTCAATGAGAACAGTAAAAAGATGGATTTTTAACGTGGTCGTACAAGCCTTGAAGACGATCCACGTCAAGGACGTCCAAAAAAATACAGGATATCGTATTGGAAGACCCGGTTTGCAGACGGAAAAATTCTTTATCTTCAGGACACTGCAGCGTGTCACAAGAGCATGACTTCAGCAATGGAATTTATAAATAGGAGTCTCATTGGAACAAGTGTATTGATGTTCAGGAAGGGCATACTGAATAAAAAATTGTATCTCAAACAATAAAATTGTGTTTCCCATATCGAAGCTCAAAGCTTATTGAACAACCCAGTATGCTGGCTACTCCCGATCGTGCATGGGTCTGCGTTCAGGTCGGCCCAGGTCAAGCTAGACAACGTAACCTAACGTAGCCGTCGTCGTCCGAGCCGCAGCCCAAGATCTCCAATAGGAGGTGAAACGACGATCAGCGATCGCTCGGCTCCGCAATCGAATCACGATGAGAAGCCCACCGATAGCGAACGATTCCATCGTCAAAAAGGGACTGACGGGTGACTGGCATCATCAGCCGTAGGTGGAGGCTCCTAAAGTTCAGCTGATAACAAGACTCCAGTTGTCGACAGGGGCAGTGGATCCAATGGGCGTCCCCAATGAGCAACTAGTGAGGTGGTTACTAGGCGGTCCGGGAACTGGTGAGGAACTGCTACGCCGGCACCGTACACCAGATAATTACTGTCGCACACCTGCTTGGCAGTCCTTTCAAGAGACCGCACCGGAGCCACCGCTCACGTCTGGACACGTCTGGACTGAAATAATAAATTAACCAAACAAATCTCTTTCCATCCCGCGGCTAATGCAAGATTGTACGATACACAAGGCGCTCTCCCTGCGCACGTGCACTAGAGTGGGGAACTCCACGCATATGCGCCCTCCTCCTGGCGGGGCCAAATTGCACCGAGGAGACAGGTAGTACCGGCCGCCTCTATGCACCTGCAGTTCGTTCCGCAAACCAATTGCCCGGTCTCTGCCGTGCTCGACCAACCAACCAGACCTCGAGGGCCTCAAGCGCCACTCTGGCCCAGTACAAATGATGTGTTCCACCGCAAGTGGTTCGCCGGGTTTTGCGATCGGGAAGATTGGCCCGCGTCGCGGAGCACCCCGCGGACCAGATGAGAAATCTCGACCGAAGTCGGAGACAATTTAGGTTAATGGTTTTTGTGAACCTCCTCCCCTTCGGTGCAGCGCCATTTCTAGGCAGTTTTACCAACGATCGATCGCACAGAGTGGTGTGGCCAAAATACGGACTCGCGCCATGCGTTAAGATCTCTCCCACATCCCGCTCCTGCAGCGAGCGCGACCTCGATCGACGACGACAGCGGTCGCCTCCCTGTGCCAGGAGGTTCCAGTAATCGAAAGTGTTGTGATGTCGAGGAGTCAGCACTTTGCCTGGCTGGCAGGCTGACGCGTCTTGCGCAAAACGACTCCCTACTGCCTGCAAGCCCGCTGACTAATTTTTCCCATAGGTCAAATCGGCGCCACCGGACGACGACGGGGTAAGATTAATGCGCGATGATGATCGGTCCGCCGATCGGTGCGCATAGTAATTACTGGCGAAGATGCGAACAGTTTGCCGCAGGTCTAGATGAGGTCGCGCGTCTGAATGGGAGACTGGACGGCTGGTTGGCTGGAACTTGGAGCTTTAACACTATATCGGTAACCTTAGTCATAATCTTCATTGAAAAAAAGGAGAATAATTTGGAAACACTAGCCACACTGGAATATCTTTCAGTTCTTAGTTTGTTGCTACCAACAGCAGCAGTCGCAGTTGGAGTTGTCGTCAGCCTTGTAGAGCTAACACGTCGCCCAACGAGAGATGGAGCAGCCTCAAGCGGAAAGTGCACACCCATCCGAACATTAATCGAATCTCCGTCCGAGGGCGCGCTTGTGAATGCTGTTGACACGAGAGAGCGCTCCGTTGTCGCCCCGGACCCCTTTGGGAAAGCAGCAACCGCCACGGATCGTGGCTAGATGCTGTTAGGCGCCCACCTCTCGGGCGTCCAGAGAAGATCAGACCGGCCAGCCGGCCGGGCCCTTGTCCGGGCGAGGACAGTAGAAATTCCAGTCACTTGTCGGTGTGTGTTGGGTTGGGAACCCCCGATTGGAGGGTCTCCTATATCGGACACCGCGATTGAACACGGAGGATGTTTTGCATAACAATTTAGGTTAACAAGGCTGACCGGTGGCACGGTGTCTCGACCGGATGATTATGCGAACTTGCCGGGTAACTCAACCCTTCGGCCTGGTAGCGACTCACTTTCACGCAACCTTCCTCTTTCTCTCTCTTTGGATTCAAGACATGGAGTGGAGTCAGCATTAGGGGGAATATCGGAAGAAAGGCTCTGTGATGCGGCTTTGAAAGGCTGAGCTGACAAACTTGTCGCCTCTTAGAACCGCCGCCGCCGCGGCCCGTTGTTGTTGTTTTGGACTTTCGAAACAAGATTTTTGGCCAGCCAGCCAAGTAAACGAAGCAAGGCGCAGGGCGTAGCTCGGGCGTTAGGTGGTGAAAGTGCGCGATCGAAACGTGATAGAAAGTGATTAGACCAAACTTTATGGGCTCTAAAAAAAACGGGTTCAGTACGGATGCAGTGCCCAGTACGCATCGGGTCGTCGTATCGCGATTAGTTTAATTAGTTTTATTTTCAAACAAGAACAAGAAATTTGTTACATTTTTTCCAATAATTCTATTCAATAGACATTCAGAAAAAAAAAATATCTACGGTGTAGATTTGTATGCAAAAAAGGAATAAATCAAGAATTTGAAGTAATCGCCGCAGATTTCAGTCGAACGAAGATTTCCAAAATTCGTGAAGTTGTCAAAGTTTATATAATTTTTATCACATACGATATCGTCGTATCAAACTCATAAAAGACATCGCTGGGCAATAAACAATTTATTAATCCCGGTCGTGTGCAAGGTGACATTCCTTTTCTCACGCTGCCGTGATTGGACCTTTGCAAGGGCAGTAGTAATCACCCAGCCTCTGCTGGGGTGGCTGCTGCTGGCGGACGGGCGTTTTATGCTTTTTGTTGTCGATGTGAAATTACATTCACCATTGTCATCATCCCCATCGATCCTCACAGAGCAGGGCTCTCCATTCGCACACGTAAATTGGCCTTTCCACCTGGCCGACCAGCGGAGACACACTCCATCGACGACGTCCGGCGAGACGCAGAGCAGTTGCAGCTTCCAACCGTCACCAGCTGTCTCACCACCGTGTGCCGGCGGATCCGGCGGCGACGGCGAATCGATCGATCTGTCAACTGGTGACAGTTCGCAGCTGTGCACGGTGATGGCGCACGGCGCAACCTATTCACACAGCGGGTTGATTGGTTGATTGATTCAATTTCCGAACGAAATTACTCTCGAGGAAATCACGGCGGACAGTGTGCCGCGGAAAAGGGTTACATCCCGGTTTGCGGTCGACCTGCGGTGTCGTCAGAGAGCGCGAAAGAGAGACTGGAAATTGTGCTGCATCTTCGATGCAAAATAAAAACCAAGTCAAGCAATTAAGCAGTGCAGTGCAGTGAGAATCGATCGTTCCGCAACATTTGCCGGTCACTGTACGCTCTGTGGTGGCTTGACGTTGGCTTTGGTCCGACTTCCGTCCATCAAATAAACACTCAATCTGAGCCACCACCGGGCACCACATAGCCCGTGTAGTAGTGGTAGTAGTTTGTCGTCGCGCATGACCCAATTCAATTGTCATCAACAGCAACAGTAAGTGCATCGTCAGCAGTGACAGCGTGTGAGCCGCAAACAAGCAGAGCGCCCCGTCGACCCGGTCGGCCCCGTGGAACGTCAATCGGTTCCGCGAGTTGTTCCGCTGCCGGGGTGCCCACCAGGCCACCGCCCAGATGACTTCCTGGCCCGCCTAACGGAGAAAGACCTACACGTTCTTCCCTTTTTTGCTGTGGATGTTCTCCTGTTATCTTTTCTCGCGTAAATTGTTGTCCCTTCTGCTACTTATGATAATTTTTCCAAAATTGTCTTGAGTTTTTGGAGTTTTTCTAAATTTTTCAGGTCTTTCTGACGATTTGCGAACGGATGAGGTCTTGGTGAACCATATAGGATCAAATAGAGCAAAGATAAAATAATGTTTATCAGACACAAAAAATCGAGACCACAAACAACATAAACTATGTAAGCTCTGCGCGTGTGCTGCACTTATGCTTTCTGCTGAGTTCTGCCAACCTTCGGCAGCCCTCGACGGGGAGGAGCTTTCTTTCGTGGCTTTCGATGCATTTTGACGTGCGTTCCCGATGATGCCAATCGACCGATGGAGAGGTTAGAGAGGGCGAAAGTTGAAGTGCACAGTGCAGCAGCACTTGCCGCCACCGCATTATGCTGCGCCCCACTGGGTTGGCCTGCTAATGATCCAGTTTCTTCCTTTCTTTTGCTGGCCATGCCACACTTATCGTGGGCATTAAAAACCGGGGCCACCGCGGGTTGATTGGAAAGAGGTAAATTACATACTCCCCGAGAGAGAGAGAGAGAGAGACAGAGAGATAGAAAGAGCATTGAAGACGAATTCACTCATGAGCTATGCGGCTTTTTTAAACCGGCAACTCACAGAAGCTGCCGCCATATGCCATTGACGCATCGCTTCAATTTCGTGGCAGGCGAGGGACAGAGATACTCAGCGGGTGAAGATGAGCCTTTCCCCCACACGGTTTTGTGTGTCACTTTCCTTTCTTTCCGTTGTGGGGGGGCTCTTATAATTGGGCAAGTTGCTCATAAGGTACTGTTCGCTTCTAGCACACGGTGCTTGAGTATGCTAAAACATTCGGCAAAAGCTGCCGACGGATACGGATTACGGATTAAAGGGTTTTCCCCAAGATTTGAGACACGGCCGGGAGGGTTCGCGACACAAAAAGACGCACATCAAAAGGCGGTTCTCGAAACACATAAAAAAAAATCGAATCGCGCAAAATGGAATGGAAAATTCGGCAACTTTCCATCGATCCGATCGAAACACGTCAATCGGCAAAAACGGCTAAAACATAGCGGAACACAACACAAGGAAAGGAAAAAAACACAAGGCGATGTGCTCTGGTGCCTCTATTGGTTTTTTGGTACCACACTATCAATCTTCCAGCGCCGATAATTAGCCACCACTCGGCACCCGAGAAAAGCTATTTGCCTATTTTCACTGACCCCGCACGCGCTCGATCGCGAGTCTTGCGCGTTCGGCGGTTGCTGCCGCCCACAGCATCGTCCTGTGGCCAGCATCCGCGACGAGAGAGCAGTCCGTGCGCATGTTTTCGCAGCCAACGACCAACACGAGACGCTTTGATGTTATCGAACCAAACCGAATTTCACCGACGGCGGCTTGTGCCGGACGACAGAGCCGCTTGTTGATTACGATCGATTTAGATTCTCGGGCCAGGTTTCATGGCTTCGGAGACACCGCTCCCGAGCCAAGCCCAACCACGGTCCGGCGATTTATTTCGTTTGTCATTTTGATAGACAGTCATCATTAGCCGTCTACACGACACGCGGGCCCCGGGACCGGACCGGGCCGGACCGGGGGGAGTTCTGGAATGGCCACGGGCCGGATTTGAAAGTGGGTAACGGGGGTTGTTTTTCTTTTCGAAATACGGTGCCCCGAAATACGGTGGTATCGATTGCAGTGGAATGTCGTCCCAGACCACAACCCAAGGTGTCGGTTTCTTTTCACGAGCACCGAATTTTGCTGGTCGGCATTGGAAATTTTGTGGAAGGAACGTTTTGAAGAGTTTTTCTTTTTCATAATGGCCTGGCCTCCTGCCTGGTGCAGTTTTGCAAGACACTGTGACGAATGGAAAACGCTTGCACGCACATGGCCGACACTCAATGACATTTTACTCGCGCTCTCTGCGAACTGCGTGAAAACCGTGACGTGAGCGCTAATCAAGCGCGAGCCGCAAAAGGCGGACAATAGTGTGTCTTGTGGCGTCATTGAGCGGCACTGATCCTGATCAGATCCTCGAAAAGGTGACCTTTTGTGGTTTGAACCGAGTTTGATAGCTAAACGAACGCTTCAAAGGTTATGTGACGTTTTGTAATGGGAGAAATTACCAAAGACATGCTCGATGAAATTTATCGTGCTAGAAAGAAGCATAAGTACTGCAAAAATTCACGCATTCGTAGAGTATCGATGGCAAAGATCTATCGCGTGCTGGTTCGAATCGATCGTCGAAAAATGGTTTAAAATATTTCCAAAATTCCAAACACTTGATGATCGTGACTCGCCCGTAGATCATCTGCGGTGCACCGATTCATTAGCTTATATTAGGTTGGCTAAAAAGAAATCTATTACTTTCACGGTAGATGGCTTCTAGATAGACGGTAAATCGATCGATAAAACCATTTTAAAGATATCCAGGTGATTAGTAGTTATCCAGGTGATCTACTATCAACCAATTATAGCCTTTTTCGCGCATTTCAAAACTACCAGAGTGATGAGAAATTTAGATTAAGAGAAGATTGTGACAATAGATTGCTAGACCAAAATTGCTATAAGAGAGGCATTATGAATCTAGCTTTAAAATGGCAACAACTATAACAAATATGACCATCGGAAACATCCTTAAATAAAGTTTTGAAATTCAAAATGTGGAAGAAGTCAATTCGAAACTTGATAGTGTATACTACTTGAGGGCAAAACTTTAAGTTGGTGCCATATAAGGCTTTGTCCGAATGCATTTTGGGGGTCCCAAAATGATGGTAAACAATAACGGACCAACAGTTAGCGAGCACTGTTGAGGGCTCATCTGAACTACAATCAAAGATCGATCTCAATCATCAATTCTAAACAACTTATTTTATAGAGCAACGTGGAAGCGGAACCACAAGAAAAACACGGCAACTTGACTGTCCACCTTATAGAAAACAGGATATAGCAAACAAAGCGACCAGGCAACCCCAGAACAGTGTCACAAAAGGTAGTTTGCGGATGTTGCGGAATGATCAATCAACCGCCTCGCCGGAAGCTGAAGAAGCTCCGTAAGGCTTTTGTGTCGATGGATGGATACTCTGACGCCCTTCTGGGGGAGAGCCTTCACAGATTGCCATTGAGCCTATCCATGTTCCGCTCTTACGATCAACACAACAACCGAAAACCCCCGCGATTGCGTCGCGTCCATAACAACGTTGGAAAATCCTGACACCTCGCGGCGGCCGCACAATGGCCTAGGGGTGAGCCTAGGGGTGAAGAATTCAATTTTTCACCTCATTGCATGCACGTCCGCGAGCCCCACGCACCCGAGGTTTGGGTAATTTTGCAGCCGATTTAACGCATTTCTTGTTGATTCGCGAGCGGTCAAAATGGCGACCAGACACTTACACAAAACCCGCGCGCAGGTTGTCCCCTTTCCCCGCTGCCACTCCCGGCTTAACCTTTTATGTTGCGCGCATCAGCAACCCGCTGGTCTGTGTGCTAGTGCCTCATCGAAACGATGAGGAACCGAAAACCGAGATCGAGTTGGGCTGGGCGAAAGAAACCGGGACACCGGTTGTTGGGACCCCCAAGTGTCCCCCCACGAAGTCAAACGAAGTTGGACACCCGAAACATAAATCCGCAGAAGAAAGCCAAAGCCGTCGACTAAGAGGCCCCCTCGCTGCGTTAGGAGAGTCTTTTTTGTTTGGAGCTTTCGCGCGCACCCTGTTGCCGGCATCCGGTGAAAGATGGGAAAATGGCCGCGGAACACCCAACGGAAACTAGCGGCGGCGGTGGCAGCGACTTTTAGGAGCCCTGGCCCGGTTGAGCTCCAGAGACAAAGTGTTGTCGTAAATTAAATTAATCAAGCGCGTCCGCTCGAAATTAGGTTCCTCCGGTGACGCTGACGGTACGGTGCGGAAAAGCGAAAGGAAAAAGCGACCGGAAAAGTGTGTTGTTCCCAACACAAAGAGAGGCCCCACACGGGGTGTCACTTCCTGAGCCGTTACCGGCTCGTGGTGGCTCTGTCGCACCGATCCCTTCGCGTTGTTGAGGATGCATCTCCCGAATGAAGCATAAAAATGGCAACATAAGAGCCATCGGATTAGAAGCCCATAAAGCAGAAAGCTGAACACTGATTTCCTGGCCGACCATCCAAAAACGGAGTGCATCTCGCAGCAGGAAATGTGTGGCCATAGATCGTCGGAAAATGCAGAATGTGATGCTGCCGTCGAAGTTATGATGCAACGCTCGCCGCAACGAAGCGCAAGAAGAAAATCCGCGCAATTAACATGGGAAACGGCGGCCGGCCCGGAGAAAGATGGCCACCGTCCGACCGATGATTGCGTAGCGCCAGCGAGGGGTGCCTGCGGTGCGGTGTGGTGCGGTGCGGTACGGCGGGCTTCGAGTTATTTCACGCCCCGGAACCTCCCCGGCGCGGGCGCCCGCGGGCCACGCGGGTTTTTATTGAATGAAAGTGAAAACGGCAATTTGCCGATGGTGGTGGGGCCCAAAATCACCCGCCACCATTATGGCCACACGGGGGGGCCCGTGCGTGCGGAATGGGAAAATGGGTCGAGCGAAATGGAAAACCCCGCCACTCGCCTTGATCGGAATCCTGGCTCGGAATGTTGGCCCTTCGATGTGTATGAGGGGGTTTTCGGAATTCTATTGTGCTAGGCTCAACGGAACGGCTTCTGCAACGCGCGAAAAGGGAAGCCGGGGCGGCAGGAGATTCCTTAAGTAGCTACGTCCGCCGTGGCCAGGCATCTCGTAAATCGAACGCAAGAATTTGTCGGCTTCGCTTGAAAGGGAAAAGTGGCGCACGTCCTCGGGGAAATGCCGAGCGGGGTCGTCACAAAGGGATTTTGTTCAGTTTTACTCCCCTTTTTATGCTCGCGCAAGGCCTAGACACGCCTCACGAGGGGAGCCTAGCCACCCCAATGATGTTACCCAACACGCCGCCGCCGCCGTTATTTAATGCGCGTCGAGATGCCGCGCTGCGCTCGGTTGTAATTGTTGTAATGGCAGGCTTAAGTTATGTTGATGGCATGAAAACAACAACCGTTTGATTATTTGTGCCCGTCTCGGCCCCGGAGAGGTGGGACCGTAAACCAAGAGCGGCTGGTTGTAAAACTCGGCACCTTCGTCCGTGCGGCCGACCGAGGTGACGACGCAGTACCGTAGCTACCGTGCGGACATTAAAAAAATATTTAATACCCTTTTTAACTCCATTTAATAAGCCGGTCAGGTGGCCGTAGAAAAAAGGAAAACAATTGCCGTTTGACATACACACTCTCAAGGTCACGTGTCATGTTTTGCGTCAGCAATCAGTAGCAGTCCGAAATCTGTCGAATCGAATCAAATGATCAATCGGAACCAGTCGCTCCCCGATCGATGCCGGAAGTGATGGTTGCGTTGAGCATACGTTCTGACGGCCGCCAAAGCGGGCTTTAAATGTCACTTCCGTCACACTTCAAACAATCTCTCTCGATGGTTGTTCTCGCTTCTCTAGCTGGATATGTAGCAAATAAAATATGTTGCTTTATGAGACGCAACCGCGACGTTGTCGGTAACCCCCAGGTGGCCTAATGGACAATAATTATATGAAAAAAATATGCATATGAAATAAATGACGTTAAAATGATGAAATTAATAAACTTTCTCAAGCAAACAATTCTTTTGAGTGATCATTTCTATTTTTATACAAAAAATCTAATCAAAGCGATTGCTAATTCTGACTTTTTCCAACAACATATAACTTTATTGTAGGAAAAAGGATGCTGGATGCAAAGAAACGGCCTGAAGAGCACTAAAAAGGCTGAGTCCTATATCGGGAACACCCATTTATTGAAGATTGACTGAAGATAAACATAGTTTCTGAAAGCTCTACAAAATCTAAAGAAAGAGCATAATTGAATGAATGTCAAATTTATTTGCGTATTTGCGTATTTGCGATTTATCCGTGATTGCTGATACTATAAAACAGTAGTTTGTGACTAAAACTATGACAGCAGCCCATTTAGAGGTCCGTATCCTCACACGGTTTGCTCTTCTATCGATTGGCGCCCAATTGGGTCGTCTTGGCCCAATTGCTCAATAAAAGTGGGCAGCCAAGCGAAAAGAAAGGCGAACGATATGCTTTGGGCTTTGGGGCTATGGGGATCGCTGAGCAACGTGACACCCCACGGTAGCACTCGAACCATTGTTCGTCTGCGGAGTGGAGCTGCGTCTTTAGTGTCCACGAGATGACGGCGAACCGTGCAAACACACCCGGGAAGGCAGCACTTGTCGGTCGGTCTGCATCCGAAGTCACCGTGCGGCGAGCGGGCGGCCCATTTTGTAACAATTAAATGCACAATTGGCTGTTACTTTCAGATTACAGTCGCCGCAGCTCCGGTTCCACTCCACAGTCCAGTAATGGCTTAACTTGCAAGATTGCGGCAGCGACCCCGGCCCCCCCTAGTTTCGGGCTACGATATGCAAACGAGACCAGGTCGGACCATTCACCCGCCCGAGTTCGGCGAAAGGTGTCCGGGTGCGGAAATGCGAAACATAATGTATGCATTTTTATTTTACAACCCCCCTCGGCCAGTTGGGCTCTGTTTTTTCTTCCATGTGCACCCCGGCGACAGATACGCGACCAATTTATTTATCGGCATCATTTCTCTCTTCCTGGGAGCAGATGAAGGCCAACAACAAGGTGGTCGCTTTTGTTTCGGACGCGGGGACCATTTAAGAGGGCAGGAAGTACCGTTTCAACCACCTTCGGAGCGCTATGGGAACAGCGGCTCCGCCAGCACGCCATTGTGAGCTGGCTGTCCTGACTGCCAAGATCGCGATCGGCAGCCAGCTTCAGCTCAGTAGCAACGCAAGCGGGTTTATGGACGGACTTTGGTCCAACCCGAAGACCAACACGATTATGTTTTTGTTGTGAAAAAGCATAAAGTTCCCTCATAAACGTTACCGGCTGTTGCCTTTTTGGGCTGCCTTTGGCTGACGAAAAGACGACATTACGCGCGCTGCACGTGAATGGCCCCGCGAGTCGGCTGAAAGTAATGCGAGACAATCCGATTTGCCCGCCCCAATCATTCGGTTGGGAGCTTCATGGGAAACATCAGTGTTTCGATCGGTTCCGGAACGCTGGCGCATCGGGTTTTTGGGCTGAGTTTGGGTGTGTCTCCTGGCCTGGCTGCCCGGGCTTGTTGAGAGTAATCTCTCAACCGTCACCGAGGAGACACACCTCGCATGCGAATCGCATTAAACGGGCAGGCTTCACGGCGATCCAGTAACTCTCCCTTTTCCGATCGCCCGATCGTGCGATCCATTTGCGCGCCAAAATGCAAGCGGGCGGGAGGTGTAACCCCCAACGCCGCACCGCGCTGACGGATGGATGGAAAAAAGGACGTCCAAAATTGACGAAACCGAAAGCAGCGAATTACTCGGCAGCGTCAGCCTCCACAACGATGTAAATCGAATCGAAAATATCTGTACAATTTTCACTTTCATCGGAACCAAGCGGGCGGGGCGCGGATGCTCAAGAGGCACCGGTGGAAACGATCCGCGCCGCGTCCGAAATTGGCTCAGACGGAGAAGGAAGCGAAATACTTTTGAAACCCTGTCATTTTCGGTCCCCCTGGTAGCAGCAGCACCGCACCCGACTATTGCTCTTCGCGGGCTTCGCGGGGTGTGGTAACAACGCAGCGGGGGAATGTGCGCGGTATCTTAAGTGCATTGTTAAAAGATGCGCGTAACGCGGCCCGATGGAAAAGCGGCCGAGGAATCTCAATCTCGAGCGCAGAGCATTGAACTTGAGACGTCTCTTGTGGGGAGCGAAGATGCTCCGCTCCGGCAATCGGCCACTTCTGGGGCGGTGGATCACAATTGCCGGGAAGATCCGAGGAAGCGGCGAAGATCGTACGGGGAATGCACTTCGAACGGTGGAGTGGAGCAGCCTAACTTCTTGGAGCGTGAGCGGGAACGAAAGAGAAATCGCAGCGTGCCAACCGCATGTGATCATTCCGGATCGATCATGTTTACATTGGATAAAAATCCCAAGCTCCCGAACTACTCAAAAGCAATTAAATAAATATTTTATCAACATATAACATATTTAAATTTAATATTATCTCCAACGCAGCCGCCCTACAGCTGAACCGACTGAGTTCTAATCAATATAATTAGCTTCCGTTACAGCTCCCCGACCCGCGTTGTGACGTAACGTAGTATTGGCACCAACCAACCACACCTCACGGTGCAATGGACATCGATACCATCGGCGGTGGCGGCCAACCCACGAGCGACACCGACCACAGAAAATGCAATTTACATAATCTGTTTGCATTAGAAATTACCGCACCGCACAACCCGTCGAAGGGGCCGTCCTATGATTACGACTTTTCTTACACCTGCCGCGCGGTCCGGATTCACCTGAACGGTTTCTACACACACTCGCCACAGTCACACGGACCGCTGAACCCGGCGGTTGAGGTTTCTGGTGTTTCGTATCGGGCGCGTATCAATCCAATCCGCGGCTACCGCGAAGAAAGAACAAACTCCGGAAGATACGAATAGCAGCAGGAAAAAGAAATCGACCGCGGCGGCCGTCGTGAAGAAAAGGGGCACGCGATCAAGCGAAACGTCGTCAACCACAAACACCCGATGACCGAACGAAAGACTTCAACGCCCCGCATTACCGTTAGGCGGATAGGGCGACCCGGCGCAAGCGACGAACCCGGCTCTAGGTTCTTACCGCGCGGTTTTGATTGACCGCTACAGTGGCCCGTAGCGCAACGGAACCGACACCCGAAACGGGTAAACAAACCGGACGGGCGGACCGAGAGAATCCTACCGCTTCGCGGATGCGGCGGTCAGCTTTTGAATCGCATCGGAATGCCGATTATTGATGGCGAAGGCACGGCGGCGCGAATGAACAAATGAACCGAACTATGCGGTGCTGTTGGATGATTAAGCGCGATAAAAAACCCAATCCCATTGTGATCCGTTCTAGCATTTCTTAGGGAGCGTTGCACGCACGCATGCGGCTGTGAAAATTCAGTGTCAACGTTGACCACACCACGGGAAGCGGGCGCGGCGCGACTTACTTGACTTTGATGCGTCCTCGGTGCAACGCCAAACAGAGCGAGAGAGAGAGCTCGGTGTGCGAGAGAAGAGCCGTTCCCCGGTGATTCCACGTCCACGGTGTGCTTCCGGATAAACGAGTGGCCCCTAGTCCATGACTCTTGGAAGACTCTTGCCGTGGAACCACAGGCGGGTCGCGACGAGTTGACGGTGAATCGTACTGTATTGTCTGCAAATAAAGGGCGAAACGACAGAAAGCAGAATGTTTAAATTTTCGGTACATTTTTTGTTACAATTTTGTTACACGTCAAAAAAACAGTCGTGTACAGTCGAAGTGGGAAAAGCGACCGTGAAGTGACGCAATGCACCTCAACGGTGCTGGGGCGGATTATTCCGTCTAATGACCCGGCGCGTGCTCGGCGCGCAGGTCTGAGATTGATTACGCGCGAGGTGACACTCCGCGGTTCCAGACCGCCCCGTTTGCTCCAATAAATTAACCAAACTGCCTACAAAACGAGTTCACACCGTGCCGAGTGAAGGAGAAAAGGCTGAAAATGATGTCGCCGGTGCCGATGTTACGAATTGCTGATGAGCAGCTTCTGGAGAAAATGCATCGAAACCATTTCACCGTGGGCCCAAATAATGGGGCCCATTGCTCGTGTGGCCTCCCTTTTTCGAATCAACCCGAGAGGTTGGCATCCAAATTTCACCTTAATGGGTTGGTGTTATGTCAGCACACCGAGGGATGCGTTTTGATGATTGCGTTTGCGGAGCAGAAACCGCGGTCAGCGAATGTTCGCAAATTTTGCATACGAGCAACACGCCGGCATTACAGGGGCAGACAGGCAGGAAAACCTAAGCAAAGGGGCAGTTCTTACGCCGGCAGTGTTCGGTGCGGTAACCAGCGCCACTAATGATCGTCGATCGTCGATCATGATATACCTATACATATGGCTTAACGCGTGAGCAAACAATCCGATTCCTCAGACGCGATTTCGGGAACTTCTCGAAATTAATTTCATAACATACCGTGACGATACCCCACGTTCCGTTGCAAAAGATGGTGTCAATCAAATCGAGTGCACAAAATGTGATGCGATTAAATAATTAAACCGAAAACTATAATTGGACCCCATCACAAAACACCTCATATCGAAAATTCAATTTTATGGTACAGAGCCCGGCGCGAGTCCCACCCAAAACCCATGTTGCCTACATCAAGCACGGTCGGTGTTAGTCAGGTCCGTACAAAAACGATGTTCCGTAGTAATGATCTTGAAAAGGAAACTCTCGGTAATTGATAACCATAAGCGCCCCGCTTGTACTTTTTCCATACGCGTATCTGCGTTTCGTCGGGGTGTCGGTGGCTGCAGCTCCGTCCTGGGCGGGTTGTGGCCAACCACTCGGAACAATCAAGCACGGCGGGCCATTTTCCCACAGTTAATCTGTGTTGCTTCTTTACTTTCGTCGAGCGTGTTTGGGAGTTTGTTTTTCATTAAAGAGGATGCACCCACCGGTCGGTAGCATAGTCGGTAGCGACTAGCGAAGCATAAAATCAACGTAACACCACCGACGAAAACCGGTGATCGATGGTGCGTTAAAACACACCACATTCTGCAGGGGGCGAGTGTAAGCTGCGAGATAAAACTGTGTCAAAACATGGATCCGTTCGATCCGCGCTCGCCAGCGTGTTGATAATTTAATAACACTATTGAGGCTCTGCCCCCAAAAATCAATCGCGAACTGTTTGTCGATCAGCGTGTGGCTAATGAGAGCATTGGGAAAATTATTTATCAGCGGATCGGGCCGAAACGAACCACCAGCGCACGCCTTTCACTCCCCGTCCTGTTTGAAAGTGCGACCAATCATTTCGCAACGAGCAGCAGTTGAAGAGTTGTTTTTGAATTTTATTCTCCCATAAAACGCACGCCGAGCACGTCACTAAAATGGGCGAGCGCAGTAAACGTCTCTTTCTAACCTACGCTTCGTTTCGTTTTATTGCTCGTCAACTTTCGGGAACGGTCGTAAAAATTCTTACTTAACGCAACAACGATCGCGGCGCAACGATCGATGCGCGAACCGGTACGGATCGCGCAATCGCACCCGCAACGTTATGGACCGTCGAGCATCAATCAGCATCTAGGATTCGCAAAGCCGAACCGAAGGAGAAGGAAAGTGAAACAAACCTCACGCTCATTACGACCGTAAGGTACACGTTTCCGTTCCATTCCGCGGCTATTAGATCACTTTGAGCAGCCGGCACCGATTGACCACATGGCTACGGTAAACGGCTCATTTGAGTCGCATGTGATTTACGTGCCTTCGAAAACGCTTCGAATTCCTCCTCTGGATTCTGACCCATTCAGCCACCTTGAGCATTGTTAAGTGCTAGCCGCAGAGCGCAATAAAACCCAGTGGTCGGTCGCGGAGTGTAAATTTTAACGCCTCACAGACGCCAGGACGTGTGTTTGCGTAAAGGCGCGCGTTCGTCGATTGCCCAACAGCAGCCCGTCGCGACCTGTTAGGGACCCCATGCTAATCGTCATGCTCGACTATTTGAGGTCCTATCGAAACCAGCTAGCTACCGAGCTACAGTTCACTAACGATTGGTTGCGAAATTCAAACACTTTTCCTATTTATTCAGGGAGAGTGGTTCGGGATTGAAAATCAGCCTTTTTGGGTTTACATAAAAAAAATGAAGCACCTCATTAGGCTAAGGGTCCCACCGATCGTAAAATGATGCATGGGTAATCGACCACAAAGCAACAGCACAGTTTCGTCTCTTTGTAGCTCCAAGGTCGAAACAAAGAAAGAGAGAGAGAGAGCGGTAGAATGTTGTAATTCCAGCAACATCAGCCAACCGATCGATAGCCTTTGCTGGACTTCACATTAACGACCCGATTTTTACCGACTCTTTGTTGACAAACAGACTCGCGTCCCATCAACTCCTTGGCCACTGGTGGTGGCTGAAGGCTAATCCGATAATTGACCCTCATGTCGGCGGAGGAGCTCATGTACTGTAATTCTCAGACGCAAACCAAACGAACAACGCCACCGATGACACGGTCGTTAAGTCGTTCCCTTTCCTAAGCTGCCGTCGTGTCTCTGCTGCTTGGTAATTTAATTAAAGGCCAAAGTGGCCAACAAAAATATCGAAACAGAGAGCGTGAAAATGAACGTTGCCAACAATGGTGGAACTTTCAAAGGAAAAAAGGAACTTTTTAATATTAAAAGTGTCTCGAAAAGGAGCAAAAGTAATCAAACCATTTCTAATCAGCACGGAACGTGGCAAGTCAGCGCAAAGTCGCACGTATCATCGTAAGCACCACAGAGGCTCCCAGAGTCCAGTGCCCCAGTGCGGCATTATGAAACCAGGAACCGTGCGATGTTCGCAAGGTTCGTCTCTTCGGTTCACGTTGCGCCACCGCCAAAGGACGGCCGTCGCCGTCTAATGAAGTATTGTAAGTTGAGCGGCTAAATTGTCGCCGTTTTGCTGACGCTGGACTCGCTGAGTGCCCAGCGCAAACGACCAAAGATAACCTTCTCGCGTCTCTCTCTCATTAGTGAGAGTTAAGTAACAAGGTTGAAGGCTGCCGGTGATGTGTTTGTGCTTAGCGGCCCCTTATTCAACCGTCGTGTCCGTGTCCTGACGTGTCGGGGAGTTCTCAACATAAGATGGTTTGATAAAAAGGAAGTAAATTGCCTAAAACTGTCTAGCAGGAAGCGTTCCCACCCGAAACAAGAACCGAGTTTATCACACGCGCAGCGAGAACGAACGCAAGATTGATGTCCCGCAGACGTCCCACGCTGTCGGCGGCAAGCAGGAAATTTAAATTAAAATCCATCGCATTTTTCCACCGAACGTCCTTCGGAATCTTCAGGCTAGCTCCGAGGCCGTGATTTAGTGCGGAACCCGTCTCCCGCGGTCACCGCCACTCGTCTAGCGGGCCCGCCGCCTCAAGGAACACCTGCAACCGGTCCGCGTCTTTTACGGAATGCCGCCACGGCACGCTGCACTCCTACGCATCCGGTTAAAAATTTGAATAATTCATCCTAGACCCGCGGTGGCGACGGCGGCTGAGGCTGGCTGGCTGATTCTGATTTTATTCACCACCGCCACCACCACTCTGGTCTGCTGCAGCGCCGAGGGCGCATAATAGACACTCGCGGGAGAGGAATACCAATTCGGAGCCGGTTCCCGGTGGCGGCAGGCGTTCGACGGCGGCGAAACCCACCGAGAATTGTCACGAGAGGCCCACCTGAAGCTGTTGAAATTTAGCCTCCGGGTGGGACACCGAAACCCGGCCAGGCAGCCGAGGCATTAGTATGCGATGCCCAGGCCCCACGAGGCCTTGGTGCCGCCCCGACCGCCACAAGGTCCCTATGGCATCGTTGCTGCAGTCGATGATCAAATTCTCGAACCCGAACTGCACTGCATTCCGGGGCAGATCGGATACCGATGGGGGAGTTTTGGGTTTTAATTTTCGGTTCCGAAAGGCTTTAAATTCTATTCACAGAGTGTAGCCGCACAGCTGAGCCGACTTTCAATTATTTGGTATCCTTGAAAACACACATCACACACCACACGTTGGGGCACCTTTCGAACGAACGACATTGCACGTTGCAACGAACCGATCGGAGTGCTTAGTCTCTTAGACAAGTAAACAAAAAATGAAATTGAACAAAATCAGGTTAGACTCCACCGATCCGACGGTGGCGCTCTTGACCGTGCCCGTTCTGTTATCCTCCTGCGCCATGTCGTGCCGTGCCGGCATTAGAGCTTAACGAACGATCCGGAATCACACATCGTATCGTTCAATTAAACCCAAGGTCCATCGTAAACATTCTGCGAAACTCGCCCCGCGGCGGCTAGCTTCGGGCCGCCGAGCTGCTTAGGCTTAGTAATGGTAACCGTTCCCTTTGGGTACTTAGAGAGTGTCTTAAGACATGGGCCAGCCAGCCAGCCAGCCAGCCAGCCAGCCAGCCAGCCATGAGGCTTTAACGGTCCGCCGGACGGGAAATGGCGCGTCCAGCGGCGCGCATAATATGTTTCAACTTGCGCAACGAAATCAATTAAACCAATCGACATACACAGGACGCACCTCTAGGTCAAAAAAGGTGCCCGATGAAACGCCAGAAACACCGCGTGACGGTAAAAGATGGCATTAAAACGGTAGTCCGGTTGGAGAGGCAAACGTCGGTCAGCGTCTTAGCCTCGATCGAAAGTCCCAACCTGCACCGCGACATGACGTCAGAGGGGTTCGCGTTTTTGGGGGGACCCCGAACGGTACGGACGGAAAACAAGATCGATCGTTCCCGTGCGATCGGTAGCGAATGAAATGCGATCCGCTTCACGCTTATCGCCGAAAATCCGATCAAACCCGTACATCCGGAGGAACCCGCTGTTGATCGGGACGAATTGATCACCTTGCCGGCACCGTGACAAGGAAGGATCCAAAACTGGGGTTACTGATTTTCATGTACAGACTTTCGATATTTTTCACATCGCCCACGGGTTGGCCTTGGGATGATTTTCTCATTCACGGCGCTTATGCTGAGTCTTCTGCTCGTGATCTTTGGCTTTGGGTTAACCCAAAACTTGGACGATGTAAATCCAGATCTCTGTTAGGTTTGTGGGCTTTTTTTTAATGGAAACAATGGGTTTGGGAGCTACTTGAGCTATCGGACGTTTAATTGTCAAATGAAAAAATACCCACAAAGCGTAATAACTCTGCCTTTCGAAGGGTTTACTTGACGGTGTGCGTTCTCCACAATGGTTCTTCTATCGATCAATCACCCCAAAAGGAATGGTTCCGAGGGGGCGAGTTGTGATCACCCAATTTCAACGCACTGTTGAGGGCACGGACACGGACCCTTCGATTACCGTCCTGGGCGACGAGCGTAATCAATCAATCGCCAGGCACGAATCTGTTACCGATACCGTCAGCCAAATGGCAGCGTCATGCATGTTTTGTACCCATCATTTGCCTTGCATTCGATTCCTATCGCGACGTAACAGTCTCGGCCGGCCAGTCCCGAATCGAAACCGAACGAAAGTATGTCCAATCGTCGTCATCGCAGCAATGCGTCATACATGCGCCCTCGGCTGTTTTGCAGACGCATCGATACGAGGCGCGATCAGCTGTGCCTGGGAGCACTACTTGCGCCGCCGGTGGTAATGCCACTTTCGGTTACGATTATCGATTCGCCATTCGCACGGGGCCACGGGGCTATCGTCAGGCTCGGTTGGATCACCATCGCAGCGGTCCCCGGCGTCTGTCCGTTACTTAAGCCACCTTCGCCTACGGGCGCCCTGTGCGTTCCATGGCGTTCCATTACGCCACGCTCGCTGGGCTGCTCAGAGAGAAGCTCAGGAATCCTATTTCCAGGGCCCGGGTGTAGCTTTACACCATTTGCGTGGCAATACCGGGTGTGGTGGTGGGATCCCGCCGGCGTGTGTTGCAGAAGAATTGTGGCAGGTGTGTGTAGGTTAATCCCCTGAGGGTTGTAAGTTCTCCATCGGGGTTTGCTTATGGGTTCAATTGCAGGTTAACGCCCCAAAATAACGAACACGATATTTAACCTGTTTTAAAACTGGCAAATAGTAGGAAATGGCATTCTAATACTTAACGAGCCTTTATGTGTTTAGATTTTTCTATCTCTTCATGTGTTTGGATTTTACGATTATCGGACTCAGGAACCAGCTAGCCACATGCACTAATCGATCGATATTTCAAAAGCTACACAACCGGCAGAGTCAGAAGCCGTCACACGGGACACGACCAAACACTGACCGAATCGTGTATGAGACTTGGCAAAAAGCCCCCCTGAGGCAGAGTTGACCTTAGTGAACCGTTGTGGAGCCATTGGTTCGCTGGCAGCACCAACAAGGTAGGTCATGAAGGAGAACAAATTCCTGCCGGCCTGCTAATCTTTATCCTGTTGCTACGACTGCGGACCGGGCCCCACAGCGCTTTGGGTCTGACATTTTATATGGCACGGAATTTGAAGCATGCTGCCCCCATGATCTGACACTGGACCAGCCGGTCGCTGGTTGGACCTTCGGCCCACGGCCGTCTCAATTGGAACATAATCGGATCAGCGACTTCCTAAAAGCGGCTTAAATGGGCCACTAATTGATTTATTTCGCACCGACGACGACATGGCGACGACCTTCTTCACGATTTCGACGTCAACGAGTCACCTGTAGCCACGACCGCTCACGTTACTGCCGCGAATTCGAGCCCACGAAAGGTCGGAATCTGTGGTCGGGAATTCGATGCCGTCCACGGGAATCGGCGGCCACCATCGGGGGAACCAGATATCTCCCGAAGAGAGTGGTTGACCTACTTCGCGGCCTTGCGCGGGCTGTTTCTGCACGTCCCGCCGTCCCGCCGGTTTATGAAATGGGGGAGCGCCTCGGAGCGATTTCGGAGCGTGCTGGAAAACTGTTTTGCACATACATCGCGCCGCCGTCGTCTTGGAGGAATATGAGGGATCTGAGGCCAGCTGTTGGTACGACGCGGACCCGCACGAGATCGTCGACCGAACGTTGAACCTGTTTAGCAATCCCATCTACGGGGGGCGCGTGATGCGGACCGATCCAAATCGGACCTGAGCCCTGGGCTGGCTGGGAGATAGCAATGCGCGCGTCCTCCATTTCGGTGTCGCGTGCAAAGAGAGCGAAAGGCTGGAAGGGATGCTGGGTATGCGCCAGCGTCAACTAAAAACAGCCACACATACCCGCCCGGTTGTTCCAGTCCGGAGAGAAATGGGGCCTCGGTAATGCGCATTTCCAACTCTTCTTTTCCACAGCACAGCGCAAGTAGACCACTTACCACCTCCTATTGGTGAGAGCGAACGGCATAATAAACTTTTTTTTTATGGGACAATTTGCATGCGGATGATGGCAATGGTAACGCTAAGGGCCAGTGGTAGTGCCCCGCCATGCGCCATGTTCGTAGCGCGTGTTGATGTGGTTTTACTTTCATGCGGAGCAAATACTGCAACGAACCTGCTCGGTTGATGGGAAAACATAAAACCCACAACCGAGAGCAGCGCGGAATCGAGCTCGGGGGGAAGCAAACCTGTGGCCACCAATAAGTGAACCTCATTATGTCACGCAACGGACAATCATCATAATTTGAAGAATCATATAGCGAAGGCATCAAATATTGACCGACGCGGCTGATCGATGATGCCATGCTTGCCTTAAACGGCATTCAACCGGCATCGACCCCGGAAGGCCCATTACCGACGGACGTTTGCAAATTACCCACCGACTTCCCGAAACCGGCGCGCCCACCATCAAACGGTGCACCGAAAATCAATTAAGAAGCATCAGTTCCCGACCGCCCCGCATCCTTTCGCGACCGAGCGGGGCGTAGGGACGGGTGGAATAAATTATGCACCACAGCACAGTGGACCATTCAGTGTGGACACGGCGTGGCATGGACCGGCGTCATCACACGTGCCGTGCCGTGCAATCGTTAACGAGCAGTCGATTCATATCTTCGGCCCGGCCCGCAGGATGGAATGCCGCCCGGGGAAACCAACACGAAAAACAAAGCCGACCGAGGTGGATCCATCGACAGTCAATTGAATGCAGCCTGTTGGTTGGTGGGTGCCAATGGCACCACCGAACGGGTCGATTTCCTTTTCGAGAGCGCCACCTTCCGCGACCCCACTGAAAACGGAGAAAATAGTGATGGGAACCCACACTTCAAACCCGCCGGAGAAGGTTCACCCTCTGGCCGGCCGTTGAAGTCTTTCGACCATCGACGTTGGTGTGATTCGAACGCTAACCACGTCTTGCGCGCCACGATCGCACCAAAGAAGCGTTAAATTGCTGTCCGAAGCTTCGAACAATGGGGCCGGAGGAAAGTGGCGGGCGCAGAGAGAACAAGAATTTACCATCAGCCCAGCGGCGCCACCGGTTTTCCCGCCGCCCGGAGGCACCCGGGCGTTTCCGATCGATTGCGGATCGTATCACGGCAACGGATCGATCGGGCGGGCGTCATCGTGAAGGCCCTCTCCTGGAGCCGGCCGGCCTCGCCTCGGGACTCACCAGAACCAGAACCAGAACCAAGAACAGTCAGCCCAATCCCAGCTTAACATCAGCTGACAGATCGCGTGGGGTGCTGCTCACCGACAAAAGAGAGAGAGACGCAATAGAAAGTAAACTAATAGAAAAAGGATGAAACGGGGAGAGAGAGCGAAAGAGAGCGTAAAAGTGGGTAAACATTGAAGAAACAAAATATGTCTTCAACAAGTCCACCGGGCGCACGGGACAAAACAATGCCAAACCCCCCGCCGAAAGGGACACGGAGAAGGCGCACGGTGCGGTGGGCCTCCATGTGGAGGAATGCTGCCCACCCGGCGGCAGCGGCCAACAGCCGGCAGAGGTCCGTCCGGGCGACTGGAAGTGCGCTGGAACCACGACGAAGTCATTAACCTTCACGCGGCGGTCCTCAGCAGCAACCGTACATTCACTTAGTTCTGACTGCGAAAGGAACGGAAGGAGGGCCAAACAACAAAAGGCCCCCCCCACAGGAACACACACAAACAACGCTCGCGTAAACGGCATCACGGCTGTTGGCTGTTGGTTGGAGTCTCTGGCGTACGATTTTGGCCAATTGACCGCAAGAACGACACGTGGATGCCTGTTCAGCTTGCCTGAGTGAATAACCTGACTCCTGTGAGGGGTCTCTCTGAAATGACGTAAGATATTAAGTCGTCTCGTATATTTATAATCAACCCAATATTGCGGAGGTTCCACACCGTAAAGGGTTGCTCGTAACTCTCTGGCCTAATGTCGCCGGGTCGGCCGGGCACCTGTGTTACATAAATAACGGTTTGTTTATGTGTGAACCGATTGATTGGAAAATCGGCTCTTCACGCATACGAAGCGAACGCGGGTCGGCCGATTCATGGCCAGCGCGCGCAGCAGCGCCGTCGTCGTTGTTGTTGGCGCCTCTATTCTCCCAGCAATCTTTATGACCCGCGCGAAGAACGGCTCTCCGTTCCGTTTGCCGATATGTGCGCGCGGTGGACCGGGGCCAGTTCGCAAATCGGTTGCAAATCACCCGATGGTACACACAGTAACTTGATCGGTGCGACCGATAGTGAAGGCCTTGCTCTTCATCGATGTCCGACCGGCGACCGGACAAGAATGCTTGCCAAACAGGTCCAGTGGGCCGCCGGCTAACGAACAGGTTTTTCGCTTCTCGCCATCGGCCGGGCATTCGACCCAGCCAGCCAACCGATACGGCAGAACATCACGCATCGCCCAGTGAGCCAAACTTTCATGTACCATTCACCGAAGTCGCATGAAGTCCTAAGCAGAAGGTTCCTGCTAGGCCATTTTGAGGCAAATTGGGATATAATTTGAGATTTCAGAACGAACGCTAGAAGCAGAGGACACACAGCATGAAGCCTGCACGTCGGCGTGTGACATTCACAAGACGGCACACACCTCGCGGACGACTCGGTCTCTCTCGGCTTAAGTGGTCGTCCTTGCCGCAAGGACGTTAAATTGCGTAGCAGGAAAGCCCAACGCCCGGGGAGTGGAACGAACGCGCACGGAATGGCGTAAAAAATCGCGCACGAAAAGAATCTTCGCGAATCGCACGAAGAATTAATGCAGCGGCCCACCCTGGCACCGGATGGGGATTAAGTGGAAAGAGAGATTGGTCGAGGGAGAAAAAAAAATAACGAAGACGACGACAACCGGATTGACATCTGGGGAGGAGATAAAACCGAGTGGACACCGCGCGCGACAAAACGAGCGTGACGAGAGCGCGGTAATTTGTTAAGAGTCTCCGCAAGAGATCCACACCACCTCTACCGGTCGGCCACTTCTTACACCCGGGGAAACCGGGTCGGCGGCGGCGGCAGCAGGTCCCAATTTATGGTGTCCCAATTTGGAATGATTTCTACTTGGACCTGCCGCCACTCCGACAGCGAAGTATTAGTTTTCGTTGGCCGATAAGCGGGTTGCCGAAGAACTCTTGCACACCTGCGTCGCCGTTAATGAGGTACCCCGAATTCCACTCGAAAAAAAAACGAACCTCAAGCGAGTGGTGGTGTGTCACGCGTGAAACCAGAACGGACCTAATAAAACTCGAAATCAATCCCCGACCGGCCCGCAGTCAATCCCCGATCCCACCGCAGGGATTCATTAGTTGCCACGTATTTTATCCCCAGCCATCTCCTTGGAAGCGTCAATTTATTCCTCAACCCAATCAATACGAGCGCGAGCTAATAAAATTGCCCACTCCGGGGGCTTCACAGCCCGATACAATTGAGAAATGGCCAGGGTTTAAAATTCGAACAGAAACAAAACTGAATTTCAAACATCCGAAACAACGAAACAGGAATTTTATGCACCACGATCAGCGGCGAAATCCCGAGTCCCCGAAGTGTTCCCGAAAAACCTGTTGGGTAACTCTCGCACTCTCGCGGATCCAGATTTTCATTCCAGCATCTGGTCTGGTCCCCGTTTGCAGATCTCCCTTTCTCGGTTTCTCTCGGTGGTCGTGATCGGTGCACGTGTACGCTTTGATCGCTGCATCACCTGGGGGACACATTCCCAGCGTGGACTTGGAACATGAAACGCAATTCCCAATTTTATTTATTAGTCCACGAGCAATTCAGGGCCAGTAAGGAGATGCCACAACGGCGCGACACAAACATAAAAAGACGAAATATGTGCGTGGTGCCAATTTCTAATTTGTGGTCCAAAGTGCGACTCCCAAACCTGATCCAGTTACAGACCGACCTCTAGGGTGCTGGCTTTCGTCGGTTAGCTTCCGATCGGATGGGTCCTAGTATGAACTACTACTCCTCAGTCACCCCCAGCAGCGAATCTTGACTCGTCTTTTGTCAAACAGCACTTGTCGGGGTCCACTGAGAGTGGCCCAGTCTTCCCGTCAATGGCGCCCTCAATTTCCAGTTTGTTCGCCGTTTCGACGGAGCTCGAGGGCCTCCGGCAACCTGTGTCAACAACACGGCGGCGATGGTGTAAATCTGCCCGCGAATGCGGGTTCACCGCCCAAACTACAGGCACCCCACCCGGCACGGTGTGACACGAGCCAGAGTCAAGTGTTCCACTTGGCAACTGCGGGCGCTATAGACACAGCTGTCCCGCTTCTCGTAACAAAACACCCGCCCTGTGTGTCGCGATGGCAAAAATGAAAGTTCTCAGTTTGTGTGACGCGAATCCCCATGAACCTTCGGGAGGCGCCCGGGCCGTGAGTGGGACGACCGACCGATTCTATGGCGCAGGAAGTTCCTGTGGACTAACGTGTTCCTAGGCGGGCGCCTGTCAACTCTCCGATCCATCGTAATCTAATGTCCGTCAACGAAATGCCCACAACACACGTCGCTGTGGGTTAATTGCAGCCCTATGCAAATTGCCCCGGCCGTGCACTGCATCATCTGACCTTGGCCAGTGCAGTGGCAGCGGTCGACACGGAGCGTGTTCCTCGAAGCGAAGGTAGACTCAGTTGGCACACACAACAAGGGCTGCGGCGTTGTTGCGAAACCGACGGTTGCAGGTGGCAACCATGGGCTGCCGGAATTAGCACTGGCCAGCACTTATCTGGCTGGAAGCATTTGGCCGAAGTGGGCTGCTCCGAGGCGGGCTGGACAAGAATTCAGCATCAAACATCCTACTGCTACCGAGAGAGTGGAATTGCCATAAGAGATACATAACCGGAATCGTTCCGCGATGGCGGACGGATGGGCTCGGAATTGCGGAAGGAAAACGGCGCTGTGACGCCTACAAACAGAGAACCACAAACTACAAATTGAAGAACTTGGAACCCTGTCGGTTAACGCTTTCAAAAAAAAGCCTTACCTTAAATTTAAAAAATGCACTTTCTGACACATCTTCGAAAAGGAGGTACCTGCCACGCTGTCACGCTTTCGGAGGCGCAGTTTTCAGCGCGCCGAGCCGTGGGTCTCAGATCGAGTATCACCGCAAATTAAAACTAACCTCCCGCAGTGAGGAAGCCAAGAGCCCCCGAAGAGATGCTCGATTCCTGGTGGATCTCAGCCAAAATCGCCGTTGTTCCGGCGATTGCGGCAATCCTTCATTTTACGTCACCTGGCATGTAAAAACAGACCCCAAGAAGTCGAACACGACAACGACGATACGCTTGGTCACGACGAACGCCACGCCAGTCGCAAGTTCTTGCCCATCGGCAAGGTGGTGCCAACCGACCACGGGCTTTCTCCACGAAAACTTGAGTGCGCGTGTGCAAACGCGCCAATCCGTGCCAAGAGGTCACCGAATGGTCAACCGTACGTAACCGTTTTCTGGAGCCCCCCCCTCTCTCTCTCTCTCTCTTTTCTCTCTGTGGCAGCGCGAAAAGAAGCGAAAGAATGAATTACGACCCACCCCGGACGATTGCCGAAGCGTCAAATTAGCACGGGAACGAAATCTAACGGGATACAGGCCCCGGGCCAACCGGCCCAAGTCAGCCGCTGTCAAGTGGAAAAAATCGCGATAAACGATGATCTACACTCACTCGGAGTGCGTTCCGCGTCAAAAGCATCGCCACACTTTAATGCAATTAAAAACTTCCACAAAAATTAGCTCAAAATTAGCCCGAAACGAAGGCCCCCGTTGGGTGGGGCACTAAACCCGAAGTATTGACATTAAGCCGGCGTTCGTACCAATATTTATGGCGCACGGGGGCCTTTCTTTGCCCACAACAAGCTGAGCCACTGTTTAGGTTCATTTTATAGTTTAAAACGTTTGCGCGACGGTACAATAACCATTGACGATCGCTGTCGTATCGTAAAGTTCAACAATCACGCCAAAAGCCCTGTTTGCGTTGCCTGCACGGCCGGCCGACGGCCGACCATTACAAACTCTTTGAGCCCAGGGGCCCAAAAACATTCAATGACACCGAAGTACGAACCCACGGTAAAAAAATAACATTCGCCCAAAAGCAATAGGAAGACGACGGCGAGTGGTGCTGAAGAAGCAAAAACATTAACAAATTTTACTTGCGCCACCGGCCGCCAGCAATTGTAAAAAAAATGGCGCAACACCTTCAGACGTTTACTGTTAGAAGAGAGGGCCCAAAAAAAAAACGAAGCGCGCGAAGGAAGCACAGATACATTTGTAATGGCCACCCCAGAAGACGCGGCCCTGCGAATTCCTCCGTGGCCGGAAGAGAGGCTGATCTAAAATTCAAAATCTCCGTCGTTCAGAGATGGGTTCAAGCTGTGACCGGGTTCGGGCTGCACGGCACTGCACGTGCTTCGATTGGCAAACTCTGGCACCAGCAGGGAGCAGAAGGTTCATCACCCAGTGCCCAGATACGGGTGGCCGTTTAATAAGTTTCAAAACTGACTCCGTAACTCAACACCTCGAGTCGGAGCGCGCCACGGCCGGATGTGGGCACTGGCAGAAGAACAATGGATCAATAAAAACTCAAGCTGCCAACCGGAGTCATGCAGCGATCGCGCGGAAGACACTGCGCGAGGTTAAAGTCAGTGCGCGAGTGATCCCCGGGCCTCCAGCGTCCAGCGGTTGAGAATGATGGTCGGGGTCGCTGTGAGCTTCTATCCATCAGTGGCGAACTTTGCCACCAACTCCCATAGGGTGGACCGAGGATGAGATCGTTAGGACACGGCCACACCGTATTATGCAATCGGTTGCCACCATCTTCAGCCAAGTGCCATCACCACGCATCGCTGGGCGCACCACCCACCCACAGGCCGTGAGTCATAAAGTTTTGATTTTAATTTCACGCCTCGCCACCAGAGGACACGGACCCGGGTGGGGCGGACCCGGGCCGGACATACTTGCCATTCCGGACCGGTTCGCGTTGACCTCCGCGCGCTGGCGACCAACACGCATCGTCTGCTCGCTCGCTCTCTCTCTCGCGCGCGCAGAAATTAAGATTCAAGTCACTGGCACACGGCCACGGCTCTTGACCGTGTTGGTAATTACCGGCTCACAGGCCTTCCCTCCGCACGTCAGTGATAAACGCCTTTTTACGCTTCGGCAAGCCCGAAGAAACGGCCACCATCTGATAGCGCGATGGGGAGTGTTTATCTCAGGACACACCCGTCAAGGCAATCGGTGGTCACCGGTGAGGTCAAGCTGAGCGTGAATGTATGTGTGTCCTTTCAAGGCCGTGGTGAAAACACTAAACCCTCACGGGACGGCGATGCAAGGTCTCCTCTGCCGCGCCAAGGGTCCGTCGGGCAAGCCAAGTGCTTCGCAGTTCGTAGCAATGAAAAACCCAAACCCGCATCGGTCCGCATATCAATCAAGGAAGTCACGGGGGAAGTTGTTGTTGCGCGCGTGGTTGATTGATGACAGCCCCCGGTGACCAGTTCATTGGACCCGCGGAGTGAGTGAGCGATCGCGTTGTCTAGGAATTTCCAGCGCCCAGTTTGGGGCTGGCGTTGGCATTTTATCCTCTGTTGCCACGTGAACCCGTGGCTTGTGTGAGAAATCGCAAATTATCAAAAAATGTCCCAAACTTCACCGGCCTCAGTAGGAAAACATGAGCCACATGAAGCCATCGCACAGAACGTGCGGGTTCTCTTTGGCGAACATTAGCCGGGCGAGAGAAAAAACGCATTAGGCACAAAACAGTAATCAAATGCTGGCTGACGCATGGTAAATAGGAAGGCCAGAACGTACACACTGAACGCGGAAGCCTAACCAGCGCAAAGCAACAAGAAATAAGGATTAACCTGCGCGCCATGCAAATAAACACGGCGGGGATTTTGTGGCTCATCCTCCATTTAATTGGTTCCGTTGTCTGCAACTTCAATCCAACGCTATCTAGCTATTGCGTCATCTCCGGTGAGAACTACGGGACTGACTGGGCGTTTCTGATTTTTCTGACCCGTTTTTTGCTTTCTCCCATCGCCAACCGCCGCTGACCTTCACAAGGACTTAGACGGGGCCGAAGAACTTTCGGGACGGTTTGATTTTCGTGGTCTGCAGAAATCGTGAATCCCTGGGTTCTTTTTCCAGTTTCCGTTTCCATCTTTCCGCAAGGATGATCTGGTGATGGGACACTACAATGAATAAAAAAACAATGGTGAACCAGACAAACCGGTTGTGAAACCCGACTCTGTTTTTGTGCCTTAACTTTTCATGTTTTCGGAATGATCGAATCACGAAAAAAGCTTGTCCAACATTTTTGCCATCCTTCGGGTTATCACCATAAATTGTTCCCCCAACGACGACAGCAACGAGCACTTGGCCCCCAGCTGGAGCGTGAGCAATAAAACTTCCCAAAATAACGTCGACCACACACCCAGACCGAAAAGATTATTTGGCTATTCATTCACACATTATGTGTTTAAAATTCAAATTCGCGCCTCTCGCGGGAGGTCGCAAGTGCAACCGAGTCGAGAGGGCAGTTGAAATAAATATTCGCGATCCGAAGCATGTTTTTCCGCTTTTATCCGACCCCGATCGACCGTGTGCTGTTGATGATCGAATCTGATGCCCCGATATGGGCGTAACAGTGTCCGGCCGAGCAAACGAACCAACATTCGGGGCCCCGAAAGCATCGGATCGCCGATCGCCACTGTTGCTTTCATATTTCGCATTCACAATTGTGCTGCGCGGCCGCTCCGAAACCACCGGCCTCATATCAGATGGCGAAACATATCCTGTTTCCAGCGGTGCAACATGCCACATAAAGTGGGGCGTTCGAATGGGGCCCACCAAAAAAAACCGTGAAGATTTCCGGCGACACCAGCCGACGGCTCAATTGTCCAATCGAACACAATCGGCTCGGTGCCACCCGGGCCCCCGGGGAAGGGAATGTTTCGAGCACCATCAGCACCGGGGCTGACCGGTTCAGTTGTCATAACGGGGATTTCTTTCACGATATTAATTTTTACCCATGTTTGGCCGGTTTCAACATGAGTCTTTCGGGGCGAATCAAACTAAACAACAACAACAAAAAAACAACCCAAACAACGGTTCGGGTTTGGAGTCCCTCTCTCAAGGACTCGCCGGCCAGCGAGAGGCGTTCGAAAGTTTTTGGCACAGGTTGTGCGCGGCCGGGCTTAATGATCGGCGAAATGCTTCGCTAAATGAAGAATGTTTAACTTGCGCTCGTTTTCGGGCTCCGGGTCTCTCCCGCGCTCGGTTTCCTTCTCTCCAGGTGGAATCCAGCTTTCGAGCGGCTACACAAGAATTTGCCACCTTTCGTGAGCCTGTTTTGTTGGTCCCTGACACTTGCAGCGTACACGATACCGAGGAAGGTGAGCATGAAACGTGTAGCGCTGTGGTCCAAACGATCCGTATCGAGCTCGTAATGTGGCAAAGCTGCGATTTGCGAAGTGACTTTCAGCGGTCGCTGAAGAGTTAAGTAATTTGTGCTAAAAATAGTCATTTTGAGACACTCGTGGAACCTGTTCGATTCAGTAAGGTCACTATGTAACACATGTAAAGCTCTGCTCCTTAACCAGTTTCCGTGCGATAGGCTCAAAAATTGTAGCACAAATTCCGGCATCATCATCAGCCCACAACAAAGCCGCCCTGCCGCGGGTGTTTGGGTGCTGGCGGTGAAGAGAATATTAATGATTGTGGCGGCTTCCAGAAATCCGCTCCAATCCGCTGGAAATGCGGAAAAAATGTTTATTCATGCAAATTAATTTGATACGATTCGCAAACCATTTTTGGCCGACCGGTCCGAATAATGTGATGTGTTACTTTTCCAACCCCTATCTTAGTCGGCCGCCGCCGGCGCACTTTGGACCGCAAAATTATGCAACGATCCTCTGCCCAAAACGCTAACCCATAAACGGATTGGGCCAGAAAAAAAAAACACAACGGGAACGAGCATAACAAGACATAAATTCAAACCTTTCCCACCGCCGGCTGGCCCGCCGACGACTGGCGAGGCAGATTCGTCACCGCATTTTATGATCGCGCGGTGAAATTGATAATCAAATTAGGCACCATCGTCGCTGCCGGTACCCGCCTTGCCGGTGGACGTCTTTTCGCGAATGGCGTTCCCTTTTCGGACCTGGGCTCTGCGTTGAGGAATCCACCGTCTCCAACCCCGGGGGGAAGATGTTGAAAAGATGGCCAACTATTACTGTTACTGCTGCCTCTCTTCATGGGGCTCCACGTCGAGCGGTTCACCTCGACGCAACTAAAGCCACCCGGCGGGGCCAGTTAAAAATGAAAGAAAACAATACTCCCAACAATGGGGTGGCTACTATGGGGCGGCGTTTCGCGTCTTTTGCCGCGCCCATGCACCATGAAATTCAGTTACGGAAAATTCAACAACATTCGCCGTGAGGACCCTCGCGCCAAGAAGACGCCAAGCAATGGCTCATCCGGGCGGCGGCCACTTACTATATTAGTCAGCCACCCGACCCGGCACACTCGCCGTGGCTCGGGCTGAAGCCTCAAAGGGGCGGTGGGCTGGTGCCAAGGGCAGCATCGTGCCAGCTGAGACACGCCGACAGAAGTAAAACAAATCCAAAGGCCAACTCCCGGTCCCCGGCGGGGTGGGTACGAGCCCCGAAATCAAGCCTAAGGTTGTTGCCTTGTACCGAAAACAGCAGCGCAGTAGTACCTTCTTCCCCGAGGGGTGGTGCGTGCTTGAACCGGCTATGACCGGCCGAGGATTATAAAAACGAAGCCATAAAAATGGAAGAACTGCGGAGAACGAGCAGCTGATTGTGAAATCAACAACAGCATACACGAGCTAAATTGTAATTTTATCTCGCCTTACAGCCGTAACGTAGAACGATTTTGATAAAATCATGGATATAAAAATATTAAACTTGCAAAAATTTTGTGTGAAAAGAATACACTGCTCAATAAAACAGAAAATCAAACACAAGGAATGGATTACGCCACAGTAAATTGTGCGCGTCTTTTTTGGCAGCCATGTGAACTGTACAGCTGAGGTTTGGCCAACTTCGGACCCTTTCTTCGCATCATTCGACCTTCTGAAGGTTCCCATCGAAAGCCTACCGGCGGTGGGTCGTTTACGGTCGTCGTCTTGCGTTCCGTCCGAAAGGGAGCACCCGTTCAAGGTCAAGCGTCGATAAAAATTTGCATAAACTCCTCCGAGACGTTCGTGCAAACGCATACTCTCCTTACCGAGGCGCTCAAAAACTGCTGTGACCGAAGGCATGTGTCGCAACAGGCGAACATAATAATTCCTGGTGCGGACCCCGTGATTAACATGCCTGCGATCTTCGTTTACTCGAGAGACGAAGCAAATTGAGCGATTTTTGTGGAGCTCAAAACGGTGCCGCGTTTTTAATTTGACAAACGCTCTCCGTGCGGTACAAAAACTATTTTTGCGTGTAATGAAAACTGGATACCATCTTCATTCCGAGCAACTTCTTCAGGTGGGATCGAATCATCGATCGAAAGAAAACTACAAATTACCGATCATCAGATGTAACCGTGGGATCGTGAGACGAACTGCACGAGTTGCCGACCGAGCAGCGGACGCAATCTGCTTCTGGCGCTAAGCGAGCGATGACGTGATTTATGCAACTGCAACTTTGCATCCGGACACACGGGCCGCTACAGGGCAAGCTTTGAGAACGGAACTGCTGACTGCAGTCCACGGACGGCGGGGTCAACAGCAGCATCTACGCGTGCCCCAGGGGGGTTTGCGATTGCGTCAGTTGCGGATTCAGCGGATTTGGCAACACGTTTCTTAACCGATGCCCTGCAGGGTTGTCGGGGTGGTTTTTTTAGTTCGCCGGTTCCTTCCAACCGCGCATACACGTGACGCAAACGTCAACGAAGCATTGCACTAATGACGGAAAATCATTCGCCGACTGCTGACGACGACGATTCTACTCAATGCCACGGTGGTGGGCCCAGAGAGAGGCCACCATCGGGCACACAATCGGGCACATAAATTAGTCTTAATGAAGCCGGAGTTGTGAAGCGGCATTTACGGTACGCTTACTCTCCACTGTTGGACGCACCCCGGATGGCAAAAAAGTGTTCTAGATTTTTTGCGACCCTTTTTTGGGGGCAAGACTTTAAACCGATAAAAACCGGAACGAAATATGTTTTTTTTTGTCACAGTATGGAATACATTTTATTTATTGCTCTTTTAGTAAGAAGCAACCCTTAAGGTGTCTGGGTCAACGTATTGATGTCGGTCAGTTGATTGGCACATCGTCAGGTCGAGGACGCTGACTTCATCCTGATCTGCTGCTTGTTTGATAAGCAAAAGAGTGTGTTTCCCTGCGTCCGTTTGGATCTTGTGCGAAGCAGCATGACTTCATCGATTAAGCCGGTAGCAGCGAAAGATTGAATCATTGAGATGCGCCCCGGGGGAAGGCTGATGTCATTGGATCGTTATGTGCGTTTCCAGTTTCGACACTTTGACCACATCAACGCGCTTTCTACTAAAGTGACTGTAAGGGGAAGTTTTTACGTAGCGTTTAATTGATGCGGACCCCGCAAAGGCCTTTAGCCAAAATGCTAAACAGTGTATGAATCATCACCTCGAACAGCACTTAGTGCTGTGGGGAAGGCGTCAGACGGAAACGTAGAACCAACGGCGGATTGCCGTACAAGGGAAACCATTGTGCGGAAATGCGACCGTTGCGCTGTCGCCAGGAAGGAAATCGTTCTGATGCGCGCCTACCGCCTATCATTAGCCGACAAACAGGGCATAAGCAATGAGTGTGTTCACGCACTTGCTTTGAGCAGAACGAGAAGAAACGACAAATGAAGTGACCGAGTAATATTTTATCTACTAAGAAGCTCCATCATTAAAGGTGGCTGAATTAAGCACATGGCATTCATACCTTCCAAAGGCACAGCCTCGCCTAATTACAGTGGTGCTTGTTTCATAAAAACCCCTCAAATGCAAGCACCGCAGAGCTGTTGGGAGACTTTAAGCAGAAGAGCCGCAGAATAATGATGTCCTCTCACCGGCATGCGAAAAATGGTGCACATTCATTGTGCGCCGTTAGCTAACGGGTTCTCGGTTACGTGACAACCTGGGCACACCGTACGCATCGGATAATTTCTGTAGACATGCAAGCAATCATTACCCCTTGAGAAGCGCCTTCGCAGAGATTCATTGACAAAAGAAAGCCCCAAGATAGTGACAAAGATCAGCTGTTTAACACTTACGGTGTCTTCTGCCTCTTGCTGCCGCCGTCGGGAGAAACTCGGTGCTTTCGGTGTGCTGGGAAATCGGTGGCCCGGCAGAGGTGTTTTTCGGTTTATCAGGGCTAAATGTCGAAATGTTCGCCACCGCTTAATTGTGCTCCGTAAACCCAAATTCACGATCACACGGGGCGAGCAGCAGCCCCGCCATACGCAGCACAAGTGCAAACAACACTTTCTCTCATACGGCGGTGCCCCGATCGGATAGCGGCTTGTTACTTTCTTCAACCTTTGGGTTGCGCGCGCGGCTCGCCTTACTTGGCCACAACATTCGCACTCGCCGCCGTTGCACTCCCGGCGAACGCACCAGATTTGGCCACAATTGCGCACCGCGGGCGTCGCCTTGTAACAAGAAGTGGGATCATCCACTCACTTGCTCAAACCATTCATCACTAAAATACAATAAAAGAAAACATTCACAACAACAACACACAAAGATCACTGCCGAATCCGTTCCCGGTTCGCGATAGTACTTCGGATGCTGAAAGAAGATGATTGAGATTATTTGACTGGCCGACGGGATGGATTATTCTTCGGTTCTCTCTCTCTCTCTGTCTGCGATCAGCTGACACTGCGTGGGATCCGAAGCGATTCAATATTAATGTCCGATCGTTAAACATTGAAAAATCCAATCGATGCAAGTAATTTTATCACTGTAAAAACTAAACATGTATTAATATGCTCACTTCCGAAAAATGGAATGGCGGAGCCAGAATCTGGAACATCGATCGGTTGGTTGTCAAAAGTTTGTTTGTGTTGCGCGAGGTCAAACGGCTGGAAGCGACAACACGGTTCATCGATTCGGTCGGTCAATCCGTTCTTTCTCATTGGTCGCTACTTTCGCACACCGGATCCGGATTCCACGGAACCAAATCGGGCTACCGTTACCGGGCCAACGCACAATCAAACCGCGCCTACAGAGAGTCCCGGTGTCGCACGGTCACCGATTGATGCAAATCGTCTACCTTTACGGTTGCGTTGCACTTCACTCGATTATTGTGTAGAACACCTGGGAGCGTAAAGAATTCAACCGGAACGCCGCGAAATACGATTCCCGTGAATCAGACACATGAAAATAAACAAACGGATGGTGGAGCCGGTCCACAAACGAAACGCTTCCAACACAAACTTTCCAAGCTGGTTTAATCAAACGTGTTTCAATTTCGTAAGGATCCTTTCCTAAGGATATTTCGGACTACAAATACGTAAACAGCACCACTCGGTTTCAAGCAAAAACGTGATCGCGACTTAGCGATCGTAGAATCGGCGGTATGTTTCTGTTTTAACTTTTAACCCTTCGCCAAATGCATAAACATTGTTGTTGTTGTTATTGTCTTGATTACAGAGATTTTGAGCCTGAAGCTTCTTTCTTTTGCAGGTTTGTAGTTTATTGTTTTGCACCAACGAATGACTTCGACGGGAAATTACCTATACACGAGCGCGCGTCCGTTCCCGGCAAACGTTGGAAATGTTAACTAAAGCACCACTCTTATTTTCAGCTTGAACGTTGTTATTGTTTATTTGTTTATTGTAGCTAGCGAGCTACGAGAAGTTTAAATATTTCCTTCTTGCTCGAATTTTAATTTTTTAGGCTCTGCACTTTCTGACCAACTGAAGATGTGGAAACCTTTCCTCTGAGAATCTCAACACGGTTCAACGTAACTTTGAGCCTTCGAACCTGAAACCTGATGACGAACCTAACCAAGTGCTGCGAACGTCAATATCCAGCCCCGAATAACATCAAATTCAAATTGAATGAAATATAAATTTCGCAGTTTTTTTTTTATATTTTGCGCCACGAAAGTGAATCTGAAATAATTTAATAAATTAATATTTAAAATCTGATTAACAGTTAAAACCTTAATGAACAATGTGATCGAGGCAACCATTGCTCTGCGTTCTCGGTCTCTGTTTTTCTGACACTGAACGGTTGATTTTGTGTTTTCAAACAACTGAATAAACTGCAAAATTCCTCTGTTTTATTGTTCCTCCAACAAATACCAGTTTCTTTTAATAAACTGTTAAATCTGTAGTCTCTTTAGCCGTAACCTAGAGCAAACACTATCGCAATTATTGCTAAATGAAATCCGTTGGAACTGGACTTGATCATTTAAACGTAATCGGCTTGCGCTGCTCGATGAAACGTTTCATCGATGAATAGGTGGATCGAAAATCTACCAAGCCTTGGGTTTTGGGCAGTTAGAGAACGATTCAAACTGAGACTGATTTTTACGCACGAAACAGCGTTATTCTTAATGGCAACAACATTAGCATCGATTCGTTGTATGTTTTTCTTCTTTATTGTTTTTCATTTGCTTATAGCTTATATTTATTTCATTTGCTAATTAAAGATTTGCTCGTTTCAAATTGTACTTCCTTGGGCGATTTCACTAATTCGCCTTGCAGTACCATTGCGATTATGTTAGTTGTTTTTACAAAATGTCACCAGTTGTTGCACAATATAAGCCCGTACATTAACGCTAATAAAATTCTCTTAAGCGATTACGATCTATTGTGTTTTGGAGATTTTTCAAAACTCAAGCTCTCCTGGACAATATTTATCAATCAGACTCTGATAATATGGCCATAGGGCGTCGATATCCGGAAGTTTGGTGGATTTAGTATACAGGTCGTAGCGACTGCAAAGAGAAAGGAAAATTAAAATTGGAAATCATTTGGACCAAGCTATGGTACTTACTTGAACATCAGCACCCATTGCTTGGTCTCCTCGTCTTTCTCTGTCGTTAGATGTTGGTAGTCACCCCCGGAGTGCCAAGGATAGAAGGAGTGGTAACGGATCATATGGAGCGCCTGTTCCGGCAACGTGCACTTATTGTGCTTCAACAGCCGGAACAGGAATTCATCGTGTCCCCACGACATGGTCAGATTTTCCAAACCACACTGTGGCTGGTACATCCCGTTCTTGGTACTGCAATGAGGGAATGGGTATGTTTTGAAGTCTAAAAAGACCCTGCAAAACCACCTTCACTTCACATACTTGTACTTGGGGTTCAGGCCATCCACATTGTCGGTGAAGCTGTCCTCGCGGTACACGATGCTCTGGCCCCACTCGCACCCAACCGGAAAGGTATCGCCCACAACAGCCCACTGGGGCTCCCCATAGAAGGCCATCACCTTGCCAAGGTCGTGTATCAATCCGGTCAAGTGAAGCCAGTCCAGCTCCGGAAACTCTTCGCGCGCCCGTTCGGCCGTTTGGAACGCGTGCACAATGTTGGGAAGGTCCAGATCCGGATCCGACTCATCGACTAGGTCGTTAAGCTTTTCCAGCGCCTGCCGAACGGTTGCTTTGAAGTGATCAAAGTGGAGCCATTCCTCGTGACGACCTGTGACAAGAATAATGTGATGAAACTATATTTTTTAACCGTCATCTCAGTCATAAGGACAGCCGGCGGCGGCATCCAACCTTTGTTGCGAAAATGACGTGCCGTACGATGCACATGGTCGAGAATGTGAATGCGTCACCCTGGAGTCTATTTGTTTGGCACGATTCCTACTTGGTCCATTATCGCAAACTATCAAAACAAACCGGCCTTCCTTATCGCATAATCGGCGTCGGGGACGCGTAATAGCCTTCCGTGATATGATACAAATCGGCAAACAAGAGCGGGACCTTTCTATTGGTTCCACACCGTTACAAGGTTGTTTGCGAAACGGATGAATGGAAAGCTTTTTGCGTTGCAGTTTTTTTTGGGCCACATACCAATCGTCTTATCACTATGGACGCACTTATCAATCTATGATATCACTGAACACAATTGAAATTACGCCTGATGTGGTCATAACAATGGAGCTGCTAGCTATAATCCAAAATTATCTTTGGTTTTTTATGGCCTTCGTTGGCACTTGCCAAGATTTTGGGTTGCGTTACAACCTAAATCACCACCACCCGAAGGAAAACAATGGATTCTTTCAAATGACCATGTTTGACCTAGTTGTACTTACCTTTAACGAAATCCACCGTTTGGTGCGTGTGCATTAACTTGTACGTGCGTCGGACGCGTTCCTTGAGAGGATCATTTTCATCGACCGAATAGTCCCGAAATTTAGACACTTCCTTATCGGAAAACTTTGGCTCGGGACGCAGCAGCTCCGAAACATCCAACACATTTGGATGCTGTGAAGGAGAAGAACGGTGAAATGGTGTAGAAAGTGTAACCAAATAAATACTGTAACCTCCTAAACACATTAAGCTCAATGGCTTAACATCACTTCACCGTTACAACAATTAAATTCTACTATTATACTAAAATAGTGCACTTAATTAACCATACCTGCTCAACAATAATTTTCATGATAAATTTAAAATAAATAACTGGAACACTAACAATGAAGTACTCTGCAAAATTTTCTCACTACTCTATCGATCACCGGTAAATCACTGTACGTTCTCGTAGCGGATTCTGATAACAGTACAACGATCGTCGAGAATGCGCGGTGCGCAAGTGCTGGTTCCAATCTCGCGCGCAAAGACGGACTAAAGATCCTGACAGAACGAAACAGCCATTTTTATATACGGCCAGCCACGCGCCTGGCCGAGAGATAGTCCGCGCGCACCTCGTCGGTGTCCATCGGCGAAAAAACCCAGCCCACGGATGAGATTAGTGGTGGTGGTGGGTAAAAGAAAAAACGCCACCCGAACATGGCTGTCCAACACCCGGGGGTCTGGGGCTGGCGATTCGTGGTGATAACGGTAATCGTGTATACGGATTGAAATTGTTTGATAGGTGAGCGTTGTTTTACTATTTGTTCCATAAAGCTAATCGATGAGATAGTAGCGAAGTAAGCCGATAGATACTGCAATTAAAGATTGGATCCTTTAACATTGTGACCCTCAATTGTGACGGTGATCGTAAGTATGGGGGAAATAAAATTAAACGCATTTGATTTTAACCATAACAAAAACAAATCAAATTGACTGGCTGAGGTCAATATGAAAATGCAGTCGCGATATGTTTAGGCGCAGCGAACACGAAAGCACTGCCGCACGTGAACACCTCGACTAGACAAAATTGAGCGTGATTTAAATTTATTCCTGGAACTGGAGCAATCCAGATTGGAGTTATGTGCCTTGGGGAGGTTTTATCGCACTATAGATAGATTACGATTGAGCCGCCTCCCGTCCACGGCCAAGAACAAACGAAGTACATCTCGTCTCGGTGGTGTTATCAGCAATGAATTCTAATTTTCAGTCAGCATCATTTTATGCTCCGTGCTCAGGGTTGGCTCCACTGTCTGTGAGTGATGTAAGCAAGGGTCGGAATAGTAAGAAGAATGCACAGTTGCTGTTTCCGATAACTTGTCTCGTGACCCGCAAACACATGTGATCACGATGGACCACCAATCCAGCGGGATGATGCGCTTGGGAACCCAAAAAATCATCTCCTTATCGTCTCGTGACGATTGTTTGTTTAAATATTTACACAAAAAAGAAGAAATATTTCACAACCGCTCAACTGTACAAAGGGACAACTAACTATGCCTCTTAATCATCGCCTATGACTACCGGCAAAGGAGTTCAACCGGAATGCATATGATGATTGCGCTATCAACATCCTGGAGTGAGGTGGCACTTTTTGTCTCTACGAAAAGAGCAAAAGGTGGCCATAAAAATCGCAATGCTTATAATTATAATGATCCATTAGAATGGCAATAATCAAACAATTAGTAACGCCGAGGTTCGTTCCACTGTAATCTCAATACCGACGTCAGCTATACCAGTTTCTTCTTGCTGTGCCCCAAGATGCCAAAAGATGATTTCTCTACTTAAATAAAACTTAGACGAACATATTTGTTATGCAGGTTCATTAAAATACATTTTATTAAACAGTTCATTTTTCTTATCAATTCCAATTTTGCAGGCAGAGCACCGACGTGCATCGATTGTACTCTCGGTCCGTTATCTACCATCGGGATGACTGATCCCTGTTCGTCGATATGATTCGTGGCGATTTCATGGTCGTTCAGCAATCCCAGTATCTCGTTCTGGACGGAGGAGGATATCGGTCATCATGGCCCTTTCTGTCTCGTTCCTTTTTCTCATGCTGCCGCCTGCGGTACCGGCCATCCGAATCGCTATCACTCCTTCCGCGGGAAGCCCGACTGTTCGATCGATCTTTCGTTTGACTGTGTTTCTTTACGCGACTCGATCGCTCGTCCTTTGGGCGTCGATTTTCTGATCGTTTACTTTTCGAGCGGGATCGCGATCTGGAGTGCCCGCTAGACGCAGAAGGGCTCGAGTTCGCTCTGTGCACACGCGATCGTTTCACGCAAGGATTACGGCTGCTGTTCCGGCTGCGTGACCGCTTCCGGCTACGACTGTGACTGTGTCGTTTGTTGCCGGGAGACTTACTCTGACTTCGATCACGCTTGCTGCGTGATCGTTCACGAGACCGTGAACGAGAGAGTGACTTTTTCTTCGATTTCTTTTTCGATTTCGCCCGATTTCCCCCGTCCCTCGATCGATGCCGGCTTTTGGACTTTTTCTTCTTCGATCGCCGGCTTCCGTTCCTATCATTGTTACACGATCGTTCCACTTTGGCCACGTGGATTCCTCGCGAACACGAGCGCGACAACCGTGAACGAGAGCGTCGGGGAGCGAGTCGCGTTTCGCTTACCAGCACCACATCATCATCGTCATCGTCGATCACCGTCGTTACGGTTGTCATGATGGTGTTAAATCTCTGGTCCTTCGGTGATGCACTCGTTGAGTGTATCGAATGAATCGATCCTTCATCCACGTCATTGCTAACGTCACCATCGGGCGTAGGCGATTTCGTGCCTGGTGTGCGCTCTGCATCTACTGCGGCGGCCGAGACCGGCGTCTTCTGATCCGCGTGCTTGATAAGATTCACAAACATGCTAGCGCGTTTCTTGCGTTCCGCTTGTTTTTCCTTAGAGACCATTGGTTCCTGTTCCGTGGCTTGATTTTCTTCTGCACCGATGGACTCAGTTTGGATGGAAGCCTTCGTTTCATGCACGTCCTGTGTGCATGCGTCCACTTGGATGTCATCAACAACCTCCTTGTTTGAGTTAACGATTGTCGTAGATGTTGGTGGGACTTCCTCGCACAGTGGATTATTTGTCAGCTCAACTTCTGCTTGAGCAAGCTTTAGGCCGTCGCTAACGTGTTCCTGTGATTCGGTTTCTTTCACTGCTTCCTCTTCGTCGTCATCGCTCGCCAACACCTTGCTTCCGGCATCATCCTTCGCTTTGCGAGGAAGCGAAAAGCTTACCGGAGCTCCCAACTTTTGATGTTGAATCTTACTCACCGGAGCAGCAACTGTCTTGGGAGCTGCCGTATGGACTGTTATAATACCCAAACTTGGAGTCGTTTCCACTACGGTTCCATTTTCGGTTTCCATCCTAACAACCGTCGCTTTAGGCGGTGAGCTTGACGGGAACGTCGACGCAGATCCACCACCACTCGCGTTCATCCGTTGCCGCACGCAGTACGCATAATACGGGTAAAACTGATGCGCTTGGTTTAGAAACACGAAACGAGGATCCTTCTTTGCCCGTAGTGCTTCCTCAAAGCTGTAACCATTTTTTGCTACATAGATGGCCGTCCTATCGATTACGTGCTGAATGGCTAACGCGGGAACTGCTGCAGTGAAAGGAAGCAATGGCTCGGTTTCATTTTTTTCTCCAGTTTCGAAGGACTTTCGCTTTGATGCATCGTAATTTTCTTCATCGCTGCTTCCGGAATCGTACTGGACCAATCCGGCCAGCCCGGTAGACACTGATTTCACCTCCACGCATGTGGCCGGCTCCGAACTAACGACACAGCTTTCACTCTCATTCAAAAGCAATGTGGCCGATTGAGTAGCCTCGGGCGCCTGTTCTTCGTTCGTTTCAGGATTCTCCGACATTGTCGGTATGGGTGTGCCTGTGATTTTACTGATCAGCTGTGTGTACGCACAGTCGACCGAAGGTTTGTACTTAATTGTCGGGACAACGATCACCGGTCTAACACCAGCCACTTCACCATCTCGTTCGATGTCACCGTCCCCCGGTGCTACTTCTGCACTCTGTCTTTCCGTCTCATCCTGCTGCTCGACAGTGCACGGATATTGATTGGTTCGGAATGCCAACAGAACATGCCGATAGTAGCGAAACAGATGGCTACTTTGGTTGAGGAAATTAAACTGAGGATTGTTGGACTGTTTTGTTTTCAGCAGAATCTCCATTTGGACGTCCTGCGACGCGATGAACTTGGCCGTTTTCTCGATAATCGCGTGCTCTTTCATCGTTTCCGGAAGAGGAATGTCGGATGGTACTTCGAAGTTGGCTGGCAGTACGTACGGATCGTCTTCCTGATCGCTGGCCGAACGTTCCTCGACCGTCGCCACGGTGGCAGCTTCAGCCGGTGGTGCATCGTAGTTGAAGGCTATCTGGTTACCGAGCCTCGTCTCTCGTTTCAAAGTTTCTTCTGGGGAAAGAAAGCAAACAGTATTTGTTTGATTATTGTTGAACATTTTCGTTCAATGTGCACATCAGTCCTCACCCTGATACATCTCCTCCTCTACCTCATTTTTGAATAGACTGTAGTAGCGTTCGTTTTCACACAGGCGTTCCGCTTTCTGCTCCGCCGGCGTAAGACCCTCCAATCGATCCTGGTAACCTCCGGGCGGTGGTTCGTACGGAGTGAGATCGTGTAACGCACCGCGGGCATCATATCTGCTCAATCCGTGTTCGACGCAGGTGAAAAGGGTACAAAGAAAGAGAAAAAAGGGAAAGCAAAACGGATCGCAGATTAATATCGCTCCATTTTCGATCGACTCCTTCAGAGGAGTACAATTCAGTATGTTGGTGTGATTATTGGATGTCTCGCTGTTTTTTTCTAGATTTTATTTGTATTTGCTTGTTGTTTCATTGAATTTGTTCGTTTTCAACTATGCAAATCACATTAGACAAGACTTCGAACTTTTCTAGTATTTTAAATGTTTGACTAGGGCAAGAGGGCATTCGTTGATCATCATTCAATTATGTCTCACTATTTAATTTAATCATCGTTCATTCAACAATGTAGACTCTGTCTCGAATTTGCAATCGTCGGAACGGCGGGTGCGAGGCGGAAGACAGAAATCTTTTGTTTTTTTCATCGACTATGTTTCTTTTTGTTCGTTTTGTCCTCACACATCACAAGCAGAAGAATAGAGAAATAGAGAAAAAAATGTTGAGAATTAAAATAAACATTTATAGAAGTATATCAATTACCACATGTGTTATACATACCACTGCCGCCGAACGACTCTGTTGGGTTGAATTTGATTTGTTTAGAGACCTAAAAGTGAGAGTAACATACTTTTTTCGGAGCAATTAAACTGGTACGCGACCAGTTCAACTCGATCCGGAACGATGAAGTGTCAAACGAGAGTCTCTGGTGCACGACGCGGAAACATTAGACTGATCGTGCGCTTCTATTGGTAAAACTGGTACTGCGTTCCTCTCTAGCCTCGATATAGTGCACTGCAGTGCTATTCAATGGCCAACCGCAGTTCGGGTGTCTAACCCGATCACAGTTCCATTGGAACCAATTCCATTTGTATAAACCATCCCTTTTTTCGGCACAACGAGCCTTATCTGGTTGGTCATTGACCGCACGATGTACTGCTTGCCAGGTTCCATCAGGTTACTGCGCCATCTAGCTGCCGCCGTCGCTGCTGTTGCTGTTGCTTAGATTTGATCGGTACAAATGTTTTCTGATATTTCGAGTTTAGCAGAAAGAAAATGGTAAAGAGTGTAGAGAAAGGAGCTATTAACCTGTCTATCTTCAACTGATTGTCGCCCATCCATGGGATCAGATGTCGGCCCTGATCGATGTACCGTGCCCTTTCGTTGTCACGGAAGATCTTGCACGAGTAGCCAAACACAAGCAGATCGCCAAATTTCTCTTGAGCACCATGCTGCTGATGGTAGTGTCCCGTTTTACGCAGAATGCCCGACTCTCCGTTAGCTGCGCCGAACGAGTGTGCTCCGCCAGTCGCTGCTGTTCCGGTACCGCCGGGACTGCCTCTTCCCCCTAAACTGCCGGCCACATCGGACCCGTTGCCAATGCCGTTGCCGCTATCATCCGCGCTACCAACTCCCATGCCACTTCTCGCACCGCTGTTCAAGTGCCACCGTTCCGTCATTGTTTTTCAACGCAAATTCCCTCCACTGAACGGAACGCTCTAACGGCGACGGATTGCTCCCACGGCACGCACACTGTTCTCTTCCCACGCGGATCACAGCATTTCCTTGTAACAACCGGAAATGTGGGTTAAGGAATCAAACGCACCGATTTTTGCAACATTTTGCAAGAATTCACGCAGAGATTAGGCCAAGACGCTTCGTAGGAAAATTTTTGACAGACGATCTTTCTCCGGAGGCTGTTTTGTTGTTCGGTGAGCAACGAATTATTCACCACCGATCGGTGCTGTCAAAAAATTCACCTCTTGAAAACAAGCGAACCGGTTCGGCTGTGAAGGTGTGCGTGCGAGTGCTTGGCTTTTGTTCTTGGCTGTCAAAAAGGCTTTTTTCAGTGAAGTGTTTGGGTAATCGTGCACAGCAACTTTTTATCACAAAAATACTTTGAAATAATCTTCAGACAAAGGTAAGCATTGCTGAAAAACTTGCATGAGCCACTAAGGTGTATGTTGTGTTGGTTTTTCGGTTGACTCGCTGCTAAAAAACAGCGAAAACCGAACCTTTCCAACGCTCAAGTGACCTCTGCTGTTTCGACACAGTATGGCGGCATCTTGACGGCAGATAAAATTGTACAGACGCGAGCCTCCGGACCAAACTTCGACACCGTGAAGGCATCGCTAACGGGATGAAATTAGAAATCTATCTGAAATGTCTACTAAACTATTTTCGTGGAGGTCCTGGCCGTAAAGAGGAGTTGTGCCGAATGGTGGAAAAATGTGGTCTCCAATCGATCATAGCTTTGAAAAGGACAATATGATGCGGCCCTAGCAGATAGTCTCACTTGGGCTTTGCTTGGTTCTTGGAGCGTCGAGCGGACGCGCGAAACATTGCACACGAAGACCAGGTGCCTGCTTATCTACCACTGTTTGCCATTTTGGCATGCAATGATAATCAGTTGTGACTGTCTTCAAGGTCATCTGAGCATTTTGTAGAAACTATGGGAAATTTGTTGTTCAAGAGTGAATGAGCTTGGCCAGTTTGAGAAGGTCGCTGGTTGTTGATCGGTGTGTTGACGCATACTTTAATTACAACCTGAATTTATTCAACTTGGTTAAGTGCATGTTTTCCTTTTTGTAAGCGTTTATTTTTCTCAAATGGTATGCTAAGATTCGCTAAAAAGAACAAACATTAAAAACAATTTTCAAATGCCGGATACTTGATTTATGCATTAAGCGTTCGGTACAGAAATATTTGGCGAATCATGCAAATTGTGGTGCAGTGATAAAAGTATTGTATGTTTGTTTATGCTTCGCTACGAGTAAGGTAAGTATCTCACAACCCTGTCAATGTATGCGGTAACGCAATGTTTGTAAAATGTAGTCTCTGCAACGGGAGAAGCTGGATTTGGTTTACACTTACGTTTAGTTTTGTTGGCCTACCTAAATAAATTCACCAACATCAAGTTCAGTGTGTTAAAGTTGGTGTGTAAAATAGTTGAAGTCAGAAGTCTCGATTTACTTCTCGGTGTTTATATGAATTTATATGTTTTATATGAATGATGATGTTGAAGGCGATCGAAAGCATACCGGGTTGATCGCATATCGCTCGATGTTCGTGCGGCAGCCTGTTGATCGCCGAAAAGCATCGCTTCCATTAACTTTGTACTATCTTCTCTTACCTGTTCCTTTCAGATTTTGTCACGTTGTACGCGCTCGTGTTAAGACCACGGGCACGAAATCGCGAAAAAAATCTTACTTTTTCACTCAGAGATCTACTCTACATTTCCTTCTGTCATAGCTGGGGCTGTACTGTTTGCGAATTCGATCATTTCGATGGGTCATTCTTCGAATAAAAGAACGAAGACACGGCTTAAGGGCTTGTAAAATATACTACTACTTTTAGACGGTACAGTGTGTGAAAAGTGTTGGTGAACAAATATAACATCGCCTGTCGATTAACCAATCCGAACAATCCAAACTGCCGGTTGGCTTTATCATTACTATTTTTATCTTGCCCGCTATCGGTTTATCAGTGATCTGTGGTGAATAATTCAGTGGGGTGAATAGAACTAAGAGCATCACCGGGAAAAGCGACAGCTAAGAAAACTGCGCAGCTCGGAAACCGGAAAACAGGAGAGAGTACATTTTCCTCATTACTCCACCCGCCTGGTGCTCTCGAGTGTAAAAATGGAGGACGAAATGCAGGAGATGAAAAAGCAGGGCGAAAGTATTGCCCGTACGAAGGTAGGTACACTTTTGTTTTATATGCATTTGAAGTGAACATTTTTTATTTGAAATAAAGTTTTACAGAATAGATCAAAGGTTAAATACATGGAGTTAGGTAACCGACATAATAGGAAACCTACCGAGCGCCAGAACAAGCAATCGATCCCTAACGGGTGAAGATCGCCAACGGACGTGTACCTCTAATCTCGCGTGAAATGTCGCTCGAAGATCCTTCGCCGTACGCTGTGCGAAATTGTGACAAGTGTTGCTGAAAAGAGTGCAGTGAACCAGTTCACCGACAAGTTACAAGGACTTTGTGGAACGCAACCAAAAGTGTTCAAAACGTTTAATTACCAAGTCTAGACAGATCCCTTTTCTAGACGCTCGCCGCTGACCGCTCGTGAAAAGAACTAAGGAACGGCGAAGAGGCAATTTTTGAGTGTAAATCTAATTCTCTCTCTTTGTTTGTTTTTGTACGTTTATTTCGGAAAATTGCAGACCGAAATCGACATCGAAAATCATGTGCTCCAAGCAACGGTCAAACTGTCGGATGGTTCCGAAGGAAGGGTGTTTAGCCGCTCGCCCCGGAACAAGGACTTCCTGTTCTCGTACAGCTGTCACATCTGCGGTGTCCCTTGTCTGGTTGGTGAACGGATGCTGCAGATTCACATGGCCGGACGTCGTCATCAGGCCCGGCTAAATGTGAACGTGTTTGATGCCGAACAGTATCGGGCTTCCTTGGTGACAAAACCCAAACGTAAGACAAGTGAAAACTCTCCACACTAACCTCTCGTGGTAACCTGGGCTTCTTATGTGATTTCAGCATCACCGGGCACAGATGGAACGTCGGCCGCAGACTCCGCGGACGGTGCATTAGCCGAAGGGGAGAACAAACCTGCGGCGCAGCTTCAAGGCGTGCTGGATGGCTACAGATCGGGGCCACTCGTGGGTTTGGAGTACATCATCGAGGTGAAGGGCAACGACCTTACCTACCAGTGTGCCCTGTGCGATATTCGCGGTAATAATGAGAGCGGTATTACGACCCATATCATTCTGCCCGAGCACCGCATAAAGTTTCTCGAGAAGCACTATCCAACGGTGATGAAGCATCTCGCACCGTATCGCAACAGGGCCGGCGCCGATGCGAAGGAAAGTGTGTTTTGTCGGGTCGTACAAACGGTTTGCGAAGCGATCGAGGATCATCATGGACGAATGACACCGCAGGCGTACGAGGGTGACGATTTCTTTCGCAACAGGACAAAGTACATCCAGGCTGTGAAGTTTGGCCAGCACTTTGACGAGCATACTGGGCCGAAGTTTGTGGAGCTGATCGATAAGAAGGTACTGCAAGATTTGAAGTCGGCCGCCCAGGAGAACCCATCTGCTTCGGTCGATGGTGAAGGTGGTGGCGGCGGTGGCGGTGGCGGTATCGGTCACCGAAGGTATCGCAACCGGAACGAGCGCGGTAGTCTCGATTCAATTTCTAGCTTGAGTAGCGCCAATTCGGTGATGAGTATTTCATCGAGTGGCGACCAAAACAATGATCACGAGCGGTTGCGCAAGCGCAGCCCCTTGAATCGTTCTGGCGATAGTGCTCAACGGTTTCGCCGACAGCCCGTGAAAGATTCAAAATTGCCCCCCAGCAAGATGGCTCCAACACCAGCGGAACTGTCGCGACAAGCGGAACAGTTGGCGCACGAGCGCTACAAGTGGGAAAAGTATCGCTGTACTGTTGACCTGGCCGTAGCCCAGTTGACAAAGCAGATGAAGGAGTACGAGAAAAACCCGGAAAAACATCCAAAGTACTCGGAGGAGTGGAAAATGTTTTGGAACCGCCGGTACAAGGAGCTACAGGCGGAAAAGAAGGACCCGCAGAAACACAACTTCAAACCGGAATGGATCGAGTACTGGACGAAGCGCATGAAGGATCTTCACGATGAGGAGGTGCAGCGCAAGAAGCTCGAAGTGCGCACAAAGTTGAACTTAACGGCGGAGGAGGAAGATCGAACGAACGAACTGCGGGAACAGTACACTCTACGTGTGCCGCCATCGGCCGGGGCGACGGTAGCGAAGGCCTCGCGTACGAACGACTCCAAAGCCAGCTACCGTGTCAGTGATTCGGAAGACGAAGCGGACTACAAAGGTGGACAACCGCACGCGTCGGCGGCTCGTAGCAAAAAGCGTGCCGTTCCCGGATCATACTATGCCGAATGGGAACCACCATCATACAAGCGCGCTGCGTCGCATTCGCGCCGCTCCCGCAGTCCGATCAGCGACGATGATCCCAAGTGGATGTACCGTGGAACACCGCAGGTGGGAAGCAAGCGTTCGGAGCCGCCAACGGTGCCGGACCATGTGGATTATGACGAGTGGGCTAAGAACTATTACGGTCCCAACAATAAGGTCTTCGTACGCACGGATTTTGATGCGAGAAATGCGGAACCGATCAATTTCATTTCTGTTTTTCGTCTGCTGACCGCGTTAGAAGACTACCTTGGCAGCCTGGGACCGAAGGTGATCGATCTGCTGTCGAAGGGATTGGCACTCGAAAAGGTTAAGGCAAACTCGGCCGACGATTTGCTGCTGAACGAAGACAACAGTATGTTCCTGGAAACGGTGAAGGAAAAGCTAAAGGGTCACATGATGGCCGGTACGATCGATCTCCCCAAGACGACAGCGATCAAGAAGGCAATCCAGAATATCGCTAGCCTGCTGCATGAGGCTTCCAAGCGCGAGCCAGTGGCACCGAAACCGGCGGAGGAAGAAGTGTCGCGTGATTCACTGGTGCCCAGTGAGAGTGGTGCGGCATCCATCGCTGCCTCTTCCGAGCGTGGGCGTAGCGGACTCGATAAGACGGCCATCGCCGGGCAACTGGCGAAGGCATTGGTGGCTCAGGGTAAGACAGATTTTTCCACCGAAGAGCTGGAGCAGCTTATCAACGTTTACATTGCGATGGTGGAAATGTCACGTGAAAGAAAAACCATCATCACCACCAAGACCTATCTGACCGCACTACCCGCGGGCGGCGGCACTGGCAGTGGTGGTGGTGTAAGAATTGGTAGTGATAGTGCTGACGACGGTGGTATGATGCACAGAGAACAATCGGGTGCGATGATAGGGCTGGGTCCGATGTTTGATCGTAAGCGAGTCGATCCATCGGCGATGAAAGTTGGCCGAAGGGTACCGGAAGTTGCCAAGAAAGTAACATCTGCACCGATCGCCAAGATCAGATCATCGACGATGTTGGAGAACATATCCGATTCCGATTTGCAAACACTTCTTAAAAATTTTAAAGACCTTGTGGGTGAAGAACAAATGCATCTGATATCGTATCTGCGGAAGCTCGAGCGTTCGGAACCAGAGCGTGTAGAGCGTTTGCGCCACTACGTCGACTTCGACTCGTTGGACAATTCTGGTGTGGCCGGCCGGACGTCGGATGACGAACGGAACAGCTATCAAGATCCGGATGATGATCTCGATTTCGATTCCTACCGACAAAACGCACCGAATCGGCAGTCTCCGTCAAATCACCGAAATGTGTCACAAAAGCTTCCACCGAGTGCCACTCTAAAGCAAACGAACCTGCAATTGGACAAACAGGCCAAACAGGCTAAACAGGACAAGCAGTTCATGGATGATTCCGAGGATGATGAAGATTACAGTTATGATGATATTTTACGTGCGGCCTCGAAGAACGTGTCGTCACTACCAGCCAGGGATGTGAGTGAGGCACATGACGCTAGTTCTAACCAGTCGCAGCGCCTGAACGTACCGGACGTTGCTTCCAGTGGTTCAAATGCACCGGTTTCTTCGCTCGCCGATACCAACAACTTGGTTGCGAATTTGATGGAATCACTACAGAAATCTTTCTCAGATGCCTCCAATAAAGGGACGGCAGGCTCAGCTGGAAATAGCGATTACTCGAACCCAATATTAACCATCGGGTCGCTGGGTGGTAATGGAGCACAGGGTTCGGACGGTGGAATACCAGCGGCAAAAGGAGTGAGCATTCCAGCGATCAACACTTTCGGTACAAACGGGAAGGGACCGAATGCCTCTGCGGTGGGACCGTTCTACCAACAACAGCCCAACATGCAGGCGATGATGCAACAGCAGCAAATGGCTGGTGCCTTTGGTCAGCACCAGCAGATGTCCCAGACTCCGATGCAACCTTTCGGACAGCAGTTTATGTACCAAGGGCAACAGCCGTTTGCTGGAAACATGAATGGTGGCCAGCAGCAGATGCAAGCGCAGCAACAGGCGGCCCAATTCGGTTACGGAAATTACGGCGGTTATTATTGAACAGAAAGAAAACCATGAACTCCATTTTCATGTCCGTTCGTTGCTTTTTTGCACTTAAAAACACGAGGCCATTTTTAGCAAGAAAGTACGAGAATAAAGCCACCGAAAACGCAAAATAGAAATCAGATATTTCAATTCATGTTTGGGTTCAATTTTCGAGAATGATTTTCGTTGTTTTCGGCCGGCGGAACAAGAGAAAGATTATTATTTTAAACACAAACTCATCAATTTTGGGCATAATTAATCCGAAGTTTCCCACATTGCCTCACGAACCGGTTCGATGATTCTTTTCACCACTTGGGCAATGTTGCTGTTTTGAACCGGTTGTCAAGGAACTGTCAAAACTCGCGACGAAGTAAACAAAGTGGTGTATTCTTGCTTACCATGCGGTTGGCTGTTTGCCTGTTGTGCCCGTGCTTTGCGTGAATTTAGATTCTTGCTAACCATTTAATAAAAAGGCGTGATCAAAATGCCAGCAACAACGGAAGTGAACCGCGCTGTAACCGAGGACGTTGGCGAAGATGACGATTTTAATCCAACTGCTCATGCCAACCTCATCGATAACATCAACAGCACCACCGGCTCGCACTTCATACGCGGTGTAACACGCACCGAACCGAGCCTCACCCGTTCGGAGTTTAATTTGGCCAAAAACAAGGAGGGTAACGTGCGTTTGGCCGATTTGAAGAAGCTAATCTCCAAGAAAAACAAGCAGCCGGATTTGTTGAAGCAGCTGAATAAGCTAAAAAGCGCAAAGACGTTGGATAAACCGCTTGAAAAACCGGTCGCCGATAAGCTCGAACGGCAAGCGGGATTCTTCCGGGTGAAGCAGGAGCTAGCGGAATGGGAACCGGTCGTGACGGTGACAGATTTTGCACCGCAAACCGTTTTCCCGCTCCAGTATGGCAGCCTGAGCGTGCACAACGAGCCACCGAAGAAGGTGTCCGAGTATCGGGTCAAAACAAAGCTGATGGAAGCGATGGAAGAGCTGGATCGCAAGTATGCCGGCACCGAGGCGGAAAATGGCGATTCGGGCGCCGAAGAAGAAAGTCCCAATTATCAGCTGACGTTGGAGGAAATGCGACAGAAGCAGCGGGAACGGGCGCAGCAGAAACTCCGCGAATCGTACCGTATCGCTAGGGGGCGGCGCATGAATAAGATCAAGAGCAAAAAGTACCATCGGCTGCTGAAGAAAGACAAACTCCGCATGGAGATGAAAAAGTTTGAAGAACTTCGCGAGAAAGATCCGGAGGAAGCGCTTCGGCAGCTTGATCGGATTGAGAAGCAGCGATTCCAGGAGCGGGCCACGTTGCGCCACAAAAACACTGGCACTTGGGCGAAGAACTTGCAGGTGCGTGCAAAATACAATATGGACGTGCGACGAGAGTTGGCTGATCAGCTGGCAATCGGCCGTGAGTTGACGGCCAAACGGATGCAACGGGATGAGAGCAGCTCAGAGTCAGATGTGGAGTTGGAAGTGGTGGAACAGGAGCAGAACTCAGGTAGTGCCAACCCGTGGACGCCAGTCAGAGGCGAACATGAAAAGGCGGCTAATCAGCAGACGCACACCAGTGGCTACCGTAAGTACTGGGAGCAACGCAATCGTGTTCAAGCCATCAAGACCAGCATGGCAGCGGGCGAAGAAGAGAAACGATCTTCACAGGAAAAAGAAGTCGATGGAGACAGTGGCGAGGACGACGCTGAAATCAAACAGTTTAAGAAAAAGCTCGTAAAAAGCCGTGGAAAGAAGAAGAAACTAGCAACCGGAGGTTGGATGGTATCGTCAACTAAAGAAGAAGACTCCGTTTCCGAAGAGCAGGATCCGGACGATCCAAAAGTTGTTCCGAAAACGAAAAAAAAATCGAACAATGTTGTCGCCAGCGTAGAGACTCTTTTCGATGAAGCGGAGGAGCTGATAAAAGATGCACTCGAAGGCAAGCTGCAACGTATCAAGGGCGTAAACTCCTCGCAACAAGCAAAAGATACTTCGAAGAAAAAGAAAGTTAAAAAAGACCCGAATCGGAACAAGATGGGCGAAGACACTGGATTGAGTTTCAAGAAAAAACCACGCTTGGCCGATGCAGACATTGAACTGCACGAGACGACCGACATGACAGCAAAGGAATCAAAAACCACATCGCCCACTAACGTCACCGGAGGACAAACGGTTTCGGGTGCGCCCACACCATCTGCCGACATTAACCTGAAGCAAGTGGTTCAGATGAAACCGAAACATCTGCTGACGGCCCTTCCGGACGCGGTAGCCACCGGTGAACTGTCCGACGGTGACGATGATCCCGATGACGAGGCGGTTGGACATCAGCGCCTAACGATTGCCGAAGCGTTCGAAGACGACGACATTGTGGCGGACTTCGTGAAGGAGAAGCAGGACGAGCGAGACAAAAATATTCCCCAGGAAGTGAACCTATCGATGCCGGGTTGGGGTGAATGGGCCGGACCGGGTGTCAAACCGAGCCGGAAACCACGGAAGGTGCGCAAAATTTTCAAACCCCCGGCGGAGTTGCCGCGCCGTGACGACAACAAGGATCAGGTCATCATCAACGAGGACGCGCTCGTGAACGACAAGCTGAAGAAGCATCTGATCAATGATCTTCCGTTCCCGTACGTGACGGTGAAGGATTTCGAGGCGTCTCTGAGGGCCCCCATCGGTCGCTCGTTCATTCCGGAGTCGGCGCACGTGGCCATGATCGAACCGCGTGTTGTCACCCGGCAGGGTGCGATCATTGAGCCAATGAAAAAGGACCTACTTCTGAGCGATCCGAAAAGGTTGATGCGTGTCCGGGGAAAGCAAGCGAATGGGGCTACCGAGCAGTACGGTGAGTTTATTAAAACGTTCAATGCAGAGGAAGACCGCAGAAAGGCCCAACGGTGGGCAGAGAAACGTAGCAAGTGATCAATCCATTGTGGAAACATTGTAAAATAAGGAAAATAAATGCGTATAGCGATTTCTTCCGCCTGGTGTACTCAGAAACAATGCACTTTAGAGGGTGAAGATGCTATTCCGTTGGTCAGAAGGTCCTGATGATACAGAGTTTCTTGTATTTGTTTAATCAATCAAAATTGCCATACCATGTTATCGATATCAATCCGAAATACGTATAAGTGTTAAGTTGCTTGGAATTATTCAGGTAAGACTTTTATAGAAGTTCACGGTAAACTATCAAAACGATCACTTTGGATTTTCTTCTAATCCTTTAAGCTTTAAAATAAATGTTAAAATATTCATGACTCGGCCATGCTTCCTCGAATACAAACATACATAATGGGATAGCTATTTCCGGTACCACTTCAAGGCTGGATCCTGAGGCTGCGAAAAAACAAAAGAATATATTTTTCTCGATAACTCACGCGTCGTTATTAAAAAACGGATTACTCTTTCACGCGGCACTAATTTTATTTTTGCACCCAAACTTAGCAAACATGAATGAAATGGCACATAAACAAAACACTTAAACTATTTGCATGCTGCATCCTTCCGCGGACAAACAATGGCGCATGTTTGTGATCCGGAACCCGATCCGTCATCGTGGCGTTATTGCATTCGTCATCCGTTTTCGTGGGTGCTTTCCGGTACCGTCGGAAGCTCACTGCCACCGTATGCGGTCGCCGGCGGGAATTCGTCCGCCGGCATCGGCCGGTCCGGCACGGGCGTAATATCCTGCGAATCAGCTGCCAGCGGTGAAAGAGAACACAAAAAATGCATTAATATGATTAAAACGGTGGTCACGGGGTAGTGCGCCAGTGTGTGAAAGATTAAAAGCAGATGAAGCACCCGACGAAAGCAGGCGAAATGAAGTGGCCTCGCCAGGGTTAGACAATCCCGCGTTTATAATCTTTATTTTAATGGTCCCAAAAACCGGCCCGGCGTCCGTGGTTTTTTGTTTGAAGGGTACGCTGCTTGGAGCTTGTTGAAGGAGCCAATCTTTTACTTTTCCCGTCCTTTCTGAGGATAGGACCTTTTTTGGTGAGTTGCCCTTACTCGTCGCCGACGGTTAATCACTTTCAACAACATTGACACAGCATCAGTTAATCCCGTCGAATGGGAGACAAGAGTTCTTACGATGGTAATCGGTTGAATTATTTTAGTTACCCGCCACAAGATGGTTTTCGGTATGGTTTTGGGAAAGTAATGCTCCATTTGAAGGACCCGGGCGTGACATGATATCGTAATCTCGTCCGGTTGGCACAGATTTGTTGTGGAAAACTTTGTTTATCTGCATTGGGTATCCTTGGCGTGTAAACCGGATTGATTGCGTCAAAGATAGTCTGTTGGGCAATGTGCCGATAATCAACCGGTGGAACACTAGCCGATACGTTTCTTGGTAAAAAAAAGGGAAAGAATGCGCCCGATAAGGCTTCGCTGGTAGCCTTGGCTGATAGCGTGTGTGATGCAATGACCATTATTGGACCGTACGGAATCACTCCCCTGCTAAACCCAATTTTTAACTCTTTTCAATGGTAAGTGGGCCAATCGTAGTCATTATGCTGAAGTTCTCAATCGCATCCAGCTGATAGCGGAGTTCGTTTTTTTTTTTCGTTCAAATAAACTAAGTGTCCATTAATCGTAACGGCGAATCTACTGAAGCATTGAGCCACCGAATTAATCACCATGATGCTGAATGTAAAACGCCAATAAAATTGTGTTAAACTCGGGAGTTGCTTTTGAAAATCGAGCTCAACGCTGGCATGATTAATCATTATCGTACCTTTCGTTTCTGCACGATAAATTAATGCGATTAATCACCTTGGACACCCGGATGACCACAGTAAAATCTGGTCCATAAACCGTGCGTTGTACGCGGCACCAGGATTCATATTTTAATGCCCACACCCAACTGCCGCCACCGAATAAAGGCTATGGGCCAATCATTATTTATCGCTATCGAAACGCGGGGGCTTCGTTTTACATGCTCGAAAGCTGCGCCTATCAATACCGGCCCTGAAATTGATGCTGTAATTTTCATTTCCGCCCAATGAAGCCAGCGATGTAAAACTAAAGTCACAACGGGGCCGCCCCGACGCGGATTAATTTCACGTTTGGGCCCAAGCATGACTCACACCGGCACGAAACATTGTTGGCTAATTGGGGATTATTTGGTCGTTTTTTTAACTGCTTTCGCTCACTTGAATACGGTTTCGCACACGGAATTTTTGGTCTTAATAATTTTGTTAATACTCTTCGACTTGCTCTGATTTTACACACCAACAAACAGCACACTGACCACTGTATCGCGCCGTGACTCATGAGTTTTTGATTTTTCGATCAACTCTGTACTTACAGGAACTACAGCACCCCATTATGCAATCGAAGGCTAGCGACCGGGTTCGAATCCACCGTGGCCTCCTGATCCGTGTCCTGCTCCTCTCGGAGCTGCCAAACGTCCGCGGTAAGGTGCTCCCTCTAATCACTCTCGTCCAAACCCGTTACTTTCAGTTGACCGGTGGAGACATTACCGACCTGACTGCCGACTCCGGAGTGTCACGATGCGCACAGTCCGCAAGATGAATGTGAGTCCGCATGTGGAGCCGGTTAGATCTTATCGAGCGGCCGGACCCGCCCGAAACGCAGGGCGCGATAAGATAGGGCTAGACCAGGGATTTTGTGATTCATTCGCCTTTATCGAAGTGATTTCTTCACCGACCCAGCAACAGGAAGCCATCGATGAAAAAAACAAGAAGTCGAACACCGGAGGCATAGACGGGAAGCTATTGGGACAGCACTTAGCGCGACGAATTTGCGGTCTTCGGCTTACTGAACTCGTCAGCACGGCGGCCCGGATTCGTGGAAACTCGGTCCGTCTCGGTCAAGGCCTTCTTGTGCCGGAGTTCGGAGGTAGTGCATACCATTTTTAACATTTTGGCCGCTCCGTGATCCTTTGCCTTAGGAAAGGCTCTGGGACGTCGGGGCCCTCTCGGTCAGGGGAGCTCAAGTAGGATCCATTTTTAGCGCATACAAAAGCGGCCGCAATTCCGAGTATTGGTGGGTTTTTGGGTGGCGAATTTCGGTTCGAAAACCTATGCTCTGGGGGGCCCGTTTCGGGAATCCACCCGAAACTCATTCGCCAATGAAGTCGAAAAGGAATTTCATTCAAAACGCCAGCTCAAGCGTAAGTTCCGTTGTTCCAGGAAACGCAATTCTGTGCACGTTTGTTTGTGTAATGTTGGTCTTTTTTGCTGTTTCGATGAAAATATTGTGAACCGCAGGCAAGGAATTAAAAGAAATTTAATTAACTTTCCTATCCATATTTAAAAGGGGTTAACTTGGCAGAACTTGCGAAATGGACAATACAATATAAATGAGAGCCCTTCGGTTGCACTTGGCTTCGCAAATAACCGATGCCACAGTGTCTTGAGTTTTGTGTCCTCTTCAGCTCTGCCAAGTATTGGCGAGTGGCAACAGAAGCTTAAGTTTGTTGTTGGGAGTGGCTCGAAATTTCGGACACGCTGTTTGCTTCTCGTTTACTGCGCCCCGGCCCATGATGAGCCGTGCTGCCCTTAAATTCTTGCGTACCAGCGGCCAACGCAGCATCGTGTTTTGTGCGGTATTTGCATACCACTAAGAGAACAACACTCGAGAAGCCCTTTCGGATGGCTGCACGGAGCCAATGTGTAACCACACGCCTGTTAAGGGCTGCTCCCTTGCTCCTGGAGTCCTGAGTGTGCCATCGGAAGAAATGTTCGATGCACTTTGCCCTGTACATTAATGACCGTGTGGTGCCGGTGGTTGCTCATCCTATTGTCGCCACGTCGGAATGTTTGGAGCTGCTCGTCGACAACAGGCTTTCATAACTCGAGTGTTCTGTACACAATTAACGTTCCACCCTTTACTAACCACAAACCTGGGAGATCGTTGGGTTTAAGGTCCCACCTTTGGTCGACACCGAAACACCACGTCTTGTGCCTCATCGTTCTAACGATGTAACGTAGTGGGGGTTAAAGGCACCAAAAATGATCCCGTTAATGGGTATTCTTTCCCGTTCGACTAGCTACAACCGTGTAGTTGACCGGAGGTTGATGGCGGCAACAAGTGCGATGGGTGAGGTAATTTATTTGTGTGCTCTCTGTGCACGTGCCACTGTTCTGACTGCGCCGGGTGCTACCGTCGGACGTGGAGAGCAATGGCGTAAATATTACAGCACCCCTGCCGCTACCATCAATTCTGATTAACGACAGTTATCCTGTTCGTCGCCGCGGCCAGGCTCTCACGAGGACAGTAATGCTGCGCGCCGCCGTTTTATAGGCAGAGCTATGAAACATTATTTTTCCAGATCATATCGATGATGAGGATATTCATTTCATTGGCAAGTAAAGAGTTTCGGGTAGTGTCCGGGACATTTTATAATATTTCATAGTTCAGGGCGTTAATTGATTTTAGATATACTATTTCATAGCAGTGGCCAGCAGAACTTCGTGCTGTTGGCTAGCCATGTATATGAAAGCACCAGAAAGTAACGGAAATGCATTCCGAAGATTGAGCTCCCCTGCCAGGTGCCTCACCTCACGCTGGAAGAAAAAAAGCACAAAAAGACATTACCACAAACATTTCCAAACTGTCAGATGCAGACGACGCCCGCGAAGCCACCGGTTGGTTGTCCTGCTGCCGGACGCACTGACAACCGTCCCGTGCGCTGGCGGTTTGTGCCGTTGGCACTGGGAGTAATCTGATAAACGATTGCTTTTGGCATCAAATCAGCGTCATCTTGGCGCGGATCCGACTCCGAAGCGTAGCACCATCTAAGATACGAGTTTAAAGAGGACGTAGGCAATCGCAGATACGGAGCCACGGGCCGGAGCACAATCAAATAAGCAATAAGCGCGCGTGAAGTTAAATGTGGGGGGAGCAAGTTTTGGGGGCCGGAAGCAACAAACTTTTTCTCCCGCTCCACAATCTTGACTTTTTGATTTGTTTTGCTTGAACGCCGTCGGCAGTGCGATTCGATCGGTGCCATCGGTGCCCCATCAATGGAACGGAAAGTTGTGGCCAAAATACCGCCCCATTGTATGCCATTTTCGAGGTGCGTCCGTCAACGATCAAGTACTCTGTCGATCGTGCAGCATAATTTGCGGCAAAGCCCAACGAAGGGCTTTGTGTAAAATAGTTCATTACGACTGTGGTTGGCAGAGGGACTGCTGAACGAACGGTTTGAAGAACGGCAGGAAGCTTCAAATCCGAACGATTCCGTTCGTGTGGCCACTCGTGCCCGATGGAGGCGCCTGGTACGAAGTCGAACGCTGCCGAACGACAGCCGAAGCCGGAGTGTGGCGCCTCCATTCGTACAGTGTATGTCCAAATTAACCGATTTGTTTTATTCCAAATCTAATAAATATTTGCAAAATGAATGGTTACAATAAGATTCTTTTTAAATTTATTTCCGAAACAGAATGTTGTTTGATCAACAACAGCAACAGTAAGTATTGGGGACTGTGCGGTTTAGAAAACAAGCTCTAGACTTTGGTTATATCAGGTCTACCGTTTCCAATCATCTAACTTGTGCTCCATTTCTTTTCAATGACATTTTTCTGCACTTTTGACCAACACTGTTCTTGTTTACACGCTACCACCGGCCTGTCGCTCTCCGACCGGCCACTCACGAGTGTTAAAGACACGTTCCAAACACTATTCCAGCTTCATTGTAGCTCTCGTGCAGCTGCCCTTCTCTTTCCGGTGCTCCCTCCGGGCGGACCGTCCGGACACTACGTCAGCTGGCCACGACGAAATGCGTGGAAATGGCGCTAGAAAACCTAAGCTCGCTCTGGTCTAGACGGCCCCGGCAAACGCCAGTTGCTGTTGGTCCTTCGTTCGGTGCGGTTCGGTATTGCGGTTCGGGTTTAAGCGTGTTTTACGTGATATTTCGAGCAGTTTCGAGCAGTTGGCTGGTTGGTTGAAGTAGGCACCGTTGCATGCAGTTCAGTTTAAAAACGTTGCATTTGACTAAATCAAAGTGCAATGCTGAATCAATATCGAAATAGAAAGTAAAAACGATGCCGTACGATGGTGTGCATTGTAAAAAAGGTTCAACGATGTGTGGAGGCAGCAAACTTTATTGAATTAATAATTCAAAAAGCCAACGGCGCAAGCACACCGTAACGAAACGTAATCGGCTGATCGGCTTCCGGAAAAGTTCATTCCAGTTGGCGTGGGAATTTGTCCATCCCGCAGGTTTTCCACAAGTCACCGATGCGGACGTCAATGCCGGATTGTCTAGCAGGATTAGCTTACGGTGCTGGTGGGATTGCTGTGCAACGGGAATGTAACGCCAACAGTGATAACAAAGAACAATCAGTGTTGTGCATGTACCATCAAGCTGGGTGGCTTGTGTATGCGTATGGCCCCAAACTAACCAGTGATGCCAATGGACACGAATCCTACCACTGAATTCACTGCATGTTCCCCGAACCTTCACGAGCCTTCATTAATTCGGTACGGCGAAAACTTCATTTTGGCTTCAAAATTCGGTATCGCAGAAGCAGCCTAAGTACCGAGCATAATTGTTTGATGGCCCTCTTTTGGCCGATCCTCTACAGATCCGGGAAATTGTATCCGGCCAAAGGTGATATCGTTTCCACCATTCCAATCTCTTCATCTTTTCCGGGAACCCGGAAGGCAGCGAAGTGGTAGCACCGACGGACTGTGACGTAAAAGTGTTCGGTCAACCGACGTGAGTGCAACGTGGTGATGGTAGGGACGAGTCGATGGGTTCCAAAAATAAGCCCCGTCGAGCGAGCATCATAATTTACACACCCATCATTACTGCGGATCATCATCATTGTTGAGGCGCTACGCCACGTGATAATCAACGGTGGACGCGACTGTGCTTGTGGCCGCCAGCAAATCATCCATTTTAAGGCGATTCGTGGAAGCAGAGAAAAAATGATAATACGTTCCGCAAAGTAAAAAGTAATCATACAAATTAAAGAACCACGGCGTCCACAGCGTCCCACCGGCGGCCCGCTAAATGGGGTTATCCACTTACCGGGGAAGCGCGAGGAATTAAAAAGCATAAAGTGATTAACGTGAGCAAACATATCTTTCCACCACTCGTTGACCAGTGAGTGGTTGGCCAGAAACCAGATGTGAAAATCCGAACACATTTCCACACGTTCGACACGATGCGTTGGGCGCGTGGAAAGTGGTGAGCTTGTGGTTTTGCGTGGATAAATCGCGCACGGGTGCGAAGTGCAACACCGTTCCCGGCCTTCGTACACACGCAGCCACAGATGCACACCCTTCCGGTGGGGGAAAGCGGCGGAACAGTGGGGCTGCGGTATCGGACAGTTTAACGACGACAGGCAGTTGCCAAACGAGCGGAACCATCCGAGCGCACGAGAGAGGCATCATTCATCGGACGCCTCGATCGATCGGCCGGACCGAGAGGTAATGATTGATGGCGTGGTGTGATTTTTAGCCTACCGGAATAAATAATCATAAAGCCGAAGGAAGGCCGGACCTTCGGTGTAATCCGGTGTGTGATGGATGCATTCACTAAAGCCACGTGTTTCCGCCGATGAAAATTCCCGGAACAATGGATTTTACATGCATTTTATACTCTCGCGAGTACGAGGACTTTCCTTCCATAAATATACTCTCGCGAGTACCCCAGTTAGGTTTGGGCTAAATCTGAAAAATCTAAAAACGGTTACGGTTCCACCAGGAAACCAATTAAATAATTTTATATCCCATTTTTCCACGTCCTAACCAAACACAGTAACTGCGGGGACACACGAAGCGTGAAAACTAGCGTAAAATTAATTTGTAATGTCAAAACGTTTACGCTTCGTGTGGCAGCAAAAATACAAAAACGAAACGTGAAACGTATTTACGTTCGTGTTTTTGGTCCAAGAAAATAGAAATAGAAGAGAAATTAATTGATTTCTGAATTTTTTTATCTGTTTTTTCCGATTTTGTTGCTATACCAGCAAATAAAAACATAAATTATTCTCTGTTTGTAAGCAAAGCGTATGAAAAAAATAATTACGCTCGGGTTTACGCCTCGCGCGAGCCGTAAACGTTTTGACAACGCCGCAGCAGTTTGGCATTAATCGTTAATGTCAAAATCATTACGTTACGCTTGATGTAGCCCCACAGTAACAATTTCGCACCAAAAGTGTAAATTCATCCAACATAACCTCATTCGGTGCTCAACTTAACGGAACTTCATGTTTGAAATTAAAAATAGTTTCCATTTGGTTAATTCAATAGTGAAGTTCTCCGCATGCCGCGAGTTAAAGCTATTAACTGCTACGTAATGCAATTCTTCACGTGGCACCGAGCACAGCGCAGCTCCCAAAGGACCTGCGCGGTTTATTCGCCGGAACCTTTATCTCCATGTTTTGCCGCCTGGGCGCTTCAGAAACAATCTGCCTGACACCGATCGGTTTCGTTGGAGAAGGATTTACTTGTCACGTGCGCTCGCCGGTTAGCCATTCTGTAGGTCTCCATTCCCAAGAGACCACCCCAAAGACCTCCCGGGCCCCCCCCCCCCCGATCAGAAAAAGGCTTTAGACGGTTTGGCGAACGTTTCTGCTTCAGAGTTACTTTTCCTAGCAAGCAAACCACAGGCCAGTTCGCGGTCAGTAGGTCGCCGCGCTAATTGGAGTAACTTCTCCGTTTTGATTTATCGCCACTCATTAGCCTGGCCCTGTCCGGGGGGGGTGGTCCAAACCACAACAAAAATCAGGGAATTCGCGCAGCAATTCGATTTCGCCGCAGTTCGCGGGAATATCTCAATGGCGGACACGGCGGGTAAACAAACTACATGCGTGTGTGGTAATATTGGCACATTCCGCACTACTAGAACCAACTATTTTCAGCCACATGGCACGCGAACGGTCCGTGAGGGATTTTCTCCCGGTAGCGAGCGAGGGAACATCAATGTGTTGCGTGTAAAATGTTTTGCCCCGTTCTCTTCCGGGACCGCGAAACCTCACTACTATGTTGCCCCGATTGCAATCGGAGCTCTAATTTGTCTTCAGAGATCTGCCGCCCATCAGATAAGATCCTCCATTCGTTACAAGTAAACGGTTGAGGCGTCTTCCGTGAGTACGGAGAAAGTAAGACACAGCCTTCGAGCAGGAGCAGAGTAATTTCCGATTTTAGCACATCCCGTGGTTCGCGGAACATCGTAACAGAGAGGTTCGTTCGGTTGGCCCCTTTGAAGCGTGATTAAAAATGCAAAACCGCGTGCAAGATGGTGGATAGTAACGTCACCCGGTTCTCCGGTTTCACACGCCAGCCTCGAAGGAAGGAAGGAGCATAGTTAATTCACATTAACCTGTCCCGCGTGTGTGTCCTGGCGGCTGGGTCGATTTTCATAACGCGCGTCAAACAGCATCGCACTCCAGCGCTTCAGTAGCGGCTCAAGTTTTCGCCAGTGAGCCTGATGAATTATTAATGGATCCGCTTACGGGCGTGTGCGGTTGTTGCTATTTCCGCCCCGGATGATGGTAAACAGTGTCTCGCCGCAGGCTGTCGCCGGCACTGAAGGATATCGAACATGTTCGGCCGAGCTCGGAGCGTGTCCTCTTACAACTTTGCGCACCACAAAGATAGCGCACCAGAGTGCACCGGGTAATTTTGTACGCACGACGACATACTTTCTCCCTGGTTCTGGGTGGTGCTCAACAGTGTAATTGGTGGGACGTCAGGTTCACATGCGTCCTGGGACTCCAATAGACATCCTACCGGGGCCAAAAGATTGACAGCAGACAGCATCAGTTAAAACGGGGTTTAACAATGCAATAAAGTCAGAAGTTTTGACAATTGTTCATTTTGGTACCTCGTATTAAGTAATTAGAGTTTTATTTTAGAGTTTTAGAACCACCCATCGAAGCCTAGTTCCTGCTCCGTAGTGTGTCGGCATTCATTTCCGTAACATTTTTTACCGCCCATTATGAAAGCAAAAGCTTTAACAATGCTGTCGATAACAGTGGGGCCGACAGTGCTCATGGATCATTTTCGTTGATGATGATGTATCGTCAATTCCCGGCAAAGGCACGCACCCGATACCGTGTACGTTTTATTGTAGATACATTGTAATTACACATCCAGTTTACGAGTACACTTTTTATGTGTGGAGATTGTATACTAACAATTGAGTGAACATCGAAGCCCTGTGTACTCTGCATTTATGAGTTGGTAGCATAAAATGATATCAATGATATCATCATACAATCGATTTTTTAGGCTGATTAGGCTGATCCGGGGCTTAGATAATCCCAGCCTGTCTTAGCCATGGCCTGGCTGCAATCGGAGCCTTCTAGGAAATGAGGTTTAGAATCAACTTGAAAAGGTTGTTAAACGCATGATGAAAACGCTGATCAAAGGCATTTAAAAGATCAAACATCGAGCGCATGGCCGGCCACAAGATGCGCGACCCTTCAAAGTACTTCCTTTTTGAAGCGAAGTGATTAATTTCCGCCGGCGCTATATTTCTTGTGAGCCACAGTTACTGTTGTCCGTGACACATACTTCCCATTACGGTCTTGAGCGGACCACAACCCACAAATAGTGACAGGCGATGCGATAACGGTGGGCGAAAAATAAACGGCTTAAATTGCAGAAGGCAGAAGGATAAATAATTATTACACCCGATCCGGAAGCATTCGAGGGCGGCATTGTAACGACGAGCAATTTATCAACGGGCACGGCGTAAGAGGCGTAGGCGAAATGTATGCTACCGAACAGTTTGAACGCTTCCGGCCGATGTGGGCGAATGTGTTTTATTACCTTTGAAGCATAGGCACTTGAGTCCGTGAGAAGTACCACCATAGAGAGAGAGAGAGAGAGTGAAAGAGAGCGAGGAGAAAGCGCAAACATCATGCTGCTGGATGGCTCCATCTCTGTTATCCGAAGGATCCGATGTTCCGTTCCAGAAAAAAAAACGAACCAAATCGTAATCCAATTTATAAAAGAGCAACTCACCAGCCAATCGGTCGCCAATTGGCGAATGTCAATAAGCATCCGGTTCCGACCTGTCCGGTGGCTCTCGGGATCTCGGTATTCAAACTGAAACTGATGCCACTTTCGATGTCGGGATTGCGGAAGAAATGGAGAGACCGAAACTCAAGCAAATCCCTGGTCCTCCCAGGGGTTCTCATGTCCAGTGGCAAAGTTTTTGGCAATCGAAACCGATACTTGACTTGGCGGAGCGAAATAATGAAGCGAAGAGACTCGGGACACCTCTCACAAGCGATCCACCGGTGCGGCGGGATCCGATTCGGTTCAACAGGATACACTGGACCGGAGGGTTAATCCTGGTGGCAACACTGGGCCTCCTGGGAAGAAACACAAAGGAAAACGCAAATTGACATGCCCGACGCCGAGGATAATGTTACAAAATCCAAAAACCTAAAACCGGTTCCAACCATTTTGACTTAGCACGGTCCACGGGGCCGGACTAGTAGCGGGTGCCCTCGAGGATTTGGTGTCCTCCGCACCGTTCTATGACGAGCTTTTTGGGAAATACTTTTAGCAAATTCTTCAAACACGATGACGGACTTTGAACGAATTTTCTCCAGAACATAGGCCGGTGTGTTGACCCACCGACGTTCCAGCGAGACTCGATTCGGTTGAAAAGTAAAATTAAATATTTCTCTCAACAGACCCGCATTTCGAGGAGGCGATCGCGAGCGAAGTTTACTTTTCGCAAGAAGCGTCCGGCCCTGGGAAAATTGCGAGGCAACGGCCACAGCTTTGGAAATCGAATTAAATCGTAGCCTGTCGTTGTTTTGAAGTAATATCGAGAACCAGCTCCGGTGCAAAAGCGCTTCATTAGATATTCAGCCCGACTTGAGGTGGGCGACGATTGTAACATGATGGCGATCGGGGAGAGACCGCTTCCAGGCTGGCCTGGCAACCGTGGACTAATTACCAAGCCCACTGCCGAGCGGGTGCTCTGCATAATCGCTGGTGATATCTTTCGGTGTTCAGGCACGTTTCACGTTTTTCTGCCGGCACTATTCGTGGCCGGCGATTTTTGTTAATGATAAATATTCCTTGCCGCGCCCAAGTCTCGGTGCATAATGATGTTGTATCGCGCCAACCGGATTCCAACCTGACCGTAAAAGATTGACGTACAAATTGTTGAAATATTTCACGCAAAATTCTTGCCTTCATCCTGGCCACAGGCTCCGGTGTGTGGTGCGTACTGACAGGCATCGGATGGAATGAAGAAAGCGGCGCATGGAATTTAATTACTTTACTGTCCAGGGGAAAGATTATTATTTCTTTTAAACTGTAAAGGTTTGATAGATAGTGGAGTATTAGGAAAGAAACAGTGTGGAGGAGCTGCTGCAGAGTTCCCCGGGACTTCAGCAACCGGGACCGAAAGTATTAATTATTGCTTCGCCCAGCGTTTCCACCTGTCAGTCGATAGCGAAATGAAAGGTTCGGAAAAGATTAGAACCCGTGCCGTGGTAAAAAGGAAGCGTGCGGTCCGGTCCGGAGGTTTAATGAGCTTAACCTCCCGTAAATGTTGTTGGTTCCGCAACGGTTTGAGGATTCTTCGGTTTGTCTTCGAGGCCCGAAGTCTGGTCTTGGTTGACAGCCAAGCTAAATACTGAAAGCTCATTCAAGCTTCCAGATAGCTAAATAAATTAATTCTCTTAGAGACCTTGTCGACCACAACGGTTGAACAGCACGTGGCAACCAATATTCATTCCGAGAAGCGCAACAGGTTGCTCCAACAGACCTAGCAAACAGTAAACTGACCAATGTAAGCCTCAAATGTACAACACGATATAAATGATAGTTGGCGAGAGGCATAAAACACGGTTGATCGGGTTCATTAGTCGCAACACGGCACACAGAAATGAGAAGCAATTCATGTCCTGTACATACACAAAAAGCCAAAAGTTAGCGCAAAAGTCTTTGGGGAGAAATGGCGATTGGGCATCGCACAGATAAGCCCCTTTCTCTTGGTGTCAATTTAGTGGAACATTAAGAGCGGTCCACCGGAATCATTCTTCAGTATCATTGGTTAACGAACGTGTGTCGGTGGTCCGCAAGATGGCCCGACGGTGTCCTAAGGGCAAAAACAGGGCGCCATAAGACTTCTTGTGCGCTTTCTCCTTCCCTGAGTCCCCGCAATCCCCGAAAGGCTATCGGACGCACGACAAATGTTGCGCCCTTTTTATGCTCTTTATGCTTTTCTTGCCCGTTTTATGCCCCACATACGGTGCTGTCGCAATTAGAAACCTGGGACCGAATCAAATTGTGGGGGTCGTGAGCGGGATTCGTAAGAGATGCTTTGAGTTCCGCTCCAACGTTTCTTTGGATTCGCAACGTCGGCAAGATTCGGTGATAAAGATTTCCTATTGAACGAATTGACACGCCACGGGAACGAGGAAGTTTCCGATCCTTCTTGAAGACACTAAGGTTTCACTTACGAATCAACAATCTGCAATTACCCATTGCTGGGAGACACGGCCGCCAGGATAAGACAAGATATATGGTGCTACAAGATAAATGTGCTGAATGAACAGTATATCTTCGATAATACTCGATGTACAAAGTTCGCTGACGTTTTTCAACCCTTCAACCTTCGCCGTGCCGTTCAATCGAAGTCTTAGGGCAGCTCCGAAAGGTGAAAAACATCAGAAATCTTTCGAACTGTCCTTATTTATGGAACTTTGCCAAAGTTTACGACTGCCGTAGTAAAGGATAAAAAGGGGTTCACTTTGACATTTTTCAGCTAATAGGGTTATAGCAAAATAAACTTGGAACGTTCTGGAGAACTCCTAAATGGTCTCCAGCAAGAAGGAGAGATTGGTTTGCTAAGGATGATTCTGTAATGATTTTACATTAACGCGGCCGTCGCGGCCAAAAAGGCCGCATTGCAATGAACCGGAAAACGGAAAACTCTTCCTTTCCGGTAAATCAACCGAAGCGGTCGCCGCTGTCCTGATTGACGGGCGGTCGTCCTAATGGTGACCTGTGCGATTTGATTTAGTGGGACAGTTTTTGCACCAATTCAAATGAAACGGATCGAACGGAATGCCACTTTATCGGTTACAGCGGACACTGCCGTCTAAAACCCTTCCCGTAAATGATTATAACTCTCGTGGGTTTAATCGCACTAAGCCGAAAAGTTGAAACGTTGCAGTTCACTGAGGATTTTAAAACATTTCTCAGAAAAGCGACGCCCCATAAATCTTCTTCGTTTGTGCTGGTGCGCCGAATTACGGCCAACTGCCTAGCAAAATGTGGAGCAAGCCTGATAAGGCTTCGCTCTGTGACAGAAGAGTCCAGGGCATAAATCAAAATGGGTCTCTGTTCGGCCTGATAATATGTCGAGCTGTTTGTCATCTTTTCTCACAAAACGATGTCGAGCCGCGAAGCGCTTAACACTGAGGCGCCAAGCAAGGCCAAAGGCCAAGGAACTCAGCGGGCAATAACTTTCTGCGAATCATGGGATTTTTGAAGAACGCTTTTCGGTTTGCAGTTTAAATCAATCAAACCCTGTTGCTCGTTTTTAGCCTCCAACAACAGCGCCTTACAATTGCGCCAGCAACAATTACATTAGATTTGATTTGATTACCTTGCGCCGGGCTGGCTGCTTTCCGAGAGTCGAACTGTTGAGCTGGTCAAAGGGTCCCTGTTAACGGTTCGATAACATTCTTCATAAGGCAGGAAATGGTGCGCATCGTAGCCGAAGGGAAGGAAAATGTGATCACACATCACTCGTGTCGCCGTTGCTCTCGTTGTGAAATCGTTGGGCCACTTCGAGCGAAACAAGTTTGTTGAAAAATTGATACGATTCCCGGAGGGGAATATTTTTTGGTCCTCGCCCTGTGGGCGGCAGGAAACTGACAATACCTTTGCTCAATAACAGGATCTGTCCTGCACAAAAGCTCCACCGAAATGGACACCGAATGGTGGAAGTTTAGCAACGAAGCGCTACAAATTGTGTTATGAGGATTGTAAACGAAAATCACTTTTATTGGTAACGTAGATGATGGAATCATGCAAGTTCCTTCTTCCTGCCACGGACACTCACTCAAATCAACATTTCAAGTCGCAACCAAAGTGCCTCGCCCTGTCCAGTGTCGAGAGTACAAACTTTCCTTCGGTCCCAAACCCGACGTCGGTCAAATAACGCAGAATTGCACTTTAATCGAAACCCACGTCCGGGAAAAACCATCAGCAGCCCCTTTCCCCTAGGGCAGAGTTCTGCTCCCGAGGTGTCCCGTGGGTTTTCATGCTTCTCTTCCGGTTCACTTCCGGACGCGGGTGCGGGTTTTGCATCGGTTTTCGGGTGTGGCCTCTGGTTCCATCTCTCGCTCATCTTGTCCTTTTTATGCCACCGACTTCCAAATCGCCAGTAGCATCGTTATTGATAGCGCACACAAATATCGGAGGACAAAATCGTGAACTGACGAGCTTGTCGTAGTCAGACTTTTCCATCATCACCGTTTTTGTACATAATGAACTCTTACGGCGTGGGGTTTCTTTTTTGTGGTCACGACGGTATTCCTATATATACCGTGGGCGGGTTCTGTGGTTGTGATTTCGCGGAAAATACGGCACTACCGTACCATTGAGTGGCGTACGATGATAGTACTTTCTGAACAGCAAATGGGTCGTTAAGTAAATGACATTTCCAGATATCGAAGCAAAGCTGAGAGTAGTTCAGAAAGAAGTTCAGACAACGAACCAGATCTGAATTTTTGTTTCAACGATTGGCTTGGCCTGGTGCACACCAAATAAAAAATAAGCTTTTTTTTTAATCTTAGAAGAACGGACCGGACCGTATTTATAAATTTTAATTAATAGGTACTTAATCTAATTTAACAAGTTTAGCTTGGGAAACATGTGGCATTTCCTGCAGTTCAAAATAGCCTTATCCCGGGGCAGCTCCGGTGAACTAAGTTATAAGATTATAAAATATAAAAATATTAAATTTAATATTTATACTTTTTTTCGATTATTTAAATTATTTTTCAAAATGAAATTATTAATATTAGAAGGAGCAGAACCGTGCTAAGCACCAACTTAAAGGTTTGCACTCAAGTCAAAACCCACTCCCGCTCAAGTCAAAACCCAAACCAACGTTTCTTAGAAACAACTTATAGTTAAATGGCTTTAAAATACTAAACACGAGCTCATTTTAGGAACTAATAAAGGGCCTTTGCTAGGACCCCAGTCGCTAGACATTTCAACTTAAACATCTTCACACCTTGCCTTCCATTTCCTCCCGGTTATGGATCATGTGGCGAATGGCTCAGTTACCGGATGCGGTCCCCGGATTTGATACACTGTTCCGGTCACTTTCTAGCCACCGAAAAGATTTGAACGATGGACCAGATCAAACTGTGGTTGAAGTGGTTTCCACTTTCGTCCGGCCTTCCGTGCTGGTTGTGGTCGGCACCGAAATGTTGATTTGTCTTTCCCGACCACGGACGGAGTCGAAGGTCAGACCACGATTGGTGCGCTGTGGTTGGTAATCAAATACGAGCAACCAACAGGCCTATTTGATCAGTCCATGCTCGGCTTCTCGTCGCTACAACACACGCCACTGCTCCTGGCCACTTACGGTCCTAGCCACCCCCACTATCGCTCGAATTCGATTCCGATAGATCATGCCGATTCTCGTTCCCTTCGGACGGCGGAGTTGGAGTGGAAAAAGTGAAACCCTGAGGTTGGTTGGTGTGTATGTGGCTGGTACCTCGCCGGACGACACGGAGAAATGAGCTAGCGGGGAATGGACGATACCAGCGACATAAATCAACCGAGACATTGGGATGTCCACTACGCCACAAAATGCATTACATGGTCGACTGGTCTCCCCGTCCGAGGTACGGATTTTTACTCACACAAAAGATCTAACACAGACGTAGCAAAAAGCGGAAGCAAGGCAAACGGATCATGTGGTTCTGCTGGGCGCCTCTCGATACAGATGGCCAGATTCGAGACATTCGACAGCTTTCGGGCGGACGACGACGGATATCTGCCGAATCGCTACGTGTCACGCATCGTTTGCACAACGTTCCCAGGATCGGCTATCGGGTGCAGTTGATTGTGGATGTTGTCAGCGATTCAAAATGGTATCAATTTCACAACCGTTTGGGTTTACGGGTTGATTGAAAACGGGCAAAAGAAAGCGTCTACTTCATCGAGGGAACGATGGTACCGCTTATGGACCGGTTTATGGAACCGGACGCAGCTGAACAAATTGCTAAATGAGCCCGATCCATCGCACGCCCACCGATTTCCATGTTTTGGAATGAATTTAATTCGCCCCTGTGCACAAGATTATGGCAAATTCTTTGTCAACGGTAATTAGTCTGCCCCTTTGCATGGAGGCGCATGGTGCGCCATACGATCCGGCACCATGCTGCGTGTTGGGACCATCTTGCTTGGGACCGACTAAACCCGACACCGAAGGCCGCTCGCATAATGGACCCATATTTGCTCGAGCCCATCATCGGAGCCCATTATCTCGACGGTCGGGTTTTGCGGAGAACCGGGTTTATCGTGCGGACTCAATTGATTGAATTTCGCCGAGAAATGATTGAGCAAATTGAGTGAAAGACCGGCCGGAGCCCAGTACGTAATCTCGATGTGCCGGAAGTCGCTGTGGGCTGTTGGATACGTCAGTGCGTCATCGCTAAACAAAAAGGCAACATTCCGGCTTCCCTCCGGTGCGAAGGTTCTCACGAACGATAGGCCAAGGAACCGTCTGCCTCATTTGCGTACGTTACTCCGGGCGCACGCGTAAGCTGGCGATGATGTGACGTGAATCATGAAATATTAGAACGTTCCCAGAAAAGAAGGAAAGAAAATCTCATATGTGCCGGAGGTACGATTTGTGACGGAAGGCGAAAGAAAGCTTCAATCAAGCGTCAAGAAACACTTTTGCCGGAATGCCGGATGAATACGTTTAGTGGACCCGCATCTTTCGCAGATAAGAAGCTTAGACGGTTCGCCAGCATCCTCGGGGCAGCCCGGTGCCGGTTGACTCCATCGGGCGGCTTGTTTGATGAGTAATCGGAGATCCTCGGCCGGAGAAATGTTCCTCGGTCTGCTGGTGGTGATGGTGGCACTGTTTATCTTCGCCGGGGAACCATGTTTGTGGTACGAAAATGGGATCCTGTTTCCACGAGCTGGCACGCACGTGACGAATACATTCTGGGCATGTGGTACACACTCCGGCCGTCCCGGAATCCTTAAGATCCATTTCTTTTACTGCCCCTGCAGAGATGCGTGTCAACGTCAACGGGAGGTCAAATTGAAACTCACTTCAACCCATGTGGCAGTGGCTCTGCCGAGAGTGCTTTGCAAAAGAACGTTAATAATTCTCAGCTCACCACGGGTTTTTACGGCGTGTCGTTTTATGTTTTATGTTCCCCCCGTAGCTTCTCCGTTCACCGAGCAGGATGTGAAGGACATCCGAAGAAGTTTGGGACCCACCCGAACGCAAATCACTTAATCCGCCTTGCTGGGCGAACCGACAAAAGATTGAGATGTTTTTGGGATTGCAGCCCACACTCCTCGGCACCCTCCGCACGTAGGGAATTCTTAATTAGAAGCGATACGAAGCGAAAATCCGACCCAAACGGAGTGGTATTTTTAGTTTTGATTGTACTAATTACTTTCTCAAGTCATTTGAATATTAACCATTTCGGGTTTTGTTTCCGGTGGCATAGATTAGTGTATAATTTATTGCACTCGATTGTTTCTCAATTACAAAATTCGTACCTATAATCGGGTGCTGTCGCCCCCGATCGCTCCGAGCAGTTCCCGAAAACAGAACGTCCCCAAGCAGCTCTGGCTCTGAAGGACGTTTCCTGAGCTCCGTGTTTATGGCAGAGTAAATCATCGGCTGTCCCGAGTTACCCCAGGCGACAAGCAAGGACATGAAAGCAGCTGGAAAATGTTTTGCCCACTTCCGACGGTAGAACACCGACAGGAAACAAAACAACATCCTATTTTACGACCCGTCCAGGCCGGGCTTACAAAAAGCAGAAGCGAACGAAGCGGATTACAGTATCTAGGGCAAGCCCCGAATAGACTGTTACAGTACACGTCGTGTCGAGGCTCTAATGCACTTTGTGCACAGAAGCATGTGACTGCGAAAGTTCTACGTGTCTAGGAAGCAGTCGATAAGCAAATCTCGGTGAAACAAAGAGCGGACCACGCTTCCGGGCGCTAAGAAGCTGCGTTGCCCGGGCCAAGCAGCCAACCTAACCGTAATGCGATGGTAATCGGCTTTAGGCAGCCACGCCGGCCACGTGATGCCAACACGCGATGATTGATGGCAACGGTGATAGTAAAAGTTTCTAGGGCTATATTACCATCATCATCCAGCTTCCGGATGGCAATGTGGGGTGCAAAATGGAAATAAAACGCACCGTCCCAGACAGAAGCCGTTCGGCACCATTTTTCTAGCCCTCCGTCACATCAAAAGCTTAAACTTTCCACCGAACATTTCAATTTTTGCCGTACGATCGAGTTGCTAAACTATGCTCGCCACGACTGCGGCAACAACTCAATCAACTGGAACGCTTTCTACGCTCAAACCGAGCGCCCAAGTGGATTTATTTATTAAATTCTCTGTACATCACGTCTCGTTTAAATTACCATATAAATAGCGGCCGCCCCGAGCACTGCTCGGAGACACTCGGACATGGCCCTCGGAGGTAAAGTATCCGGCTCCGAGCAAACAAACGGCACGTGCCTGGAATCGATGGACCGCAGTAGCTCCCCCCCGGTTGATGCTGTTGGGCAATATAAAATCCACTCGAAGGGGGTTTAAGCAACTATCGCAACGGACCGGCCACATATTTGCGAGCGCAACTAGAAGCCCTCCACAGAGGCAAGGCTTCGCTCGCTCCGTTTCGCTTCGTTGGGCTCCGGTTCTTAGAGCGGATTCGACGATACTTTCTTCATCAGCCCAGCTCACCGAAGTGCTCGCCGAAGGATGATGGTTTTTCATGCCCACAAACTTCCACCATCTTTCCGCGTCGTTGTTTTCAAAGAAATCCAATCGAGCTTCGAAGCTGCGGGTGAAAGGAAATGCCCGTTCCCATCGTCTTCATCCGTCCCCGACTGGGAGCAATTTCTCACCGTTTGTTAGATTCTGACCCCGGCAAAAAAAATCACTCAAAAACCTCGCCGCTTAACGATGCCCTCGATGACCATCGACCGAGCCGGTATTTAGTTGCCCGTGGGCAAGCATGGGAATTCGCAACATAACACGCCACCCTACCCGGGTGACAATGTGTTGTCACCGTGTGGCTCCACCGTTTCCGATACGCGTTCTCAATTTCATTTCTTGTTGCTTGCGTGTTCTCGCTTTCTTTTTTTTCCAGTGCCCCCTTGCCGTGTTTCCGGTTTTAATAGGAAAACGGATCCGAACGCCGGACCGGAACATCGTTACAAAACACAATCGGCCCCCCACCCGAGGAGGAAAGCAGCGAAGCGCACCTTGGGCGGAAGGATGGCGGCCGCCCAGCGGTACTACTACGAGCTGAACGATAGCTACACGGTCGAGCTGCGCCAAACGGAACCGGAAGAGTACGGGCCGCCGCTGTCGACGCTGCTACAGGACACCACGGCGTACGGGTTCGTGCGGCCCGAACCGGACCAGACGCTGGTCGGCGAGAGCCGGATACAGAAGTCCATCCGGCTGCTCGCGGACTCGTTCACGCCATCGCCACCGCCGACGTGGCCGTCATCGGGGGACGCTGGTACACGGGGGCTGCCGGGCCTGGCTTCCGATGACCTGGTGGTGGACGAGGTGAACGATTACGTGCCGTACGAGGAGCGCCCGGAAACGTACATCGTGCCCGTCGTCTTCGCGCTCATCTTCATCGTCGGCATCGTCGGCAACGGGACGCTGGTGGTGATCTTTCTGCGCCACCGGGCGATGCGCAACATTCCCAACACGTGAGTCCTCGGGGCAATGAGGGCAAATCGGTGTCAAGTGGCTACGGAGAGCGATGGAGACCGTTCTTATTATTTTGTCCCCGTTCTTCAGCAGTATCCTGTCCTTTAGAAAGGATGCACTTTGAGTGGGAAAAACAGTAGCTGGGCCCCTGTTTGGTATCCGGTGCTGAACATCGGAAGATGGCAGTTCTGCTTAATCAATATGTCTGATGTCCCTGTGCTTTGGAGGGTCCTATTGATCCTGGTGCGTGTTTGCCTGCGTGAGGAAAATGGTTTATTTTTTAGCTACCATTCTATGTTGTTCCAGTTTTCGAGCAGCCTTTTCGAACTCGATATTGGAGTTTGATTTTTTTCGAAAATCACATCAACGTCACGGTTCGAAGAACATTAAGCCAGTGTTAAAAAAGCTTCGTTTGCTTTCCATTCATTTCACTCCATCGAAAGAGGTTTTTAATCAAATCCTTCCAAACGTGTATTGAATGCAAATGTTCATACCACGCAAAAGGAAGGCAATGTTTGTGGCGCACGAACCATGGCAACATCCGGACCGTATCACCATGCCAAGCCAACACTAACCTTGTTCCGGTGTTGCAATCAATATTCCAATGAGCAACAATATTTTTGATCAGCCTCGTGCCGGAGGCTGAATTATTGTGGTAAATTTAATTATCATCCGACACGCATACGGTCCAAGCCCGTTGCAAAATTGTTCAACAATCTGACAACAGTCGCTGAACATTCGGACATACTGACAACGAATCTGCGATACGATGATTTCATTAACCTGAAAACTTCACCAGACTGCGCCAACGCGTAATTGGGTTGCTTGAAACGTATTAATTTCGAGTTTGAAATGGTTTCGGATTTACAATTTTCCCTGCTAAATTTTCCACACCAATCACGGATTGTGTCGAGCAACGATTTTCCTCCAACCGGCTTTGCACGCTGCTAACGATGACGGACAGCAGAGGTTCGATGGTGTAACCGGTTTCGCAGGATGTGCCAGCCAGCAGCAGATTGAAAGTAACCGGCCTGAGCTCGCGCTGCGGATAAAGGTTATGAGCCGGCATTAACTATTAAGCTTTGAACATTTGCGAAAAGCCATGACCTCCGTCCTGTGGGCTACGCGTTATATCCACGCGTTTGAGGTAGGATTCCGAAGCGGATGCCTTTTTTATGTCATCATTACCGTGCGATCCCCATGATGGCACGTGTTGGTGGCTCGTACATGGTGAGGTGATTGATGATAGGAAACCATTGTCCCAACATGGCCCACCATCAATACCATCAGCCCACCAGCTTTACGCGACCTTTGGGTGTCACTTCGTCTCGGCAGAGGCACCGCTTAACGAAAGCCTTAACTGGTTCAGCCGGCCATCCGGTGGTTGTCCGGTGCGGAGAAAAATGTGACCGGAAAAATGTATTGCCCCAGCGAGACGAGTTTGGTACGGAGCATCCGGTCCGGAGCGCGAAACACGAGCCGCACGATTTCCGTTCCACCGGAGGACACCATTTTGCGACGATGACGAAACTTAATCTTCCGAGGCCGAGTGGCCCGATGAGCGAAGAATATTCACGCCGGTGTCTGTCAAGCCGGGCCACTTGTCTTGGGCATTCTACGGACCCTCACTCTCTCTTTCTCTCGGAAGGCTGCACCGTGGACACTTACGCCGTTGCCCTGTTTGCGGCCATTATCCACTTCAGTGCTACCCAGCTCTCTTTGGGGTCAGGTTTCGCCGTTTGTGAATATTCGGATAAATTACGGTTTTAATATCCTCCATTTTTTCATCGTTTTCATATTCTTGTTAATTTTATGTTGTTTTTCAACTTCTGCTTTCCAACCTTTTCAATCATTTAATAGGACACTTTCGCTATTTTTATTGTACGTATTTGATTACGCTGTTATGCTAAATGAAGATGTCAAATGTTATGGAAATTTAAATAAGTTTTACTTGTTTTCTTTACTCATTGTTCTTTACTTTCACGTTCTTTTTACCCCTTCTTTTATTTTCTTCTGTTTAGTTTCGGTTTACTTTCATCATTTTCCATCATCTTCATTCATCTTCATCTTTCATCTTTGCCAGTTCCATAGCTTTTCATTATTATTTCGTTCTCTTGTTTTTGAAACGATTTCCACTTCAGTAAGTTCAGCACGTTTTCCTCGTTTTTTCTCGCTCCCCCGCACAGATACATATTCTCCCTGGCGCTGGCCGATCTACTGGTGATCCTGATCTGTGTACCGCTCGCCTCCATGATCTACACACTCGAGTCGTGGCCCTGGGGTGGAACACTCTGCCGGTTGACGGAGTTTGCCGAGGAAATCTCGATCGGAGTGTCGGTGTTCACGCTGACGGCCCTGTCCGCCGACCGGTACTGTGCCATCGTCAACCCACTGCGCAAGCTGCAGACGCGTCCGCTGACGGTGATTGTAGCGTTTCTGATCTGGGTGCTGGCCATCATCTGCGCGATGCCATCCGCCTACATGTCGGACGTCGTCGTGATCGAGCTGCCGAACAAAACCATCGAGTACTGCTCACCGTTTGGTCCGCGGACTAACGACTCCAACTACTCCAAGTAAGTCCTTCCAGGCACCGGCGGCCCGGACACCCGAAACGGGGTCACTAATTTGTTTCAACTCGTTCCGCCACCGCCCCAGGTATAAAACGGTCCTGAATTCGATCGTGTACTACTTCCTGCCACTGTCCATCATCGGCATCCTGTACGTGCTGATGGCCCACCGGCTGCACACGAGCGCGCGCGAGATGCCCGGCGAAAATGCCGGCCCCCAGAGCCGGTCGCAGGCGCGAGCCCGGCGCCACGTGGCCCGCATGGTCATCACCTTCGTGGCCGTGTTCATTGTGTGCTTCCTGCCGCACCACGTCGTCGAGCTGTGGTTTCACCTGAACCCGCGCGCCGAGGAGGATTACGATGACTTCTGGCACTTTTTCCGCATCACCGGCTTCTGTCTCAGGTAGGTCGGGTTGGGTCCTCCACGCTCCGATTAATCCAATCACCGGACCGGACCGGGGATAAAGTGCGGTCGGCCGCCGACGATGTTACTAACCGGGGCTGTAATTGCTTTGCAGTCGACCAACCCAGTTTCCACCCAGGACCGCTCATCAATACCGTTATTGGACCGCTCCGGCGGAATGGTGGCCACCGTTTCGATATCCACTAAAATGAGGATGAGGTTGACAGCTTGAATATTCGATCGAAAATGTGCAATTAATTAAAATACCACTCGGGCTATCGGGATCGTTGACGGCACGTCGAGCTGTCAGGCGGGCTAACAAATCAAACATCATGAACGACTAGAATTAAATTGGCCAATTTGAAGCTATTTGCTATTTTATAGAGATTGTTCCCAGCAAATAGGAATGAAATTATCCGCTGTCCGGAGGTGTAGCAGGGTAGAAAGATAAAATGTTATTCAGAAGTAACTAACTGTAACTGTAACAATATGGTACTCTATTCTATCGTCCCGGAATGGGCCAATTGGTACGAGAGTTGTGAAAGTGGCCCTTTCAATTACTTTTCGTCCTTTTGTTCAGTTGGCCAAAATACACTTCTAATAAAAAGGGCAGTAAAGACACATCTTCAAAATGTCCGCCTCGGGCGAAAATGATTCATTAAGTCGACTCATCGGCAGTCTATTGGCAACGCGCAAACAGCCCCGATATTGGAAGTCGCCAAGCACTACAGATTGATATTGCGCTCCCGACTGAATAGTCCGGAGTCTTCGCGCCAAAAAGGCTGTAGGCCTTGTCGCGAGGCTTTCGAGGCGCCAGAGAACGTATCCCAATCACACAGGAAGTGCCATAGTGAGCCACCATGGTCATTCCATCAAAATCCACCAGGCCACGGGGCGAATCACAAAGGCGCCCTGTGTCGTCCATTGTGGTGGCACCACATTTGCAATGAAAATTCCCGCTCGCCACACGGCGCACGACATAAGAACCCAACCCATGGCACATAAAATACATAACACATCAAAGTTGGTTCCATCGCAGATCGTTGTCCTTCGGTGCGCCACGACGCCACGCTGGAGACGGTTTTGGGCACGTCCCGTGCGTGTGGGAAGCCAATTTATTTCGCATAAAGAAGAGCGATACGGCACAGTCGGTACCGTGTGGCGCCTACATCGAACCCGATTGAGAGTACACCCTTCACAGCATGCATAAGTGACTGTCCCAGCAGGGTTGGGGTCGGCAAAAACCCGGCCACGCGGTGCAGGAAATTTGGGGAGCTTTTCGGGCTCAGTGGGACGGGAGAGGGATAAGATCCTAGTGGATGGACCGTTGCTGTCGGGAACCGTCGGTCGGGATCGGGGCCATCAGTTTGGGCTCATACATCTTTTCCCACGAAATGCACAACGGATCTCTGTGGATTATCTCGGCACTTCACATAGTCGTAGGATGAATCGGAGGGACCATCGGGCTCCGTGCTCGAACCGATCCATCATGAAAGTTGCGACGCAAGTGCCGTTCCGTCTGAAGGCGCTGTTCCAGTCTCGGATCCCTTCCTGCGGATGCACTGGGCCACCGGAGAAGTTTAATGAAGAGCTCTCCACTCCGACAGTCTGGATGGGTGCTCAAGATTGATTGTGCAATCAGTACGGGCTGTGAACGAGCCTGGCACAGTCTTAAACTGCACCCGAACATGCTGTATCATTCTGGAGCCCTTCGTAAGCCACACGTGGCCGCCCCTTGGGGTTGCATGTTTGCTCGGATTTTATAATTCGATTTCGTGCTCGAATAGTTTATCGGCACCAACGGGATTTGGGAATGAGGAACTCCAATTTATTACTCCAAATTACTTGCATCAAATATCTATTCAAATAGTGCACACGGCAGCGTTTCGGTTGCCGACCATGCGAAGAATTTAATTACTACGTCAGTCGCATTCTGCACCACGCCAGAGTACACCGGAGGCTGTACCGAAATGGCACCGGGGATGAAAGTTTCGCTCATGACGATGGCAAGTTTCGTATAGCATCCAGGCATAGGGATGCGCAACTTTTGGCCCCGATTCCCGAGAACCAAGAAAACAGATATACTGAGAAACTTCGCAATCGCTGTCTTGTTTCGTGTTGGGGCCCGAGCTGTTAAAGATAAAGTAATAAAGAGCTCGAGCTGATAAAGATACAAACAACTTTTGTTGAACTTTACCTTTGCAAAAGCCAATGGAAAATGCGCTGAAACAGCTATGGGGAAACATTTCAACTGAAATGTTCATCAAAAGATCAAAGAGTAAGATCCGCTCCGTTCTTATTCGAAAATGGGTTCGAGAACAAACCTACAACTCAGCCATACGCTAGAACAGCATCAAACTTGTACGTTAAGCCAGATGTAGCAAACTTATCTAAAATATTCTCCTTATCCTAGTAAAGACCCCGCTAATGGCCCGTCGCTTCGTTACAGCTTTCTGAACTCCTGCATCAACCCGGTGGCCCTGTACTGCGTGTCGGGCGTGTTCCGGCAGCACTTCCACCGCTACCTGTGCTGCCGGCCGATGACGGTCCAGCGCCGGATCGGTCTGTCCTCGGCCGGAAACGCGTGCGAGACGAGCTTCGTGTCGACGATCCGGCGTTCGCACAACCACAGCATCCGGAAGTCGCTCTCGGTGCAGAGCGTCCAGGGGAAGAGGTGAAAGTTTGTGCGCCTGGTCGTGACCGGGCGCGGTCACGGGGACACCAAGTGCCACCGGCTGTGCGAGCGACTGCCACCGTCCGAAAATCGGCCACCGAGAGCGTCCGTGCAGCTGAACGGTCGCTCTTCACCGCAGGAACCGTAACACCCGCCGGAAGTAGCCCGACCTGGATCGACGGCATCGGACGGGTAGTCCTTCAGCTTCGATAACGAGCCCCGTGCTCTGCCGTTCGAAAGTACGAGTCCGCCAAACTCCGGTTATTGAGTTAGTTTGCTAAACCATTTAGCCAAACTAGTTCCCGACACCGGCCGGACAGGGACACTCGCGCTAGTCTATTGCTTCCACTGGTTGCATGGGTCACTTGCATGATGTTCAGTTGCATTGTGATGAAGGGTAAGTGGCTTCGCTTTCGGTCAAAAGTTGAGCTATACGTTGAGCTCTACCACGAATTGGCTTCCCGGAAACCGTTTATTTGAGGCGATTCCGTTTCTGATACGCAGTGCCGAGTGCCAATCATGCCCAGCTTGTCACAAGTGCTGCGAAACTTTCGTTGGTGTTATGTCAAACTTTGTTGAAATTTTAGTTTGCTCAACCGCTGGCCAGTGACGATGGTTGAAGAGAATGGAGTGGAGTAAATGTTTTGAAGGTGTCCATAGTGAGGATAAACAAATCGATTCTAACGAACGTGTTCCAAATTTAAATGTGTGCCATGGCGCCACGTGGAGTATCCTACAACTAACTCCATTTACATTAATGAGCCCACTTTCTGGCCTGAGATTTGGCAAACATTTTCAACATTTTCCTCTCCTACTCGTCGAGGGCTAAAGGCCATCGTGGAGCGTACAGAAAATAGAAATTAATTATTAATTCTTTGGCCGCGAAAACAGTTCTGGGTACCAGTATTTTGGCGATTTCGTCCGGCGTCCTCGATGGAGACGAAACACATCGTGGCGGTGCGAGGAAACATGACCGAAGGGCCGGTGATAATGAGAAAAGACAAGCACGCAAGGTAGGAAATCCCCGCAAGGCATTTGCCCGCAAGACAATTGAGAATTAGCGGCGTTACTGTGTAAGGCATGTTTTCTAGTCAAATAATAAAGATTTATATTGTTCTTCGAAACTCGGTCACCAATAAACGATGCTAGGGCATGATTGATGCTGCCCGAATATATTTATTTACCTGTGTTTGTGTACCCTGCTTTCTATTGTTTCGATGACGATGACACGAGCGGAAGGTGAAGATGGTAAGGCCTTGTTTTACGAAAGCAGACGGTGCCGAAAAGTAACAGGTGGACACGCGACATGTGGTGTGCGTGTTGCCTGCTTCCAGGCGCAGACAAAACACAGCAGCGGTGGTCGATGTTATCGATAAATGGTTTGGTTTATTTAGATTCGCTTCGAAGAAAGTTACGAACGGCTACGTACTTAGCTTAATGTGACTAGAGTTTTTCTCTTTGAAGAGTCGCACACTTACGCACACGTCTTTCGATTGTTGGAAGGCCGCTTGGGAGCACTGACCAACTAGACGGTTGACTAGACACCGTGTACGGGGCAGATACTCCCGTGGGCCGCTGCAGGGGCTCAGCAGGATAGTCCTCCGTCGGGTACGGTCGGTTCCTCGCGCCGCCGGTCGGGGCCGATGAGACGTTGGCGAAGGTTCGCCAGCAGCGGGCTGTCGGCCGGGATGCCTTCGCGCTGCAGGAACTGGATCGTCTCCCGGGCGCAGACGGCCCACCCGATGGCTTCCGCTTGCTGCCCGCCAATCACATCCTCCGGCTGCCCGTCGCCCTCATCGTCGTCTTCGTCCGTGTCCTCGGCGTACGGATCGTTCTGCAGGAAATCGAGCTCATCCTGCAGCTCACGGATTCGGTGGAGCGCTTCCAGTAGATAGTTCGAAGCGGCCGGGCTCACTCGACCCACCGGCACTCGAGGCTGGTCGGTGCTGGACGAAACGGATTGCGGCGAGGGTGGCCGAGGTTGTGCTACCCTCCCGACGATCGGGTAAGGCCGCGAGTCTCGATGTGTCCTGGCGTCTCTAATCCTCACTGGATGCTGGCGTTCGGCGTGGCTCGGTGAAGGAGTGCCTGAGCCTGGAGTGCCCCGTCGTCCACGAGTCGGACGATCGGTCTTTGGAACAGTTTTTGGCATGACGATGATGACTCGTGCCGCCAGGGCTTTCTAAGGACCCCCGGACATTACGGTCGTCCTGAAGCTTTGAGCAACAAATAAGCAGAGCAGAGTTTCACTTGTCCACTGTCAATGGGTCACGAAGCACCTTCAGCAGTAACACTCAAACGCAGAGCCGCACGTTGCAGCTCGCGCAACGTCACTTCCTCAAATGAACGCCAACGCCCGTCGGTGGTCCTAGTTTTCGGAAGCTGACGGCAGGTTTCACGTGTCCCTACTCTCTCTCTACTCTTTCTTCCTCCTTTGCTCTCTCTCGATGATCACGTTCGCAGTGCGTTCGCCATCCGCTGGCGGTTAACGGTTTGCGCGTTGTTTTCAAAGGTGCACACGCAGAAACACATTAACACACGACGGCCGGCAACCGGGAGCAGGCGGATTATGCTGCGTCCGACGGTCGGCCGGCTGCGCAGCGTTTTGCACCGGGCTGCGCGAGGCGTGTGCGCGAGTGAGCGAGATGGCAGCGAGAAAGGAAGAGAGAGAGCCGCCGACTACGCACCCTACAACAATCTGTCCGGGAAGCGTTTATGCTTTTTTTCCTATGTTGTGGGTCGCCGCGGCGCGCTCGGAACAGCTGCTGCTGCCGCCGTCGCCGTCGCCTCCGCCGGCTGATCCTGCTTGATTGCCGGGGAATGGCAGTTGTTTCACCGAGTTCGAAGGGTGCCAGAGTGAAATGGCACGAGAGCGGCCCGACGACGCCTGCTGGCAGCCGCGGAAGGACATATGCCAGGCGAAGGCAATGGAAGCGAAGGAGAGGAGCGAAAGAGATGGAGTCGGCGCATTTCGTAGTGGTGGTGGCGCGTGCGTTCGATGGTCGTGCGCCGGGACGTGCGCCAACGCGAACGAACACGCGCACGGCAGGACGAGTGTGGGCCGGGGAATCGAAGCACAACCCTTGGAATCGGGTGGCAGATGGTGAAGTACCTGTAGGGGTCGATACGCAGGGGTCGATAATTTTCGACATTTACACAAAAAATTTAGATAAAATATACAGAGTTTAGGTAGTTGCCGCAAAAGTTCGGACTTCCGAAGTTTTTTAAATAATAATGTAAGGAATTACTTTGTCTTACTTAGACGCATAACTTAGACGTAGAACTTCAAACTAACTTCAAAACTAATCCATATTGAGGAGATGATACCACAGCGCAGGGTACTGGCTTAAGAACCCATGAGTTACTAAATTGGTGTCTCTGACGGTAATAAATAAAATGCATTGCACCATTGACTAACAGACGTATTGAACTCTACAAGTGACGAGAAATTATTAGCTGTTCATTATGTTTGGAGAAAGACAACCACAGTGCAATTCTGAGTTCCAAATCATACAGGTAAGTTGCAAGTCGTCTCAAACATCGGTGAGGAGCAAAATGAAGTCAAGTTCTAAACTGCCCAGGCCTGATTGCCTAAATAAAATGTCTATATAACTCAAGTGATATTAAGCCAAGTAAAAGGTAGCGCGAGTTATAATGAGCCACACAATGCAAGGATATTCTAAGATCGGCCAAGACGAACCAATGTTCAATTCGCACTCTTGCTCCAGTATTCGCCCAGTATCCTCGGTGATCTGATTACCTCGGCGCAAGTCTCGGCCAATTTCGACAAACACTCGTTGGTTATTATTTTCAACAAGCCGAAGAGAGTTCCCGTTGGGCCTGCGTACTTGATGAATTATGAAGCGTGATTTCCCTCTGCCAGCTTAATAATTCACGAGGATGTTTTCCCAGAAAGCAAGGTACGCTGGTCCGGAAAACAGAGAGAGCATTCAGGACGTACGATGAAGAACGCTTAATTTTATGGCACTCGTTGCGCTCGTCGAGCATTTGCTAGCATTGCCGAAACGCAATGGGCCAGACATTTCCACGAGTCAGTAAACCTGCTCATGGAAACTGGAGCTGGATTGGGAACCCTTTCATAGCTTGACGGCCGGAATCAAATGCATCACGCTGTTGCGAAGAAATTGAAGACTTACACTTTGAAAGCAGAATCGGTCCATAAAACGGGCAGAAGATTTGAATTCGGGAAAGGTACTCGTGGCTCGTGATGCTTACGAAATGTAGTCAATTTCGCCGAAGGACCCATTTTCGATAAAAATGCCGTGACATCGTTTTCAGCAAAGAATCTTCAAGGGGGGTTCTTCAACGCGGTGCCGATGCTGAAAATGTAAACGAACTCCACTTCACACCGGACTTTCTTCACCGGAACCCCGTTCTTGGTGGTATGCAAAACATAAAAACGGCAAAAAACTTGCCACTACACGTTCCGGGCGGACGGGAAAAGATTGGAATAGTTTCATCAACATCCGTTTGATTTGCGCGCCACACCAACTGCAGCGTGGCGCATTTGCATGCTAAACTCTTAGACAACGTTCAACGATACTTTGGCCAAGTGCAAAGTTACCGGAAGGTGTGAATTGGATGGTATGCCCGGCACACGGCGTATGGGCCCACGTGCTCGGACTGCACGATCACGAGACGGCCATAAGGACATCGGGTGGCATTGGTATGGCATTCCCGTTGGAATGCTTCTGATTTCGCGCGGAATAAAAAAAAGATCCAAAGCGCTAGGGTTTGTCCGGCATAAAATACGCAGCCAACCAACATGTTCGCTCCCATGTACGCTCGCGTGTTGCGTTTGATCCTCGATTCGCCCTCGAGCCTGATGCTAGAAATTGAAGTTTATAAATGAATCATTTTCAAAACAGAATTCATGGACGTTGTCCAGGTGCAGCTCTCGCACACACTCGAAACAGAGCCTAGAAAGGGAGCAGCGAAAAGAGGGAGCACTCTAAATATGGAGACCAGGAAAAAGGACGAACGAAACTTTGTCCAAATGCGGATGCGTCCTTCAAGAGTATCGACGCTCGGTCGCCCATCGGTCTTCACGTCAGCAAGGTGCATTCATAAACGTTCGATCAGTATTTCGTTTCGATGTTCATCGTGTACGTACATTCTCAGCAGTATTCTCCTTGTTACTGGTTCATGGAAAGGAACGAACCAGTAACAAGGACTGATGGGTTCCTAACTGTAAGTCGGTGTTGGTCCTAGCATTCCCTAGAGACGTGATGCGTTTGCATTGTTCCTAAGCTGGCTGGAATTTTAATAGCAATACTGATGGTAGAATCCTGAGCAGCATTTTCTTTGTTTTGTGGGTTTAGAAATAAGTTGATTGGAACAAAGCATGGCGTGTTGCAGTCGGCTTAGCTCAGGAGGAGGAAAGCTGTGATTTTCCGACGAGCTGCATCAAAGACCTCCATGAGGGCAATTAAACGCCCCGGTTGTTGTTTAATTTTATTTTCTGTTCCAAAGATTTCTCTTTGAATGGTCGGTTATTACGCAAATCATGACACAATCAATAGGTTGATAGCATTTACTCAAACTTCCGGCCAAATCCCTCAGCTTCAAAGCACACTTTTAAATGATTTGATGCGCACTTCAAGTGCACTGTTGACGTTTGATGAATTGTGAATCAATTAAGCAATTAAGTTTAAGTGAATCGATAATCATAACCAATTAAACCATTTTTTATGCGGAATCGAATGAGGTCACTGGTTTGGGGAGCGCTTTGAAAACTACTAAACCTACAAACAAGCTCGTCGCACGGGAGAATCAGTTATGGTTTTTCTCGCAACTCGGGAAAATGGGAAACTAATTCAATGACCTATGGACTACATTTTGTCTCGCTGAGTGTCCACGCAAATGGCTGACCACAATTACCACACCACTTACTAAATTTTGACCGAATTTAATCGTTTGTTTAGTGAACATTGATTCTAATAACAGAACAACCGATACAGCTGAACAGCGTTTCGTTTTCCAAAAACCTTCAGTACGTTGGGGAATCGGCGTGAACTTGGAGGAAATATTTAACATTAAATGCACAGCAATTAACAAAATGGCTGGCTAACAGCCAGCAAGCATTTGTCTGCTGGTCAGCTAGAATCAACTTTGCAAACCAGAAACAACTGGACCTAGGACCTATCTGACACCCTGTCTCGTAAAATGCCAGACTAGTTGTTTTGTCGTTGGGTGTAATAAACAATAACTAACTTTCAGCGCACTTGTGCCAACCGACACGGAGTACCCCGTCTGACCTTTTCGTTGTGCTGGCGGCAGAATTTTGTAAGGATTACCACTTATGGGCTGTGGACTTGACAATTTGTATGTACATCGTGCCTGATGGGGCCACAAAAGAGCTGCATTGTTACTGACAAGTTATGACACGAATGAGCCATTCAGTAGACCGAAAGAAACAATAGGGGTCATTGTTGCTTCCCGATACTAGAGCAATAGAAAACAAAACCCAACAAAGTTATTCAAAATTCACTTTTGAACTTATGCATTAAAAATGCATCTACTTTACCAACCGGAACCACGCATGCAAGACAGAAAAGATCAGTCTCTTAGGGATATTCCGGCCGCTAGAAGTTGGTCCCGGAACAGTGCTCCAAACTAGTCCCGGTGCTGGCCACGGTGTAATGGGTTTATGAAAGCATTTTGAATGTGGGAGCCCGATCCCATGCCCGGGTGAATCCTTCGCGGGTGCAATGCCTGACAACGGACACTTTTCCCAGGAGAGAAGCATTGGCAGCTGTCTCGTTCCCGCACAGAAACTCTACATTCCAGATGACGTTCGTTTTGTTTTTGTCCGGACATTTCCATCGCGACGGTTACGGTCTCCAGGCGCATGGAAGTGCCAATGGCTCGTTGCGCGTTCGTGCTCAATGGACTGCATTTGAAACGACTCTTGAGTGTCACTCCGGGCAGCGTCATAAAAATGTATTATTTCTACAAACAGTTTCCCACTTCTCGTGCATGGGACAATGCAGCGAGATCCACTCTCCGCACGAGGTCCAGATCCGCAACCGAAACACACTTTGGCTAATTCGACAATGAATGCATACTTTATGCATTGGACGAAAAGAAATTGCTATTGCAAGAAAAGTGTACCGAGCATAAATTTCGAGGAACGCAAAATTGAGGATAATGTGATTCATGCATTCGGCGCGGCCACTCCACGACTCCAGCCTTCCAGATGGGCCAGCTCATGCTCAGCGGGCCGGAAAGCACGTTCCTGTATGGCACACGTTTGCAGCATATGGCCGCAGAAGGACGACCGTTGGGTGGTAGCCGGACCGGAACGATCAACTGAAATTGGTCATCACTCGCAGGGCGCGGGCAACTAATATCTGCTGGGAAGAAGCAAATGGTCCATGTTTTAAGCAAATCATCCTACGTTTAGCCACAGAAATTGGACAGCATCATAGGAAGGCCAATAATTTAAAGTTGTGGCTGCAGAATGTACCACAAGGACAGCAAAGTTGCAATGGTCGGTCCACCATAAAAAAGAAAGACTACAAAACTACGGCAGCCCAATTGGCGACACTCCGGTAAAATCCCAGCCCTTCCGTGCTATCAACACCCTCAGTGCCGGAGGGTGCCAAGTCCGGGGTCCTTTAAAGGGAACCAATCTGCGTATCCTTTCCGTTGTTCTGCTTCATTCCGTGGTCTGGCTGACGTTTATGGACCGTAACCCATACGGCTGAGGCTTCCCTGCCAGCCCTTTCTCTCTCTCTTTCTCTCTCTTTTTCTCTCTCTCTCTCTTTTTCTCTTTCATTGAGCATGAGAAAAAGAAGCAAAAAAGCCGATATGGCTCGAATGCAGGGCGCTAAGCGACCGGGTCTCTATGGTACTTTTCACTTCCCGTTCGATCAGCTGCAATCGTCATCGACCTCGGCACAAACCGTCTTCATATGGCTTCCAGATTCGTTCCCGAGGGTTCGTTCGAACGGTACGGTACGGTATGCGGCCCCTAAAAAGGGAAGCAGTGTTGTGGCCGCCTGCCACGACCCTCGGGCCACCTCAGGACAGTTGCATTTTGTCAATCGTCCGGTACGGTCTGTCAGCCGTCGTCTGCGTCGTGCCCGCGTGTGTTCCTGCGTTGAGCACCAGTTCGAACTGTAAGCTCAATTGGGCCGCGTCCTAGGAAACGGTGGACAAATTAAATATCCGTTGGAACGCTCCGCGTACAGAGAATGATTCCTGACGCACCGGAAGAGCCACGCGAATCGCCGAGCTGGACACCGTCGGGGCCACTTACGGCGGCCGCCATGTACGAACGGCTGCAGCGGATGTCCGCCGAACGCGGGCTGAACCTCTCGCCGGACGTCCTCCTAATTAGCGCCTATCTGGGACACAATCTGAGCTACGCTCCGCTACCACGGACGCGAACGGACGTGCCACTCAGCGGCCCCGACGGCGGAAGGACCTTCGCCTCGCCGCCAGCATCTCCCCGGACACCGTGAACCATCGGCCGATCCCGACGACGTCTGGCCCCGGCCTCATTTATCGGTTCTCGAGCCGCGGAGTGAGTGATACGAAAGTGATACCGTAGGTCGAGGACGAAAGATGACGAATCGTGGTTCCGTGGGCTAGAGTGTCGGAAGCTGTTGCGGCATGTAGCCGCCGGTGGCTTCCGGTTACAGCGTGCAGACTTCGAGGCGGGTCATACAGCACCACGCGCCTTGCGGGCGCTTATCGACAACCAAAGATATTTTATTCAGCCGACGACACTCAAGGCTGCCAGACGCGACGTGCGAGAGGCGATAAACTGTAATAATTGAAAGTGGCACGGCACTTCCGACAGAAGCTGAAGGTGGCCAGAAAGCCATCCACCGATTAGCGTCTGGTGGGAAGAAGTCAATCAAGGAGCGGCGTACAGTGATAAAGCAGCTTCGAACCGCACCGCACCGCAGCGTTTTTTGGGGGGGCCGAAAGCATAACGACATCTGCAGAAGGGCTTAGGCCGACCACCGCAAACATCACGATGACGGTGAACGTTAGGAAATAGGCTGTGAAGTCAATGAGTCGTTGCCGGCTGCCGAACGTGGCGTAAGCCGGCCTTCGCAGTGGTTAGCTAATTCGGAATTAATGTTCCGAGAAGGGGAATGCGGCAAGTAATTGCATTCGGCAAAGGTCAAGGTTTGCGTGCGGGGAATGGGGTGTCCTTCTTGGGATACTTTCGGAAAAACTTTACACTAGAGCAGTAGCCGGTGCGGGGTGCGTGTCCGTTACATAATGCCTGCGCAGACTGCCGACTGGAGAGTCGGGACGAGATAGGTGGGAACCTGTTACCAAAGATGCGACGACCGGGACCGAGCCCGGTTGCCGGTAGGATCATAAATACGGCAGCAAGGATCCACCCTTTGCTGGGCTGGGTTGCTGTAAAGAAACTCAATCACAAGATTTTAGATTGAACGATTGCGTGCGGCTGCCAAAGAGTGTCAAGTCAGGGGTCAAGCGGAAGCAATAAGGTTTTGGGGCGACCGGGACAAAGGAAAGTAGTAACCGGAACCGTTAGTTATTTATAGACAAAGCCGACAGGGTAGGAAAATATTACTCAACCAACCAACGATATTACGACGGTAGAAACAATACACTTTGTTTCATCTTACCCTACTGTTGAGGGCTTTTAAACTTAAGCGGACGACCGAAAGAAAGAATAAAGTTGGGCGAAAAAGTGAAACGAGCGCCAAAAGTTATGCAATCCGCATGGCATGGTTGAACAGCTCAATTGTACTAAAAAATGTGAAAACTAAAACAAAATTTGAACGAACGCTACTCAATGAAATGTAATAGCTTACAAAAAGCAATTAAATAAACAAATAAAAACACTAAAATTATCAAGAAATATGACTAAACTCACGCAAGTCGCATAACGCGATATCGATTAGCTATTGACGTACTAAATCACCACTTATTTGATCTTATTTCAGTCCACAGTGTTAGGTGAAAAAGTAGAGTGAAAGTAAAAGAGTTAGAATACTGCAACTGCACCAAATCATGGGCGAACGATTCGGATTTTGGCGCGACAGTTAGTTAACTTGCTGGCAAAAGTAATTACTGTTACATCACTTTCACGCCACACGAGATGCTTCGGGGCATTATTACCGGTAGTGAACGATTGCTGTTTACTACTTCGCATCCACTAGGATGTGTCTGCATTGATTATAATTACATGGTGCGGAAAATTGAGTGTGCCCTCCAGGTGTATAAGTGTTGAAGGGGAAAAATACTTTACAACTAGCGTCATAATAGCACACCGGACATGTGAAGTCTTGATTAACTACCAAATGTTAACCATCCAACCAACCCATCCAACACCAAACGTGTGATAAAACAGTACGTGAAATTTCTACTATCCCACGTGGGAGCGTGCTCCACTGATTACCATTAACGTAAGGGTGAAAATTAAATTGATAAGGTAGACTGGATGTAAAAAAACCCTTAAAGCATTCTACACGGCACGTGATCAATCAACTGTTCTCTTATCCACCGTGTGGACTTACTCGATCAACATAATCGATGCGAATCACTGTTGGCGACGGGTTAATAAGCGGCCCAATATCTAGAGTGGGCTGTTAATTAGTGGCAGTAGGCCAATCAATTGCCGGTAACAACCGTACGTGTTGCGGTCGGAGACCACACAAACCATCCGTGGCAGTTGACGCCCAGGCCGAAAGCACCTGGCCCCGGTTAATAGATTCAGCAGGCGCTCTCTCATTTTGTGCCATCGACCGATTTTCGAACCAGATATGATTCCAACGAGATGTCCAGTGCTTTAGGGTTGCTATGGCCGAGGGATGGGCGAAACATGTTCGCGACCGTGACAGCTGCAAAATCCCCAGCTTTATCGTCTCTTTTCATGCGGCAAAAGACAAACCCACCAAAAAAGGCGTGCCACTCAACCGCGATTTTTCCTCCGTCTTCATTGAATCTTGCTTCCAAGAAATTGCAATTCTTCTATGGACACGAACAAGTCCAAAGGAGAACTTTGAATAAAAACTGTTTCTACATCGTCCGTAGACGGAAACAGTTTCCAACACCTTTCGTTTTCGGCAAAGTTTAAAAAGCGCCATTTTTAATGCAAATTACACACGAACTGCGAGGCTAATGGTGATAAAATGTGTTGAAACTGTTCCACCAACGTTCAGGACAAAATGTTCCTCATTGGAGCTTGAAAGCTATTATCAATTCAGCATAGACTTTAGTTCTTCGCTAAGCACGTCGTGACGGATAGTGTGTGAGATGGGACAGAAATTCCTTGTCCATGTTTTTCCTGCAATGTGTTGAAAACTACAACAATGTTCCCTTTTCCTAGGCACATTACCCTGATTAGTTCACTTACCGGCGGCTGTCGCAATCTGAAACGCTCTCCGACGCATCCAACCATTCGGAAAACCGGAGGAAGCAGCACTCAGCGCGTGAGGTGTACCGCAATCAGCGCCAAATCTTGCCTTGCATCGTATCTTCAATCATCTTACACATTTAGTTACTTAGTGTTCCCAGTTCGACTTCATTCCAGCACTTGCGACACCGTAGTTAAGCGTAGTTCAGCGGCGGTCAAGTCAATTGATGCCAAAGGCCGAGATAGTTTGATAAGCAGAGGAAGCTGCAACTATTGGCCGCGGAACCTGCCAGGGTTGTAGTGCCAAGTAGTTTCTTATCGAGTGCCAAGGTAGCTGGAAGCTAACACATTTAGCCGTTCTGTAGCGGTGCATCCCACGGTCTCTTCTTGTGCCGTGTCAAATGGATAAATGCTATCGCCCACTTGACTAAAACACTCGTCCAGAACGGACTCTTATCTGTCTCTTGTTTTCCCTGATGCAGACGATGTTTGTACAGACGGGTACGGTTAGGCTGAGCTTTACTGGCCGGCCACATGATGCGAAAAAAACGATCTGACATTTCAGATAAACGACAAACTGTTTGCGCTTATGTCAAAACGTTTATGCCTCAGCGGACACGTCAAACCTGCTTTGTTTAACCCTGCAACCCTGCAAACAAAGGATGATGTAAGTTCTTATTTGCTGGTATAGCAACAAAATCTAAAAATACAGAAAAAAATATTCAGAAATCATCTTAATTCTCTTTCTATTTCTCGATTTCTATTTTCTCGCACCAAAAACACGAATGTAAACACGTTTGACATTTCGGTTTTATACTTTAAACCTGCCACACGAAGCGTAAACGATCTGACGTTTTTACGCTCCGGTTCGCGCTCCGTGTGGCACCCCAGTGAGAGGATTTCCAAAAAAAACGAAACACAAAGTTGTACTTTACTAATAACCTGTTACACTCGTACCACCGAGACAGACTTAATCCCAGAATAGTATCTCAGATTTAAGGCTTATTGTACATCCTTTCGGACACGCATTGTTATTTTCCGTCGCCAAAAATTGGCTTCCCGGCTCGTCACACCCTTGCCATCCCCCAGTGAAAGGCATCGTTCCACCTGACCTCTAACATGTGCGCCCCAAGCTTTTGGGCATGCTGAGTCGCGTCTGACGCTCTTTCGCTATCTCTCACTCAGCTCCGGAAAGTACCTGTTACGGCTACGGCTGCAAAACGGCTGACGCTACGCCGGTCGTCAGTATTTCAACGATCGTCATCAGTGCGTGTTCCGCCAGCTGTTGTCTGCTGCCGACCTGATCGCGCGATCTGTGCCGGGTTTTACCGTGTGCGTCGCTGAGCCTTGGCGTGGCGTTGGTAAAACCACTGGCCACCTGTCGGTGTAGGAGTGCGTAAAGTGTATAAAAGCGCGGCAAAGCCTAATTCTGTGAGTTTTTGACATTCGGATAATTGCACCGGACATGAGGGAATTTCTGGAGCGCTATTGTGTACCGCACCGGTGGTCGTAATACTATAAGTGTGGCATCTAAAAAAATGCCACAATAACGTGGCACGTTGTTGGCATAACAATCGGCGAAACAGCGAACGCGGCACACGCGGTACTTACGCGACTTATCACGTGAGTAAATACCGCGTTGGAGAGGGCTTACCTTGGCCCCTACGGTAGTGCTGCACGATCGAAGCTTCGCGCATGCAAAAACGGCCTTCGGTGAACCTCGAAGAGCCGTGCGATTCGATTCGCAGACTGTTTCTTATAAAAACCACTTTAAAGCATTTTAACGTTACGCTGTCGGTGATGCCAAGTGCCAAAGTGCAAAAAGAGAGGGCCATTGTCTCACATTGGCCGCAGACACGCAGAAAATAGATCAAAGTTCTCACCAGAAAATGGCGCGTCTGTCAGATGACAGCGTGCTGTCGAAGGGAACCGCGTAACTATTTTAAGTAAATGTTTGCCGCTTGGGTAAATGAGGTGCTCTAAGTGACTTCCTTCGATTGTATTGAGCAATGTGCGTGCCTCTGGTGCGAGTGACCAAATTTGAAGCGAAACGGCAAACCGTTTGTCATCGATCATCCCGCGTGACGACGTGACGCACCGTATCGACAACTAGTCTTCGACATCTTAATACAGTACACCACCACTACAGGAAGAGTGGTCGGTGTCGAGTGTTAATTTTATCCTACGTCTGCCCCGCGCTGTGGATGGCATTCTAATTTTGCTTTCCATTAGCGTGTCTGTCCGTAAACGACGAGGGATGCTGCGATCTGGGCGATTTGATGCATTGTTTTTGGGGTTCAGTGACTCGATCGTCATCCGTCATGTGACCAGCGGATCAGATAGATAGACGTGGTTTTCTGAGTTCTGATAACAGCGAACATCAAAGTACTGAACGTGGTAATCCTATTCCAAATTGATGTTTTATTCCTGATTCTGACACTGAAACTAGATTGCCCGAAGCAGAGGCCTTAGCTCGAAAGCTGTCCAACAGATAGATAATAAAGGCCACATTCGCTGCCTGTAATGAAACCCAATGCCACCTGTAGAAAGTTATGGCATTATTGTTGGGGCCACGGACTTCTCGTGGAGGAAAGTTTCACTCTCTTCGCTCCCTAGCAGATACCGCAGGTACTAGTTGCATGCGACGTTGATAAAGTGTTTTAGTGGCTTCCATTGTCCCATTCAGGCGTTTATCTTAATGAGGGTATTTCATCTGCCCTGCGTCGGAACTATTTGTTGCCATCATGCACGGTGCACGATTTGTCGTTCACAATGGGCACGTTTGAAAAACAATCGGAAAATGGGCAATTGAACGACACAAACTCAGGGTCATTTGTGACTGTTTTGATCATGCGTTGGATGTTGGACTCTGGGTGCATCACCGAGATCGCTTGACCGCCGACCGACGGATCAAGATTGTTCGAAATGGCTTTATTACCAATTACTTAATGTTGACAGCATCCATCCACTGTTCGGACCCCGTTACGGGCCACGCTTCAAGAGATCACCACTGACGGGTCTTCTCGACATGGAGCTACAGACGTCTATGGTCAGTACATGGCGCGGATGATAAGCGACAATTGTTATCGATAACACAGCCCTCTGGATAAGGATTCCACTAGACAAATGGCCTAATACGCAGGCGGTTATCACCTTCCGTGGTATGGTTCGGGGAATATCAAGTGCCAGTCGCGCGAACCTTCTTCACATCAAGAGTCGGTCTTTCTCGGTCGGTGTCGGCGTGAGAAGGTGTTTCTGGAGAAAATAAAAAATTGTTGTGCTTATCTAATTGTGAAATGATTACTTCTTGTACTTAAAGGCTGCCGACTGTTTCCGATAACTGGACTTGACATATCCTGACGGAATTGAAAGGAGCAAAGGAAGATGGTCAACAGTCAAGTGCTTAGCATGCTGCTCGTGGTCCTAGGCTCGGTTTACTGTAACCCTGCTGCACCGCGAGCCGCTGGTCTGGAACTGATCATCCTTCACAACAACGACATGCACGCCAGGTTCGAGCAGACGGGAGCATACAGTAACGATTGCCAGCCGGAAGATGTTGCCAGCAACCATTGCTACGGAGGCTTTGCCCGAGTGGCCCACAAGTGAGTACGAACCGAATTTTAAGTCACCGACAAGTAGACGTGCCAACTCGCACTAACTGACAAGCTATCATTTTCTCAGTGATAACTAAGAAATACCTATCGCATCGTCACTGTTCACAGTAGATAGGCCATGGCCCATGAGGCGGCTCGAAACAGCACGTGGTTCGTGTTATCCTTTGATTAGCTTGTTTTTACCGCAAATCACCGTCCCGTTTCAAGACGTTGGTGTTGGTCGCGGTTCACTGGTCCGCAGCGCACGACCGCGATTAGCGTAAATGGTGGCCACAAATTGCCGCATGATTGACAGCGTTTATCACTAAGGCGATGGTTCGGTGGTCGCTCCGAATCACCTGAACGTCAATACATGAAGATCGGTAGCCAACGCTTCGCAAACTGTACCGCAAACCGAATCTCACCACTGTCCACCAAAGTTTATGCCATTATTAATTTAACATTCCAACTGCTCCCCAATCTCTGCGCAGAGTTCGAGAGTACCGCGAGAAGGAAGCGGCCGGGGGTCTACCGGTGCTGTATCTCAACGCAGGCGACACGTACACCGGAACGCCATGGTTTTCGGTCTACAAGGACAACATAACGGCCGCCTTCCTGAACAAACTTAAACCAGACGCCATCGTAAGTTAGCAGCCGCATTCAAACCACTGAGGGATAACCACTCGATTCGATTCGTCCAACAGTCGCTCGGAAACCACGAGTTTGACCTGGGCGTGGAAGGACTGGTACCGTTCCTGGACGAGGTCGACTTCCCCGTGCTGGTGACGAACTTGGACCTCTCGAAGACGCCCACGATGCAAACGACCAAATCACTCAACCGATCGGCCATCTTCACGAAAGCGGGCGTTCGTATCGGAGTCATCGGCTACCTTACACCGGAAACGAAGACATTGACCCCCGTGAACACGGTTGAGTTTGTGGACGAAATCGAGGCGATCAAGTAACGATCGGGGTTAGATTCGGTGCTGATCAAGCAATCTAACACCCGTTTTCTTGTTGCAGCAAAGAAGCGACCGCGCTGAAGGAACAAGGCGTCCACGTGCTGATCGCCTTGGGGCACAGTGGTCTCGAGCGGGACAAGCAAATCGCGGCCGAGTGTCCGGATGTTGATCTGGTGATTGGTGGCCATTCGCACACGTTCCTGTACAGTGGGAGCGCTCCCAGTGTGGAGACACCCGAAGGTCCCTATCCGGTGATGGTGAAGAATGCCGCCGGTAAGGATGTTCCGGTGGTGCAAGCGTACGCCTACACGAAGTATCTCGGCTATCTGCATGTGATGTTCGACGACGGTGGTAACCTGATCGAATTGGACGGCACTCCGATCCTGCTGAACGGTACGGTGCAGCGTGACTCGGATGTGCTCGAGCTGCTGGAGCTCTACCGACCGGGCATCCTGGAGTTGGACGAAAAAATTGGACACACGAACGTGTTTCTTGACTCCAGTCGCTGTCGGTTTGAGGAGTGCAACATCGGCAACATGCTGGCCGACTCGGTCGTGATAACGTACGCGGTGACGCGCGAAAGTAACGCCGACGACTACTGGACGGACGCCGCGATCGGATTCGTGCAGGGTGGCGGCATTCGTGCGTCCATCAGTGCTGGGCCAATCACGATGAAGGACCTCAAAACGGTGCTACCGTTCGGTAATGCCATGGTAGTGACGGAGGTCACCGGTTCCACTATCCGGCAGATGCTGGAACACAGCGTCCACCGGTACGATGGAGTGACCGGGTACGGAGAATTCCTGCAGATGGCAGGAATCCATGTGGAGTACGACCTTTCGCGGCCACCTCTGGAGCGAGTTGTGAGCGTCGTGGTGCGCTGCGCAAAGTGTCAAGTTCCATCCTACTCACCCCTGAACGACGATTCCTCCTACCGGATCATCATGAGCCAGTTTCTGTACGACGGTGGCGATGGGTACGATATGTTACCGGGCACCCCGAAGGAAACGCTGAAGTTCGGAGAGTACGAAATTACCGAGGAGTATCTCAAACGGTACTCGCCCATCTACCCCGCCATCGAGTGGCGAATTCGAATGGAAGGAGTACCGACGCTACCTCCCGCCACGACGACCGTACCCGGAGTTAGTACCACGACCGAAGACAATGGAGCTGGCAACGTTAACCGTATAGCGATGTCCACTCTCGCAACAATGTTCCTGGTAGCACTTAACTACTAACTACTGTAAGCAAACTTTACACTGCTTAGGCTTAAGTACTTGGTTCCATTTCACAGTTCAATGTTTGCTGTACAAGATCGGGTAATTTGAAAATTTGTAAAAAATAGAAACGAAATGTTTAAGTAAATATTGTTGATAGCGAATCAAACCCAGTTTCTTTTGGAACAATTACAAACCAATCTTATCTCTTCTGTATCTCCTGTGAAGAATCAGTAGATTTTGAAAAGGGGGCAGTGCTGATGGGTTAGCTTTCCATTTAAAACGTTATCTGCAACTTTCTGTAAATGGCCATCATTTCTTTTCGGAATATGTCATCTGCAGATTAAATAGAATACAAAAGAGTTGCAGTGGCGAAAATTATTACAAAATGCAACAAACTTTGAACCATAATTTTACAATACATATCACAATTACCACAATACATGACACTAACAAAATACCGTTCTGACACTTTCCATCATCTAATTATAAGATAACGGTGAATTGTTTAGGTTTGATTTGGCAGAAGGTTTACTTTTGTAGTAACCTTGAAAGGAGGTTTTTGCAATATTTATTGTGTTAAGCTATTTCACGGCCACGTTAAGTGCACCACGTTTCGACTTCCTTCCAAATCAGGTACATGCTCTTATGGTTCTTGGCTGTATCTTTTGCTCCTGGCCAACGTTCACCTGTTTGTTCATCTGTGAAGTCAACTAAATGGCGTGTGGGGTTGGGTTTTACTTATTGAATCTGAACTCAATTATGGACCCGAAAATTTAAACTCCAGCTGCGATTAAATACATGAACCATTATTCAATGGTTCTAAGCATTATTATTAGCGTAATTAGTTTTGATTTGTCATTCTACGTCACGTCACAAGCGATCGTCCGTAGGATATGCTCACTAGATTCTGCGCATGCCGCTCGCAGCCCTTCACAGAACATTGGCACCCCAAACGTTATCCTCGATCCAGTCCAGATAGTACGATACCTTCGTGTAGATGGCCTTCGAGTGGCCCACACCGCAGGCACCGCCCGTCGACGTGATACCGACTACATGATAGATGCAGGTTTTCGGATTGGCCAAAACCTGCAGAGGGCCCCCGGAGTCACCCTGACACGTATCCTTTCCACCGACGATGCTTCCAACGCATATTTGGCCAGCTTGCACCCCGTTCCGGAAGCGCTTTTGCCCGGCGAACGCTCGCGCACAATCATCCACCGGGAACTCGTCCAGCTGTACCTTCATCATCGTCGTAGACAGCTCGATGCCAATGGTCTCGTTGTAGCCGAATCCAGTGGCCACATATCTCGTTATGTTGCGGTTTTCCGAATCCCACAGACACGCCGGCCGCACGTACTTCGTCAGCCACACCTGGCGATCGAGCCGTATCAAGGCGATATCATGGTACGATCGGGTGTTAGAGTACTGTGGATGTTTCCGGACACCCGCGATACCGAACTGGACTTCCTCGTCCGACACGTTCGCCGTGTCATACTCGCCCAAGCGGACCACCGCCGGGTTGCCTTCCGAGAAACAGTGAGCGGCGGTCAGGACGTGTCGATCGCTGATCAGTGTTCCGCCGCACCGGAAGTCGTACTGCGTGCTATCGGTTTCTCGCGGATATCCGAGCAGTGCGTGGTGTGGAAACTCGCCATACTTGGCCTGCTCACCGCCCACAATCAGCTGGACGACGTTGGTGCAATTGTATATCTCGTACACGATCGGTGTCGGTGTGATCGTCAGCGGGATCAAGCTTTGTTTTCTGGTTATGATCTGGCGATAGGTTTCACACACTACGAAGAGACCCGAAACACTGGTCATCAACCGGTAACGCAAAGTACGCCGCTTCCTCGGTAGCTTTACTTACTTCGCGATGCGAGCCTTTGACCTTCGGGCAGGATGTGGAATCGTTTCGTCGCCAGTTGATGAGAGCATTGGGAGAGAAGGACAATGTATGACGGATGAACATTCGAAACTAATGCTTCGACCAGCGGTTTCGTTACGCAATCTCACCTTGAATACCACACAAACCAAGCAGTAGCAGCAACCCGACTTTCGTGAGGAACATTTTGTATCACTTGAAGGGAAGAGACTAAACTTCCTAAGGACTGCTTCCTAGTCGGTCCACACAAATGATGCGATCGGATTGCTTTAGTATCAGTCGTCACAACGCGAAGGTCGATCGAGCACTGGCGCTGCTGAAATCGGGTTCGGAGAGATGCGACGAGACCCGATCGCAGGAATGCGAAGCAACCCGAGCAAACTGGAATTTCCAGTTCTCTCTGAAGCCGGTAGTGGCAGCGTCCAGCGTATGTCACTGGAAGTTTGTTTATTCTTTCATTATCTCTATAGTGATTTAATATCTCTAGCAAATCGTTCAGTTTTCTCATCTCCACAAACTACCAGCTACCAGGTATATATCCAGCCGAAATAGTGCGTTACGTTGGTGGACACTCTTCGTGCCACCAGAAGAACCGATCCTGTCCAAGTAAACGGTGCAGCACTAATGTCCAGCTTCGAGGCTTCTTCGGTCAAGGACGTTATAGACGCGCTTTGATCACTGCCGTGAGTACAGAACATGACTACTTGGCTGTTCACTTATGGAACCTTACGCACTCTGCCGAGGGCCCCCAGGTAACTCGACGAAACCCTAGCCAGTGGACCTCGCAACACTACAAGAAATGCGCCATATAGACAATGGTGTGCAGAAAAGGCTTGATAGCTGCTACGTCTACGTCTATGGCTATGGCTGCCATTCTTCGCAAATACGCGATTGAAGCTAGCGATTATCGACTTCAGACCCATTTACGAAAGGCTATGCACGCTACGCTCACGGGCCAAATTCGACATGATAAGCTTCATAAACGCGATCGAACACTGGCGCATCGGGCGAAGAAAGATCGATCGTTCGTTCGGCAAATTGGAATTTCCAGTTCTCTCTGATGCCGGTAGCGACAGCGTCAACTCTCCAAAAGTGAATGTTTGTTTATTCTCTCACTCTCGTCGTCGTCAAGTGTCTTATCTGTCCTGCATGATAATTGGCCGCATTGTGCAGGAACGGAGAGTATTCAATCCTTTGTTTCTTGCCGATTCCCAGGAACCTTTCGAATCACCTTCCTTCGTAAATGTGTGTACCGCTGAAGTGTGAGTGTAATCTGGATGCAATCAGCGACCGCTTCTGAGTTGGTTGTGTGATTCGTGGTTGTGGTTTGACCTAAGTCAGTACGCTGCGATCACTGCCATTGAGCGGGTTCTCCGTAGAGTGTCCTGGGATCGTTCGACGATAACTCAAAAATGGGATGGGATCGAGATATGGACGTTGCCGCTCATAACAGTGTAGGTAGAATGACCCGACCACTAAATAATACGAAACAAGCTTCTGTGTACGCTACTCTGCCAACCGTACCGGTAAAGGTGGTCAATAGTATTAAGAAAACCGGAACCCTAACCGATAACACCTTAAAAGAATTGCAGAACAGGCTCACCGCTAAGGGGCTGATCGCGATCATGAACCCGACCAAATGTCTAGTCTTACAGGTATTACGAAATTCTCAGCTCTAACCGGTCCAGCACATCGATATGTGATCGATTTATTTGTTGTCATTCTTTGGCAGTAGTCGGTGACTGCGATCGTCGGGATTCACCCGAACGAAAGGTGCACTAAACACCAATTCCGCGATTCCAAACCGTTTCCTCGATCCAGTCCAAGTAGTGGGCTATACTCGTGTAGATAGCCTTCGACTGTCCGATTCCGCAGGCGGCACCGATCGACGTCAGTCCCACGACGTGATAGAGACAACTTTTGGGCTCCATCACTGTCTGCAGCGGGCCACCAGAGTCCCCTTGGCACGTGTCCTTTCCCCCGAGCAGACTCCCTACGCACAGTTGACCCTCGTTAATTCCGTCACTGAACCGGCGATTCAGTTGAACCAGCTGATCGCAGTCCGTGGTTGGGAAGAGATCAAGCTGGACTTTCATCATTTTGCTCGAGAGTTCGAAACTGCCTGCAAGAAGAGCATTACACATGTTGAGTGAGTATCACCGAAAGACCTATGCGGCCACCACAGTACCTTCTTCCAGCCTCCCGAATCCGGTCGCAACGAAATGGCTCACATTGAGAGCCGGTTCCGTCCAAAGACAGGCCGGGCGAATGGTTTTGGAAAATGGAACCGTTCCATTCAGCTGTACGAGGGCAATGTCGTGGTAGGAGCGTGAGTTCAAGTACTGCGGATGGCGGATGATCTGCGCTATCCCGAAGTCGATCCGACTGAGCGAGTGCGGTAGGTTCAGATCGTACTCTCCCAGCCGCACGACGATCGGATCGCCGTGGCTGAAACAGTGCGCAGCGGTCAGTACGAAACGTTCGGAAATCAGAGAACCACCGCAGCTGAAACTGAACGCCGAGGCCGGGGCTCCATCTTTTCCGCTGGCGTAACCGAGCAGTGCGTGGTGTGGGAATTCGCCATTTTTGGCCGCCTCACCGCCGACGATCAGCTGCACAGCGTTCGAGCAGTTGTACAGTTGATAGTAGGTTGGCTTAGGTCGCAGCTTCAGCGAGATAGCCCCGCGTCGCGATGTGATGATACTGCGATACTCTTCGCATTCTGTAACGGGGACATGAGTCGTTACGAGATGGTCAATTTTGGTGGTTCACGATTGGCATTTCACTCTCTTCGTGAGGTGCGTACACTAAGAAACTCACTAATTTCCGAGATTCTCGAATCTAAAAGGAAAGTAGATCGTCACTACACATGGTTTAGTACACTAACCAGCTAAGAGACAGTGGGTACCTGTTACCAGAACTACACAGCTAATAACGATCACTAGTGGCCAAAAGGTTTGTAGTGTCGCAGAACTACGCTCTCGATTAGCCATCGTTCATCGCTCCAACTAACGACTTCGAAATCAGCCATACAACTGGCTAGTGTTTGTTGAGTCTCGAATGGTTTAACGCACCGAAAACATTTACATTTACCCGGCTGGTTAGAGTTCGATCGGATTGACAAACAGTAAAAGAAAATGATAAGCATTGTTTGGGTTATCGCAAAGGTGAAATGCTATTTCGACAGTTGATTTTGCTGCATAAAGCTCTGCGTAAAGGAGAATCGTTTTTATTTTACTTCTCATCTGATGTTATTTGATTGCTTTTAATTTACACAAAATTGTGCAATTATTTTGAAGCTAATGGAAAATATGACGTTGCATACCTTTAGGCGGATCAGATGCTGTGAGATTAGACAGCATCGCTGCGGCGAACGGCCAAAAGTTACGGCGCAATCTTCCAACTATTCGCCAATGCGATCAATCATGATTCATGTTTTATGTGTGTTTTGAATCGTACCGCTTTTCAAGTAATGCTTCAACAGCCCACAGGCTCACATAAAGAATAAAGAACGAATTTAAGACATCGAATTTTTTTTTTGTACAAATCTTATACTTTATTAATCGAATGCGCTTTTTTAGTTCTATCCACTTTGAACTGTATGAAATGATGCTGTGCGGCTTCGCTAAGCCTTACCTACATTTGTTTTGCTCCCGGAGGGGTTCCCTATTGATCGCCAGTCATGCCAGTAGTTTTGCCTCGGCTTTCCTCTGAACGTCTTGTCCATTCTGTCTTGTCAATGATCTCTCTCCTTCGTGCTCTTTATGTTTGCTTCTAATCACAAGAAATAGTACACTAAGGCTAACGATATTTTGCTCTGTTACGCTTAACTCTACGTCGTCGTGGCGATATCCGGTGAACCGTTTGTTCGGTTCGCGAAAAACCAAATTTTACGAAAGTCTTGCCGAAATCGAGTTGGGATGGAAGATGCAGTGGACCACGAGCCACGGGCCGGCAACCACCGGAGACTTCGTGTTCCCTCGAGAAGTGTGTCGTCCTTCGCGCGGAACCCTCCAAGCCAGGGAACGATCAGAAAGGTTCCAGTGCCCGGAGAGCCCCCACGAGGGACGTTCGTCCTCAGAAAGAACTGCGGTCCTCTGGCGGAACCCGCTTGGATGAATGGATTACGCGTAGATGGGGAATGTGCGATGAGTTAAAACACTGTTTCTTCGTTTACCGATCGAGAACACGATCTGCACCTCGGAATAACCTAACCTAGGTAAAACACGTCAAGACGCTGGATGGAAGGAACCTCAGCCTATCTTTTCTTCTCGGCGTGGCTGAGAGGCTCGCCAAGCACGAGCATCGTGTTCGCGTACGAAGAGTCGATCTGCGGCACCACCTTCTCGGCCGGCCGGATGTTCTTGATCAGGTCCGACAGCGACAGGAAGCTCTGGCGGTTGTCCAGTCGCAGCTCCCGATCGCCACTGATCCCGCCTCCGGACAGCTGCTGGATCTCCTTCGTGATCGCCTTCAGTTTCTGCTCGACCGGGATGTCGTCTGGCAGACTGGCCGTCGCTACCGGATCCTGCCCGGCAGCCAACGCCTGCTGATGGTGCTGCTCGGCCGCCTGCTCGTCTTCGTCCTCGTCGTCATGATGCTGCTGCTGCTGGTGTTCCTCTTCCTGCTCATCAACATCGTCTTCGGCCGCGATACCCCCGGCGTTGCTGCTACGCCCCACCACATTATCCTCGTCGTCCTCCAGCTCCAGCTCATCGTCCTGCTCTTCGTCCTGTTCATCCGCGGTATTATCGGCGGGCGCCACCGGACCAGGCGTACGGTTCTGCTCGAGGACGTCCCCGTTCAGGAGGGAAGCCAGCGATGTGGCCCCTTTCTCGCTGCCCTGGAGCTGTGGCACCAGTGTTGAGAGGAGCTGACGACCTTCGGCCACAGTGGTCGCCGGTTCCGTGGTGGTCGCAGCCGGCGTAGTGCTGGTTGCAGCGAGCGTCGTATACAGCGCGGTACTAGTGAACGCTTGGATCGGACGACTAGAGTCAAACAAGGTAACGTCATCGTTAGAACACTGCGATACTGGGGCGATCTAGAACGGTTTTAGGTTTAATTGTGGAACAACTAAAGAAAGCCACTTCCAAGTCTCAATCGACCCAAGGGAAATACTCGGTACTCCCGTAAATCTACCTCGACCCCGGTATCCCGTTAAGCGGCTAGCGACTGCCAGACACAGACCGACCGTAACCCGTCTAGCAAAATAATGTCCAGCTACCCCAGCGTGTAGTCTATAAAACCGGCAGTCGGCAAGCATTCGAAATGGACAAGAAATCCCAAGCAACACCTCCGTATTGCGCTACGCTTTTAACAGTAATACCCCCGAGTTACTCGCAATGGGTGCATTTCAATGTGGTGAATGTACTGTGGAATGTAGTGTGGAATGTAAAACATTTTTCGGCCTTATGTGCGTGTGCGTGTATGTGCCAGCCAGGCCCCCTGGGGGTGGGGGGACCACGGGTGACATAGAATTTTTATGTTGCATTTCGGTACGTTTAATGAACTAACTCCAAACCACCAGCCTAATGTTAATTGCAGATTAATAGAGGAAAAAGAAGGCAAAGAAAAGTGGAAAAGAAAGGCCCAACAGACTACAGAAGGAGCACAGGAGGCCAACTGCCAACGGTCACGCCACGCTACTTTCACTGATCGGTGCGCATAAAGTGGCAAATTCTAAGATAAAGTTTTCAATCGCAAATTAGTACATGAAACCGGCTACACGGAGCATTAGTAGTTGGGTACGAAAATCAGAAAAGCTCCTCACAGGAAGCCTCGACCGTGGGGTCTGTGCACACCGAAAATCAGCAAAAGTGGAGCTCGCGGCCATGGCAAACCGGATTAATGAGTGGATATCGGGTGGATCGCGAAAGTAGGGCGGGCGAAGCGTTAAACAGCCGGACAGATAGAACTTAACATAAAGATGGTGGAAAGGACGTTAGCTCACCTACACACGGCACGGTTACAGTTACCGCGTTGCGGCAACCGAAACGCTGTTGCCACTGGCAACGCGCCGAAATTGGTCGTTCGCAATTTTCGCGCTCGAAGGATGATCGCACAAGATTTCCTATTTGTTCTCTCTCTCTCTCTCTCTGTCTCTCTCTCTGCAGGCGTTTGTTGTTGTGTTTTGTCTTTTTTCAACAAATGGCATCCTCACACTCAGTCGGGTCAGAAGAGCGACCACGGCGAGCGACAGAGACAGACAGAGAGGATCCTGCTGTTTTTCTTTTGTTTCCATTTTATTTGCATTTCAATCATCGCCAACTCCGTCCGTCAGAGGGCGCGTGCTGCACAGGTGTACCAATTGCCATTACGTCTAGTAGGAAACGGCTGCTTCCGTCGCGTTCTATTGTCGGTCTTCATCGGGCTCGGGTTAACGCCACGTTGACACCACCAATTGCGGAGGGGGCAATTCCGAGTCCAAGTTTCGTCGCTTTCAGTCGGTCAAAACTCAGTGTTCTCATCCTGTTGGGTCTCAGTCTTTGTGCGGTTCGAAGGGTGTGTGTGTGGAGGGTTCTAGTGTTCGGTCAGGAAAGTGGGGGAGGCGAGTGGGTGGGGTTGGTGGTCAGGTGGCAATATTTACCCCTGCGCGGACGAAACCGGAATGCTACCGTAGTTGTAGTAGTAGCACCGTGTTTGCTCGCAGATGAAGTCTTTCACCGCCGAACAGTCCTCCGGGGCCCACCGGTGGCTGGGGGCCTTCAGGATCACGCAGCCCTTCTGCAGTTCGTTGCTACTGTGGAGGTGGAGGGAAACGAAACGGAACCGGGCGAAGAAGCAAAGTTAGGAACGCGAGATGTCGGGATACCCATCTGCTCGGTACTAACCTGTCGCGGGCGGTGCGCTGAGGCGAGGTGTTGCTGTTGTGGTCCATCGGGTCCAGTCCGACCGTTTCCGGCGACTTCTCGAAGTAATCGAACGTGGCGTTGAACGGTAGGCCGGTGCTCATCCACAGGAACATCGGGGTGCCGAGCCGGTTGCCGGACGTCCAGAAGTCGTACTTGCCGTAGCCCGCGTTCTGCAGGTACTCCGTCATCGACTCCACCTTCTCCTTCGTCTCGAACGACGCCAGCTGCAGGCCGAGCGAGCGGCAGTACTGGTAGGCCAGGAAGTAGTTCAGCTCGGGCGAATACGGATTCATTCGGCTGATAAAGTACTGCACACCGTCCAGCTGGATGGTGGTGATCCGTTGGCCTGCGGAAGGGGGAGGGGGAGCGAGGGAAGAAATCATTGCACGGACGGACGATAAGCGCGTGTCCAGGACACGGCGTCTAACAGACAGACTGAAAACGACAGATTGCGCAGTTTCATCAACCAAATACACCGCGTGGTGCACGAGAGGCATTTTGTATACGCCTCGCAACAATGTACGCTGGATGTCCCGGGTCACCATTGCCTACGCCTACCCCTACCACGGCCATCAGCACCAGATAGAGTGTCCAGCAGAGGGACCAGCCTCAAAGATCGGGCACAACGGTAAAAGATGGGGTCTATTGTGTAACAAAGACGCTCATTTCAAGCTCTCCCGATTGCAACGTCGGAAACGGAAGCCCAGGATAACTGGGACAGGATAACAATAGCGCGACGGGACGACTCAACATCAGCCCGATGCTTATCGGAACGTAGCTCATGATATGCTAAGCCATCAGCCACACTCCTTAATATAATACCATTTTAGTAGCTAAACAACGCGTCGATAACGGACTAAATTGGACTCTCCACAATCCTTCGCGAGGCCAGCTCGAGGAGTTCGCTTCAAGTCGGACATGGAGATATTGAGGAACGAATCAATGTGGACTGAAGTCTACATATTGCCACCGTCAATTGTGGCTTCGTTGAGGTTTCTACTGATTATCATAGGAAAATCATGAAAACTTCCCTGCCATTTTCCTGCTCTTAAAAGATTAGTTTGTCTTCCTTACTCTCAAGTGCGCCCAAGACTTCATCGTTCGGTGACCCTGTTACCCCCGGGAGAACCATCAAAGGAGAGCCATTAAAAAGTGTAGAAAGTGTAGCGCATAAATATTACATCACTGCAGTCATTAATGCGACTGCACATTTCACGCCGTGGTTCCTTTCAGGTTTCATTAGCCCGGCAGAAGTCCGTTCCCAGTTCCCTCTGCGACGCGAAAGGATAAGCTGCGCAGCGGTGGAAAAGGATAAGCTGCGAATAAAGGCAGATTTTCCACCAAACTGGAGGGTGCATAAATCATGAGCCAAGTAAGCGCCTGTGAAAGCTTTTCGGGGCGCATTTAACAGCTTCTGGAAAACCGGTGTAGATTCGTCCGTACACATCCCGACGGGCTGTGGCAGTTAGCTCTGCAAGCTATTTGATTGTCCTTTTTTTAGCGTACTCCTCACACAACTTCAAACAATGCCATCACCATTTCACCATAACGCATTCCGAATGGGCGCGGAAAAAGAATCGTGCGGACACATTGGGCCCATCCACCCGAAAAGGGGCACCCCGCGGGAGTGCGGACCGAGAGTACGGATAATAAACTGTGCGTATGAAATAAAAGCTACTCGTAACTTATCCCATTGACCACGGCCCATGGTGACGCCCGTGCCAATCACTCACGGAGCGAGGCTGGGGCTGCGGTCCGGATTATGACTTACAGTCCTCATCCGCCGGCCAATGTGTCACCCGTAGCTTTCCGAGCGATTTGCTGCACACAGTCGGGGAATTTATCTCTGCTGCTAGGTGGTTGCACGGTTATGGGCATTGCAATGTGAAACAAAGCACACGGACCACGGAACCGGCGAATCCTGCGCACTGATGGGGAGTCGGCTGGTTGCTGTTCATAAATTGAAGGACCCATTTTATTGGAACGGTGTTTGGCCATTAAATCGGACCCATTGGTTGTGCAAACAACCGTAATGGTGATGGATGTAACGATCGATACGATAAAGGCACGATGCAGTAAAAATACGAAGGACAATCGGAACTCGAACTGTTCCTTCTTGGAGCGTAGAAAGTTTCCCGCCAAGTGAGCAAAAATGTTACAGTGACTTCAAAACCATGTTTGTTAGCGGGGCTAATTAGAATTGACTAAATGAATATTGTACAACTAATTTAAATGTAAAATTAACAAAACAAATCGCACCAAAAATACGTTACAATAAATACGCCTTAAGGTATGCAAACGGTTACGCTTTAGTACCAAATTTAGTGCCAAATTAATCGATAATTAATTTTTAACGTAAAAGAGGTCAATTACATTACAACCCAGAACGTTATGACCGAATTGTTGTGAGCACATCGTTGAGCGTTAGTTAACGCTTCAAGTTCAATGAATGCGCCGAAGATGGTACAGCGAAGCCCCAGGCACTTTTAGCAGACGATCACGCGTTAAGGCCACTTCCGTTCCCGGTACATTACACGTTCCGATGGGTTTGGCCGCCGGAGCAGCAATAAAGACCCCAGGACCACGCACAGGGCACAGCACAGGGCGCCCACGCAGAAAACGCCCCAGACGGCGCAGCAGTGAAATCACATCCTCGAAGCTTCATGAATTATGGAAACCGTTTTTTTTTTTTTGGTCTTTGAACGCTCAACGCCGGTGTCTGGCGGTGTAGAACGCGTCAATAATGCTAGGCGTAAAAAGAAACCAAGTAAACGATCATTTCCGGTTCCCTTCGCGGTCTATTGTCATATCCATCGGCCAAACCGGGTTCTCCCGGTACCGACGCCTACATATCGCGCGGCGCGGCATCGCGAGAAGGGATTTCGACGTTCGCGTTCGGTGTGCCGTTGCCGACGCTAATCCATCACCGGAGAGTGTGTGGACCAGGGATGGACAGAAAAACGGGAAAATTTTATGTTGTGACTGACCGGTTATCTGGCCGCACCGCGGTGACCCGCATCGCTTTTCTCCGTTGGCGTTTGATGCTTCTCTTCGCTGGGGAGTGGCGGGGATTTGAAATTAATCGATTCCCCACGCGGGGGCCTGGTGATGCTAACGGGACATTATCGCCCCGGGGTCCGATCCATCGTCGGCCCAATAATCCCCCCCGCGTTGCCGGCGGGGATTTGCATGTCTCGGCAGGTTCTCGAGTTTTCAATCATTTATTAATCAGCCGCCCGGGATCCGAAGCTGTACGGCCGCAAAACTTTCTTTCCCATTCCCGGCCCCTCATTTGTGCGAAAAACGGGACATCAACGGCCAGTCCGTTCGCTGGGAGACTTTTTGTAGGTTATGCGGGTTCCCGGTTATGCACAGAACCGTGAGCCCCGGCCCCGGGTATGCGGGTCCGTATCGGGGCCTACTATGGATCGAGGTTCTGGGTTCTGCAAAACAAGGCTCCCCAATTTGGGGATAGTTTGCGGCCGTACAGTCCAATACCCAATTCGTGAACGTGAAGCTGAGTCACTGGCGCGTCGCTGGTGAGACAAAGTCACCGACCAGCAGCAGCAGCAGCAGCGGTCGTAATGGTGAAGTACAGTTGCGCTTTATTGACTCAACTGTGCGGCTAGAATGTCTAATGACACCGTGACGGAGCGAGCAAAATGGGACGAGCGCGCGGGCGCAAAACGAAGATCGCCATTTTGCCCGCTGCATCGTCAAGTGAGGATCGCGCGTGAGGCCCGTAAATTTTGAGGTTTCCTTTTTTTGGGCGGGAGAATGTAATAAGTTACCCTAAACGAATGTCGCCACAGAGAAGAGACTGAGTTCCGGGACGAATGTGATTCTGAAACTTTTAAGGGCGCACGTCCGAAACAGGCGTTTATGTGAATATGTTTACGTGAGCGGTGTCCCTATGTTGATGAGAGTTATGTGCCCGGAGTTTTTAAACATTCGAAGGATAAAATTCCGACGAAGCAACTTCATTTTTGAATCAGATCCCTTTGGCCAAACCAAAAGAAGGCCCGACCTAACGGGAAACACCTTCGGGTGACGACGGGCGAACCCGCGTCCTATGGCTATCAATTTTGAATGCAAATAACCCAACGGAACCAGATTGCCATTTACAACACCCGAATCCGAATTCAGAGGCCGTGCCGGAAGAGGCTGACGGACCGCCTGCGTGTGTCACGAAATCAAACCGGTAGAATCAACATAAAAATAAATAAACACAAATCCTGGGTCACCGGGAAATCGATACCGTGATGGACCGGACCGGTCTCTAATGAAGCCGAAGCCACAGTGAGCCTGACCGAGATGGGTGGCGTGAGGCGTCGGAAGGACCTTTCTTTCGGCTCGAGCGGCTCGTTTGTTCGTATCGTTGTGGCGGCTCGTTCCGACTCGCGACTCTCAACCGGACGTTGTCCTTTTTCGGGATTTTCTTCTTCGGACACATTCAAACAAAAGCCAAGCCGTATGTGCTCCTTATCGCGCCCTGTTGTCCTCGTGGTTTATTCACCGCGATAAGCTGGTGCCTCGGTTCCGGTGAGAATAAACAAGCGAGATCCTTTCGGAGAAGTTAGCCGCCAAGTTTATTGTTCGTCATTCGAGGAGACAGAGAGTTTAAAGAATCTTTTTAGGTCCTCCTTCGTGAATTTTTAAATCGTCGGTTCGGGTGAGCATCATCAACTTCCTGCTCGTTTCCTGACCGAATCCTCGACTGGGACGTATCTCTGGGCGTATTTTTCACAAGAACCGCGAGCGACGATAACAGTTTCTTTTCACCGTTGCGTTTGCACATAAAGACTTCATTAGTTGGAGTATTCCATCAGCGCGACCCAGCACAGCACAGGCTGTCCATTTGTGGCTGCGCTGGCCTTAATTGCAAGAAGAAGCAAAAAAAATCAACCCAGAGATGCATTCAGCTTCATTGCTCTTTTATAGCCACCTGCCAAGTTCTGGAAGCTCCATAAAACTAGGAACCCGTTCGGAGCCACTCGGCCCAAGACGTGACGTGGTCGCCTCCGGCCTTATCCCTGATCCGGCACCCCATTGTCCTGAGCCCGGAACTGGGCTTCCGACACGGGAGCCATTTAACGGAGAAGTGTTCCATTTATTCTTACGCGCTCGCGGGCGCGCCAAAGAATTTCAATAAATCGTACGCTGGTCTAGGACGAGCGCCGGAACCCGCTGCATTTATTTTCTGGTGCAGGACGCGGAGTTCCTTCCGTGCTGCCATTTGCGTACTGGCTCGTGCTTCTCGTGCTTCTCGGAATTAATAAGCGCTGTCGAGGCAGTGTCGGGCAGAATTTCCGCACACCGAACCGACGGTTCCATTTCAATCGACACGCGGACTTTCCCGTTCCAGGCGATTTAGCACAACCCGGTCTCATTGACGATTCCGTACGCAACACGGTGGCGGCGGCGGCGGCGAAAGAAAGCTCGCGTCGTCGACGGGGACAAGGACACCTGCCACACCGTCACCGGCTGCCGGTGATGATGAGTTTGCTGTACTTTTGCACCTGCCCAGTCCGGATGCCGCCGCGCCGCGAATGAGTTGGTCGTTCAGAAAAGAATAAATTTAATTTCCGACCCCCTGTTTGGCGCAGTCCAGTCACCCGGCCCGTGATGGCTGGCCACCGCTGTCCAGAAGCCAGCCAACGGAAACGGCTTGCCGGGCTCTACTCGTTGACAGGCTTCGCGTTATTCTCTCATTTCGATTTCCTTTGCCTTTTAATTACAATTTCTATGCCGTTCCGGGAACTGAGTCCCAGCTCGAAGTAAACCTGGCCTGACCTGGTTTGCCCGCCAGCCGCACAAACGGGCAATCACTGGCGTACGGTTGATGGAGACCTACTCAAGCCCTCGGCCTTGGCTAACCGAAAAACAACCCTTCGCGCACGCACACACTTCACAGTCCTGCGTTGTCCTCCTCCCGTGAACTTACCTCCAGCGTACGCCAGCACACACACGAGACACAGAATGAGGGACTTCATGTTCGAGCTTTCGTCCGCAGAAACCGTCGTCCGGAAAATCACTGTTCACGCTCACTTGCGTCGATGTTTTTTCGATGTTTTTTCGCTAGTCGGCACGACGGTACACTTGGACGGGCACGCGGGTCACAAGCCGAAGCCAGAAGCTGGTTGCGGTTGGCGGGTGGTGGCACAAAGTCGCAGTCACCGTCAGAACTCGGAGCACACTGGGGCTGGCTAACGAAGGTGACCCGCTTCTTCGGACGATCTTGCACAACTGATCGCCGCTTGGGTCGCGCGATCCCGGTTAACTCCTTTGCGCCACTGGGGTGGGCGCGGAAAATCAGGTGGAAGCCACCGAGTGGTGGCGGGCACGGGGTTGGCGGGGCAGTGCATCCTCCCGCCCGCCAGTCCCCGGGTTGGTGTTCGCGGAAGGCGTCCCATCGTTCCGACAAGTCCCGCGGTCGGGCTCATCATCATTTCTGCCTCTTCCCGTCTTCCAGGTGTGTGGCAATTCCCTGGTCCCGGTCGCAGGCCTCTCTTTTCTATCCCGCCCGCTGTCTCTTTCCCTTGCCAGTGGTTTCCTATCTCTATCCCTCACGACGTGAAAGCTCGATCATTTTCTCTAACCACTCACTCACCAAACTCACCACTGCTCACCGCTGCTTTCTCACCGGGTGTCGGGATCGGGTGTCCCGTCTCGCTCTGGCTTGAATGACATCATCCTCCACCCGCGGTCCAGCATCCTTCGGGTCGGGTCAGGTATTTCGCCCGCAGTCCTGTGAACCGATCGATCGATCGTAACCCACAAAACAAAAAAAGGAAGATGCTCCCGAAGCCCGGACCGGAAAAGGGAAGATAGGGCCGCCGTACGGGAGTGACAGAGACACGGAGACCAGACTTTTTGCACTATCACCCTTCCGCACCCCGTGCTTTCCCTCCCGCCGACCCACCCCGCGGTGCACGATCGCGTCTTCTTTCGTCGCTTGTACGGTTTTCTTTCCAGGGCTTCTTGCCCCGTTCTCTCCGTTTCGGCCGCGCGCATTCTTTGCTTGCGGCAGAATGTGCTGTATAATTTACAGGCGATCGTTACCACGGGCTGACGAGTTTTCTTCTCCCTCTGTCTGTTTTTCCCATCGTCAAGTTTGTCACTCTCTCTCTCTCTCTCTCGCTCTCTATTGCTTGCCGTTTTCTTCTGTTTTCTCTAACACTCTTCGGTTTGTTGTTCTTTTGCCTTCTTGACTCTTTTGCCCTCTCTTCTGGTTTCATTTCCTTTCTTTCGTTCGTTCTTTCGTTCTTTCTCTCCCTCTTTCATTCTCTTCTTTTTGTTCCATCTCGCTTCTCAAGTGTATGCTCTCGCTCGTTCGCCGGTTAATCTTCTTTTTCGCCTCGCCTCGCCTTCACGAGTCAACAACCATTCTGCAGGCGCACTTTCCGTACTTTCCAGCACGGTCAACTTCGGCCTCGTTGGAAGTTATTTTCCATCCCCGCGAGATCACAGATTCCCCTCGCGGTGCTGCTGGCCGCGATCCGGAGCGCTTCCCCAGCGCCAGCCGATATCGTTCGCCAATTGTTCCCGGTCCCGGTCTCTCCGATCCGACCCGATCCGATCCCCAACCGATCTTCTGGCAGTTAATTCTTTTGTCCCTTTTTCTTCGCTCCGGTGTTCTGTTGGCCACTCGAACCACCACCACCAGGGTGACTGTCTCGTGGTTCGGATGTTGAAGATTCACCTTAGACCTCTCGCGGGGCGACCCATTAAACGGCCAAGCTGGGCGCTGGGTGACTAGCCACATTGGTAATTGTTCATTACCCTCTTCTTTTTGGCCCCGCATGACACTTACCCCTGGGCTATGATTGGTTTTGTTAAGAAAATTGTAAAAAAATACTAACAACAGGGGCCACAGTTATTGGGAAGTGCACGCGACACAAGCGATCCGAAGCCTTCCCAGCAGCCCCATTCCCAGGCGGAAATGGTTCCGTAAAATTGGATTAACTCGCAAACGACCGTGGGCCAAAATTGGACGAGCGTGAACAAAAAATTACATAAACACCTTCCTACGAGGCTAAAGGCCGGACGTTCCGGAAACGTTCCGCTCGAAACAACGCGACACCGATAAGCGAACGGGTGGCCAAATGGTAGGAAAAAGGAAACAGCCCACCACAAAAAGTTAAGAAACGAGAGAACGGACAAACAAACCCCGGGCTGGATGCTGGATGCACCGGGGAAGTGTCTAAAACGCGAAGCCAGGAAACCCTTCAAACCAGGGCCGAGAACGCGGGAAAGTAAACAGTCCTCAACGAAATGGAAAGAACGGCATTAGCATTATTGTTATTACTTTCGGGGCGGCTTCGGAAGGCTCGGCCGCCGAGGCCGAGAGTTGCCGCACAGCGCGACACGTCCATATGACTTCTCCGGTCTCACGGACGCTGTACTCGGTCGCTCTTTTATCAGCAAACACTAAAACCACGGGAGGGCGGAACGGAAGACGTCGGACCACCGCCGGGTGGGAAAGTGCAGCATAAACAGCAAACATTAACGCTGCAGGAGCAGGTTTATGGCTTCGCGTTTTGAAACGAACGAAAAGCGCACTCGGCACTCGGCATCCGGACGCCAGTTATTCAATCAACTTCAGTTACTAACAATATTACTTCTCTTTATAGTATCATTTTTAGAGCAACTACTATTTGATCCTAACCCCGGCAAAGGGGTCTAAAATCAGATTAAACTATCAATTTGATGAAAAGTTCATGAACAAATCAAAGCTTATTCCCTTTGCGTAGGATCTCTCAAACGACTGCTCTCTGTTGAGGGTTCGGATTAACGATAAACTGAAGCGATCGTTGAAATTCTTCATCAGTCGAAAAGAAGAAGAAATACGAAACCCCTTAGACGCGCGGAACAAGGAACAGGTTGGCCGTAAATTTCCCATTTTATCTCTCATTTACTGTGGAGCAAAACAAAAAACATCGCGCAGCCGGTTGGCATACTTTATCGTTTATCGTACTATCGTCAAATAAAAACGGTAAACCTATCGGCAACGTTTACCGTTATCCGCCGTTACCGGCGGACTTTATCGCACACGGCACACACACATACACTTTTGCATTGGCACCCCCAACATATCTTCGGTTTCGGTGGCCCCCCGTTCGAAAAGATCATCAACCTTCCACCCAGAACCCGGGCGGACCACATTCTGGGGATGACAACTTTCGGCGCACCCCAATCCGGCCGGAGCCGGAGTTCCCGCGCCGTGGTGGCCGATTATTGGAATCATTGGCCGGTTCGGTCGGGATGAGCGAGCTTAAATTGATTCGGCAAACAGGCTCAGCCAGCCAGCCAGCTGCGCGGGCACTGTCGCTGTTCCAAGAGTTGTTGTGCCGTTGTTTGCCGTGTCTCCGTCTAAGTGACACGGTCAACAACGGGAGAAGAACCAACAGAGAACCGGGGGGCGACACCGACCATCGACGAGCACCATCGAAACGCGGGAGTTCTCTCGAAAATCTCAAAACTCACCTCACCGCGGCGATCGGCGAAATCATCGACGAAATGCAGGAAAAGGAAACCCCAACGAAGTATCCATCAAAAAGCGTCGTGAAGTGGCGGACCGGCAGGGGGAGTCCCGGGACCCCAGCAACATATTATCTGTGCTATGTTTCCATCATATCGCAGCTCCGAGTCGCAATGTTGAATCCCCCAATGAGGACCCCCAAAAACCAGCTTTCGGCGGTTCAGCCGAATGCCGTGGTGCTCCTCGAGGCGCTGGCTCCATCTTCTCGTTTCTCCACTTTAGTTCATTTTGAAGAGATTTGGAAGATAGTACGCGCGGCCAAGCAGTCCAAGAGGTGGAGCCGAGGACGGCACGAGCGGACCGAGAAAAACGTGCACGTTGGCTTATGTTGTCCTTCGTCGTGCGCTGCACGCGAGGAACATGAATGCTTTTATGAGTCACGTCTTGAACTTGACACTGGAAACGGCCGGCGTGCGGCCTGTTGCAGCTGCAGCGTGCAGCTTGGGAGCTTTGTGGCGCCCGGGGGTAAGATATTCGGTTACAGCGCTCGGGATTGTCAGATTTCGTGCTCTCGGGTCGCAGCCAAGAACGTCACAAATGTTTAATGTGGGGCCGTTTCGGGAACTGGCCCCACAACGCGGATAACTAATGGGCCGGCTGGAAAGCGAGAAGACACAAATGACCAATCTGATACGGAATGTTATTTGTTTGGAGTGTTTCGAAATGGCTTCCACTTTGCCTTTATTGGATGTCATTTGTTTGTGAAATTTGCTAAAAAGTGAGTCTCGGTTACAAATTTCGTCATTTTTGCAACACCTTCAGGTTAATTACTTTTTGCAGAGTTTCATTTTCTTTTCTGCTCTTTCTTTTGTTCCTTCATCCGTTTGCTTTACTTGTTGTTTGTTGTTTCTACTAAGTTTTTTCGATATCTTCTGTCTTTTTTTATTTTTTTTTTCTTTTGTTGCTTGTTTTGTGATTTTTTGTATAAGTATCAAAGTTGTCATTCATCATCAAGCACATACATTTTTAATTCTTTTATTTCAACCGTTGTGATGTCAAAAATGTCCTTTTAAATAATAAAAGATTTATTGTCAAACAATGCCAACAATGTTGAAGTTAAAGTGTTCTACACGTGCCACCAGTTCCTGGAAAGAATGCTTGCCCTTTTCTCTCTTCCCCCCTCGCTCCCCTTAGCCCCAATTCATTAGGAGGAAGGTTTCCTTTCCTTCCCGGAATCGCGGCTAATTCGTCGCTCTAATTACATTTTCTTTCCGGAACAAATTCTTTCGAAAAGAAAACCCTTCCATCAACTAATTGCAAAAAGAAACGAGATCCCGGACGCATTCGGGGCAATTAACATTTCGCACCGGAATTCCGGTGCAGTGGCGGCTCGAATCGGAATCGACTTTTTTTTTTTTTTTTTTTATTTAATTCCGGTCAAGCCGGCGCTGCGGAACCCCCCGCTGCCTCGGGCCATAGGATTTCGCACGCGGGGGGACCGTGACCTCATGTGGTCAGCCTTATTGTTCTATACCCGTTGCCCCCCGGCCGCCGTTGCCTCGGCCCTCCGCCTGTCCCGCGCGAGAGCGGCCGCCAGGGTCCGTTGCTCCGCGCGCCACTCCGTCTGGAGCGTGCGCAACATCTCCCGGCAGGCCGCCGCAATCGCCGTCCATCGCGCGGGACTTTCCAGCATCTCCGGGACCAGCCTCTCCGGTGTGCTGGGGAACCCGCCGTCGCGCAGTGCCTCCCACCGCCAACACTCGAAGACGGTGTGTTGAATCGGAATCGACTCGAATGTGTCGAATGTCGGCGGACACGGACACGTGCGAGCTGTTGTCAAACTGTAGTTTCCCTCTTTTGTAGGGCATCTTTGTGGGCGATCGAGATAAAGTTTGCGAAAACAAGGTTAGCGAAGAAGTTAGCGTTTTAAATGTCAGCAGTTGTCGTAAATGTCAGCCCCGGAGAGAAGTTCTTCGGCCAACCGACGACTGACTAGACGCCTTGGACTAGTTTGGTCAACTAGCCACCCAGACATTAAAGAAGGCAAAAAAGTAAAGAATTTGCTCCAACTGTGCTGCCGTATTACTCATTTCCTATTGAAAAGTAATTTACGCTTTAACAGTTTTTATTGAAACAAAATCAGAGCCAGTCAATTTGATGTAAAGAAAAGGGGGGCCAACTGTGTTGTGGTGGGTCGAGCGCGGTCGCAGTGGCACCCTGGGAAGGTTGGCTGGTTCAGTGGAACACGCTGTCAACGTGACAACGGTGGTTGCCAGGCCGGCGAACTCCAGCATCCAATCAACCGCCCAACACGGACGGATGACATGGGATTGCATTTTTCTAGGAAAAATGATCATTTCCCGACCGGGTGCACTCGGGCAGCCGGGTTCTTTGTTCCCGCGCCGGAGTTTCGGATTAGTTCGGTCACCGCTGTCTTCTTCTGCTCCTGCCTCCCCGGCGCGCTCCCCACTTCATTGATCGCTAATCCCTGCCAACCTACCAACCCCGTGGGCCGCTGCAATGGGATAGGACTAGTTCGAGTACGACCGCTACAACTGGCATTCTTTTTCCGTAAAGACAACGAACAAACACATCAACGGACGATGGAATCCTATAAGAAGGCGTAAGTGAAATAGAAACAGTGCTGCGGATGAACAGTTATTATTCGGTCCCTGACGGCAGGATGTACGAAGTCACGTCCGAGGGGTGGGATACGCTAGATCTATTCCTTAGGCTGCTGAGCGCAGATTGTAGTGCCGCTGATTGTTCCTTCACATTCACCAGAACGCGAAAGAACACGCAAACAAACTCTGGGAGTCCGTTTACGACTTGTTCCGCAGCGCATCAAACAACTTACGTAAATGCGTGTCGTGGGACAGAGAAAATGGAACTCGACTACAGTCGATCCTTGTTAAGCGGAATCGTGCAACTGTCGATTTAAGTGCTACGAAGCGAGAGCCGGTAAATAATTTATTGCCGCCATGGAATGGTACAAACAGCTGCGAACATCGGTTTAACATCCTTTGATAAGTTGATCGCGGTGCTAGGTGAGCATTTGATTAATCCCATCGAGATGGGTACCGTGCAAATTGCTCTGAAAATAACAAGGAGCCAACCGAAGACGATAGCATACATTCAGGCGCTTCTGCTAGAGTTCCGTTTCAATCTAACGTGCCCGATCTATTACATCCAATAATGAGAGACTTGAAATAGTACCCTCCCCGCACCGAAAGCGACGCGCAACAGTTCAACGGACCCGCGGCACGACATACTCGAACCCTCTCGAACCCATATCAAGGACGATAAAGGGATGTGCTGTTGGGAATTTACATGAATCGAGCTGCCAGCCACTCGCCGACGTTCTTCGGCGTGGTTCGAAAAACTTCCCCGGGCCGGTGAAAAACAGGAAACGGAATTTGAATACTAAATTCCTGGGGCGGAGAGACCGGGTCGAGTGCCGCTACCAGCAGCCGCGAAAATAGCGAGAAACATAAATAAATCGACCTCGGTTAATCAATGATCCAGATCCGACATCCTGCCGGAAGAAGGGCAATCCATTTCGGCGAGCCGAGACGTTCCGTAGCCAGGTATCGTTTGAGAGTTGGGAATAAAAATTGGGCCAAACGGAGCAGAATAAAGTGGGGAGGTAATAAAATTAAACGACTCCCAGCCAAGCGCTCGTATGGCAAATTGGGGCAAGGTTCGACCCGTCCGGGGCCTGAAATTGATGGCTGTCGGGTTGCCACCGAGTTTACACTCACGCCGGTTCTTTGTGCAAGCTTATGCCAACCGGATTACACTAATTCATAAATAACACATACACGAACTGGGAAAGGCGGCCATTAATTTGGTGTCTTGCCTGCACGGATACCGTACGCGCGAAACCGGCAAAGTAGATTTAATTAGTCGACGACATGTTTATTTTCGCTGCTCGAGAAAACAGCTCTTACCGCACGAGTTGCAACACGATTTGGGTATTTTTTTTGCAACAGCTTCCGTGCGGGTTTACTTTACCAAAGCGTAACCTTTCCGCCGACATTCTGGCCACCTTTATCCAAAGAACGTTGGCTCATAAATTTCCGATATCACCGAAGGGCCATTGAAATGTTTCTTGCGGTGGCTTTATAATGTGCCCGGCAAAAATAATAAAATAAATTCTCGAACACTGTGGCCACCGTTTGTATCCGGCTCGAAATGTCCGATTCGCCGAGAAGTTCCCCAAAATGGTCGCTTAACGGGTTTGAACCGTTCATCATACGTGTTGGTTGGTGGCGGATCAGGCGGCTTCAGAGCTTCTTGGTGTGCCGCAAAATTTATATCAACCAGTCAGACGATGCGTTTCGCGCCCTAGAAGTTGGTTAGTATCTTAACCGAAATTCTCAAGCCTTGCAGAATTGAAATCGTCTAATGCTGCTGCGGTTAAACAAATATTTTCATCTCCGATGGTGATGGTAGTGTTGAGTTCTAGTCGAGCCATGTTGGAGCTGATGGTACGTTAATCGTATTCGCAGTTAGAATATTTATTAAAATTTCATAATGTTACACTGCCTCAGAGGTTGTTTAAGTTTGCCGGGGTCTGTGAATCGGGGTGTGATGAGAAGTCACATTAATGACGGACCAATTGGGGTGTGGCGTTGGCTTACAACTTTTATCATCCACCATCCAGAACCGACGCAGAGCGGTTTGTGGCTGTGGTGTATTATGAGCCACTTTTAGGGCGAACAATATGGCAAAATGGTACTGATGGTGGGAAAAAGTTTACGGAGTACCCTTTCAACGGTAGCGCTTCATTTACAGAACAACAGACCGGCATTCATCGTTCGCCAAAAACCCACAATAACCACCACCATATATGTTATGTAGTCGCTTACAACATTAAACTGAATGAATGAATTCAAATTTGAAATTAAAATGATGCTTCAATGTTGTTACCACATTAAGTAAACATTTCGTTTGAATTGTAAAAACTGGTAAATGTATCCACTGACCCCTCCGAAAAGGTTACTTACTTCAACTGGAAAAACCACCAAACATGCCAAAGTATCCTTGCCAACAGGGACGTCAACGAACGAACAATGCGTCACTGTTCCGTGGTCCCGTTTATGGGCCACCAAAACGGGAGTTCGAGGCTTCAAAACAAGCATCCGCTATTCTGGCGGTCTCATGTATGTTTCATACATTCGCCGGCGTGGGCATTGAGCCAAGCCGCGCACGTGCTTCCGGCACGTATCCCTTGTCAAAAAGCTTTACCAAACACTCATCAGCCGGAGTGCACCAGATGCACCAGACCCCCGTCGGTCGGAAAATGGTCGGAACGTAACCCAACTACCCTTTTCGGGGGGGACAGCGGTCAACATGATTGTAAAATGTCTATCCCCACCCTAGTTTTAGGTGGTGGGCGACCGCCCGGAACTCACCGAGCTGAGGCAAAACCACACTCTGCACTCTATCTTATCTTTGGGCGATATTGTTCCATTAATTTAAGCAATGCAATTTAACTTTCATGACCACCGAGTGCCCCCAGCCTGGCTCGCTAGTAATGATGACGGCGCTGACCACTTGTTACAGTGGGATATTCTATACCGGGTTCTGTCCTCGGGCTCAGCGATGGTAACATTATGTTGCACTTCCAGGAGCTTTGCATATTCCGGTGCTCCAGGTGCAACGCGATGCATCTTCACGAGCTCCAGGGCTCGATAAAACACTTAACGGACGGAGATAAGAAATAATAAAATGCACCGTACGTAAATGGACTCTATCGAGGACCCATGTTGCCAGTGGGCCGCTATCATAATTTATTGCAAAGAGATAAAAAATTTAGCAACATCGACCCCTGTTAGCAGCCACGGCGGATGCTGCAGAGTGGTGTAATTTGTTTTTAATTATTTTTGTTACTGTTCCACGCAGAGTATGGGTAACGTGATGAAATTCATCATCATCCGTAGTGCAACATAATTATTCCGAGGCTCTTATCACCCACTGGTGCCACTAATGGAGCATCCCACTCGGATGCTGCACTCAGGGCAGCATACTTTGCCCCCCTGTGAAGGTTAATGATGGCACCCGGCTCAGAGCGTGTAATGGGATACGTATCGTACAATAGAACATGCCCAATTTAACGAGCGACGCCGATGTCCTGCCAGGATATTCCATCCCCACGCCGGAAACACACAAAGGAAACCCGTCCACAAGGTTGAACGAATTTATTCATTAGTTTATGGTTTTCTTAACGAATTCTTTTCATAATTCAGTATTTTTCGAATTCTAATACATGGTCTAGTTCTGGGGCATAGTTATTGTCCTTGACGTCTGTTGGTAAACGTGCCAAAATGTGGTGACCTTTCGAAGCGCCCTTCAAAGGAGCATGATGAAAGTATTTTTATGGTCCCACTGGTCAATCGTCGACAGGAGACTCCCACTTCGTTCAATGAATCATTCAACATTGGCAACCAACTTATTCGAGAGCATAGCAGAACAGGAACGTAAAAAGATGGACACTTTTAGGAAAAAAAAGTCTTCTGTTCGCACAGTTTCATGCTATCTGGAGGGTTGCAAAATCGGAATGCGTTCTATTTTTCATTTATTTATAGCACGTTTATGTCCTACGGTACCAGTAAAATAAAATTGAAGAGTAGTAAACAGTCAAGGAACTGTGCCAATTCTACAAAACTAATTTCGAGCTCTATCACGAAGCTCGGTTCGATGTCGGAAAGGCATCAGAAAAGTGGCAGGTAAAGCGCCTCACGACACGGCCAGAAATAGATTGAAAACAATTCAAATGCCAAATCAAATAGAAAACAAAATCGGCCATCTGAACTTTTTCTTGTTATCGTCACTCCAATCCAGGTCCCAACGTCCTACGCAGCAGTAGTGCGGTGAACTCCTTCACCGAATCTCCTTGCGGCTCCTTCGGTAGTTCGCTTAGCTCCCTCGACCATAGTTTCGGTGACTCGAAAAGACCACGTGCCGTCGTAAAACTGTTGTCAAACAAGAAACTAACTTCTGTTTGGCAAAAGTGTACGACCCCCGAACCCGGAACTCCCGGTGCAGGACGTGATGTGTTTTACGTTAATGGATTCCGTGGCAAACACGCTGCCAAAAGGTGCCCCAAACGATGAGGTGTCAATTGGGGCAGCAGAGAACAAGACCGGCCCAATCTTGCTAATGCTCGGCACGTTCGTCGCAGACTCGAGCACCGCGTGGTCCGCACGCCCTGACGTCCTGCTGTGGGCGAAACCTTGGTCGAAAAAACCAACCGATGACCGCCTGGCAGCATGGGCCCCCAATCTTGGCACTTTTGCAAATGACGCTAATTATGACAAAGTTTTTACATCGTGCGTAAGTGATTTCAATGTCAACCGATCATCAGCCCGGAAGCGTTCCCTGAAGTTACAGGGTGTCGTGCCACGAAAATCCCGGAACCCCCGGGTTTGCTTGCTCGTAACCAGATTGAGTCCCACTTCATTCCAGTGTCCGGTTGAGCGACATTGCGATGAAAAACAAAACGGGAAAATGAAACGAAATAGTCAAGGGAACCGTTTCCATTTCTTGATTGAAAACGGGATTTCGTGGCAGTTTGGTGCAACCTCCGGCTCGTCATATCGGATAAAGGCCAGCGTTTTGGATTAACGTCCAGCCGTGACATAAACGTGGAACGTGATTTGTGTTTCAAGTAGCCGCCACCGTGCAGTTTGAGCTGAAGGCGGTAGAAAAATGCAACGAAAAATATGCCACATTCTTAGTTCTGGGCAGAGACAACGTTCCGTTGGCGCCATCAAGCATTCGGTTGATTTTGATTGATGTGTTCGGTGTGCAACCCGAGAGGGGCACAATTCGATTTCACTTTTCCCGTTAAAATACCCGGATCGTAGCTAACAATCATGCTTTGGACGTGCACCGACTCAACACATGGTGATGCCGTTGAGCGACGCTAACGATAGCATTTTGTCATGATTGACTCGATAATCGGTATCGAGTGTTTTGGTACGCCGAGTTCAAGTGAATTTCTTTATCAGATTTTGTTTTCAATTTTCCACCACATTCTACTCTTCTACTTTTCCGAAACGTTTGATGTATTGCCGAAGCTTATGAGCTCCGTAAATCGATAACCTCGATCGAGGCATTTGAGAAGGCATCTATCATTGCATCTAACGACACGGGAATCTCTGTTGGAGGTCACCTTCTCGGTTGGTTCACCTTAAGTATAAAAAATGGGACTTTAAAAGGGCATTCATAAAATTGCGAACGAGCCTACCGAACGTTCAACCGACCAGGACCTGGATCCAGGGCAGTCCTATCGAGATCGTGTGTGCCCAGTTATCATTCGGTGTGTATCCTTCGGAAAATGCAATTCGCCTCGCGCCGGACCCACCGGCAGCCTGTCGTCGTGGGAAAATAAATCACCCACCACCGCTGGGAGTCCACCCGCAGACCCGACATGCAGCCGGAAAGCCGGATGTTTAATTTCCTTTGCCGCGATTGCGCTCGAAACCGAGATGATGAAAAATTGCGACTCCCTTTTCGGCGATCCTACTAGGACCACGGACCGAAGCCCGGTGCAGTAAAAATGGGAAAATTTCAAACCAAATTACATACCTCCGTCGTCTAACGCGCCACGGAAAGCTCGGGAAAAAGAGGTCACTTAACGTAGAATTACCGGCTGGTCGTGGTGGACCGTACCGGGACGTCCCGAGGCCCCGAGAACCCGAGCCCCCTCGCACCGAGAACGCGGGCGGGGGCTATCACGAGCACACGGACACGGAACGGAACCACTGTCAACGGATTCGCAGTTCCACCTTCGACTGGCCGCGACGTTGGCAATTTTGTGAGATGCAACTGCACCGCGGTGGCAATTTAAGTTGCATCACGTCGCGCGAAGATAGGATCCGATGTCGTGAGCGGAGTCGCGCATCGAGTCCATCCTCGCGGCGCCCATCGGCGTTCCCGTGGCACCGGGAACGAAGCGCCTCGCAGCCGTGGGGAACATAAATTTTTCCGTACCATGACGCGTCGACGATAGATAGCAATCATAGAAATCCAGAACGGCGAAAGCGCCTCCCGGCGACCGCAGAACCGCTGGCCACCGCTGACTGGCTGGGCGTTTGCCATTAATTCGTGCCAAGTCGAAGATCAAACCACCCGGATAAGGCTCGCATCGTCTGGCCGCACAGTTTTAGGCGTTTATTTTATTCACCCTTTTCCCCCCGTCGTTCGAGAGGACTGGCAACCGGTGAGGCTCCTGGCGACGGCCGGATCTCTATTCCTGCGCCACGCGGCGTGTGCGATCGTAAATTGTGCGCCACGTTTCGTGAGAAAAAGCGGCTTCCCTGGGCGAAGCGAAATAGGCAGACTAATTCCTGCCACTGAGGGGCGCTCTATGATAGGGCTTTTCGCGGAACCGTTTCGCGATGGGCCATGGGCCACCCTCTTTGTCAGGCGGGCCGACCCCGAGGCTTGTGTGTGGCCAGCACGCGTGAAACTTCTACGACCGAAACTGGGAAGGTTTAAAAGAATTTCAAACTGGCATCAGACAACTTCAACATAGGATCGAACATCAATTAGAGAGCGCAAACGTAAGCCGATGCGACAGAGAGTGTACCAATAATTTAATGGTTTCGAAAGTTCAAAGGCCACCATTTGTGTCGAGGTGTTTGAACAGGACAGGGACAGGTTATTAACTTTTCCGGCGCATTGACCATTTTCCAACCTTCGATCATTCGACCTACCAACGAACCTACGTTTGGTCTAATGTATTCAATATTTACAAAATTCACTCCCGAAACGAAATTATGTGACGAGTTGCAAAAAGATCATCAACCCGACGAAATAGAAATCATGCCCCTGCGCGACTAACTGGAATAAATTTATTACTGAAACGTCGTACTAATTGAATATTCCTAAAATTATGTCTCACCTGCCACGGTCAACACGGTGGGTACTGCGGACGATAGCAAACGGCCCCGACGACGAACAACATAAATTCCAGCGAAAAGTGTTGCAAAAACACAAACATAACGTTCCGCGTTCATTCACTCTCCACCGACCCGAACAACATCGGTCTTTACCGTTGGACGCACTTTTTGAGTGTATTTTTATCGTGTGGTTTTCACTAGATTTTTCACGACCTGACTCCGTGTGCTGCGGGTCCGGGTCACCCGGGTTTTAAAACGGTACCGGAGCAAACTCATTTACTCAATCCAACAACGGCTGGGTTTTTAGCGGAACGGAACGGCCACCATCGCCACCAAACGCAGCACCTGCTTTTGAAGGGTAGAAAATTCTTGGAGCACCCCGACAACCCGTTTGGTGCGCGGGTGAAATGTAAACGAAAGAAAGCCCCGACCCGGAACCGTGCTTTAGACGGTGTTTGGCGTTTTGGGCCAAGTAAGTCACATGTCGAGCATAAACTTTATGCTCCACTACACACATACCACGATTTCACGCCGGTCGTCGCCACAGAGGCTCGCAGATTCACGCAGAAAAAGAATAAATAATGATCGGAAAGTGGGCTTAAAATTTCAGCTAACAACGCATACAACTTCGAGACACATGCATCGCCATTCCCAGGACACTCTTAAGCCGCCCTAGGAGCTGATAGGGGCAGCGGTGCCTAAGAAATTCACTACAAAAAACTTGTGCTCGTTCGGGACAGAGTTTCTTCTCCTTAGCAAATCTGTCGCGTCAAACCGTGGCACTGAACCTTGGCACTGCCAACAATCGGCCAAGTTGGGGGACCTCTTTTTCGTGGCTTTACTTTTACCAGAACTTTACAAATTACTGCTGCTCAGTAATGGAATACTCAACACAAGGGATCGCACACACCACGCTCGGCGGCCGTTAATGCGTTCTGACTCGTGGCCGTCGTGGGAGAGCAATTAAAAGTCCATTATTTCCTGTTTGGAGCTTGACATCCGTTCGAAGCTGCGAAACCTGAGATCGATTTGTGGCTTCGGTAGCTCTACGAGAAGCTCTACGAAATTGCTCGTTTAAATCGACTAAAAATATCGAACGAACCGGGCGATGGTGTCTGCGTAAGTGAACGTAATTATTTCGCCATTTCACTTTGCAACAAATCGGGACCAAAATTAACACCTCAAAGTGGGTGCTCTGGTGGGTGTGCGAGTCGGGAAAGTTGCGCCCACTAATCATCGTCAGCATGCATCTCGCTCTCGGTGCCATTATCCGTGCCGTTCATCATTCTATCATTCCACCGCCTAGAAAGTTCTGCTCCCCGGCCCGGGTTGCGGCACGTTAATTTAATCCTCCGCGAAAGTGATTAAAACTCATATTTGAACCATCACCGCGAGCGGAGTGGAAAATTTAATTCCGCTGCTCACAGAATTCCGAGAGTTGCTTTGCACGCTCAAAAAAAAAAGCTCTGGCAGAGATTTAGAAGAGCAACCAAAAAATGTCTATAAGTTGCGACCCAGGATAAGTGCCGACTCCGGTCCGTCGGTCGGTCGGAAGCGTTTCTTGCGGACGATTTATGCGGTCATCGGAAGCGAAAGGTCAGCTCGCTGACCGGATGGAAAGCTACTAGAATATGCAATGACCGTTTTGATGCTAGGCGGTAGACAATTAATTTAGCCACGAGCACCAGCACCCAAATCAGGAGCTGCTCATCGGCCCATTACGCGGTCGGTCGGCGACTTCACCGTAAGCGGCGATTGTGGTAATTAAATTTTCCACCATCGTCATTCTGGATGCCGGGTTTTCAATGGGTGACTCCTTCACTACTTTACGAACGATTTCAAAACCAACCCCCCCGAAAAACACTGGTCCCATGGTCCCGCAAACTGTGGATTAATAGTGGCAGCTGGTGCTTGGGCATACTTATGTTAATTTCCATTCCCTGACATCCAACGTTCCAAGGTTCGCAATGAATTCGTCAAATTATATTTGATTTATCGTTCCGGATGGAACCGATTTGCATCAATGTGATAAATTGTGCTTCCACCTCATTAATCGATTATGAATCGATTGAAGGCTTCGGTTTGGAATGCTTTCAGCTTGAAAATCATGCTTCCTTATAACCTCATGACCGTGCTAGAGCTTCGAAACTGGTAAGCATTCCGAAAGGCAGGTCGAAATCTTTATCAGATTATCGGGCCCACAGCACCATTTGCTACCTTGCGGCAGCATGGTTGGTGTCATCAATTTGCCCAGCACAAGTGTACAACACGATCGAAAGAGCTCGACAGAGTGCGGCAGAGAACCAACTCCTTCCGGCATTCGGAACGTCTCCCACTGAATTCATTAGCATGCGGTTTGTAGTAGAGCGTACCATCCCGGGACAACCAGCAGCCGTGACCGTTTTCGGTAGGATTCGACTCGTTGCCACCATAAAACCATGGCAAACCATAAACTATGCTTAGAAAGTGTAGTGCGTGGCTAAAGCGAGCACTACGGCTGCTGCCGGATCCTTCTGTTGAAAGGGTTATCGAATTATCCCGTGCCGAGTGGAGGTCTCCAATGTGGTTTATCCTTGAACGCCAGTGCGGCAGGTTGTTTGCAGGCCGGCTCGATAGTGTTCTAATCGCATTATCCTTTCGGGCGATACCGCACCGCTCGGGTGTAACATTATCCCACAAAGCGGACTGCGAGCTCTCATCGCTACGGCAGGCAACGGCAGCGAAACACCGAAGGAAAACTTGAACTTCTTGAACCGGGGCAACCCGAGAAGCTGCCGGTTCCGGTCCTTGAGCGACTGAAGCACGCTTTCGATATGCCTTCTCGCTCGCCGGGGGCTAACTGTCTGACGTGGACGTGATAATGGCGTCCGGACTTCGGAGAGACGATCAGCATCATAAACACGCATCGGCTTGGAGATTTTACTTTAATGGAGCTTTTTCGTTTGGTGTTAGCACATGACAAGTCCCGGGGACTAAATAAGAAAGTGCGTTTTTTGTTAGAAATTGGCTTTATTCGTCAACGTAATTTCTATCAACAGCACCACAATCATTACACCGCCGCTTTAATATTTCATTTCAACAGTTCAATATCTTTTGCCTTAAACTAGGTCTAGGTTTCAGCGATAGCAAACTTCTTATACGAACGAATTTTCTTCGGTCCCTTCTTTGCAATTTCGCCCATCAAACGATCCAATAACGCTTTAAAATATTCACTGATGATAGTATTTCCCTTTTCAAGATAGTCGACGAATATTACACCACGGGCATCCCAAAATACCACGGAAATAACCTTTCCTGCCGATTGTTGTTCTTTCGAGTGCCTTGAATGAGGTTCTCCGAGGTTGCTCTCCACTTGACGATGACGATCGTTTTGATTCCGAAATGAAGTGATGGATTTAAGTTTCACCCATTATTACATATCGATGACCAAACACTGCCCCTGAATCATCAACACGTTCTTGTTTTTGATCAACCAATGGCCAAATGCGGTGGCCACTTTGAACAGAGCTTTTCCATAGTCAAATGTTCATGCAACAAAAGATCGAAAGGTTCTTTTGATAGCTTCACAATACCAGCTAACTCACGCATCATCACTTTTCGATCACTCAAGTGGATTTTTGAAGTGTTTTCTGGTGTTACCGCCTCATTTGGACGTCAGCTGCATTCAGCACGATCTACGATCACGTTTGAAGTCAGCCAACGTACGTTGTATTGTTGTTTGTGCTGATCTTACATGAACAGTATTTTTTCTCATCAATTTTCTAGATAATTTTTTCCCCCAACTTATGAGTAGAATATCATGAAAATTTAACAGCTTTCTTTGGAGGGTTAGCAGTAACTATAAAGCAACGATATTAACCCCTTTTATGTGTGAGTCCAGAGACTTTTCAACCCGTGTGCTACATTCATCCAGGATTGGGTGAAATCGGATACTTTCCTACTTGGTACCTATCAGCCGTTCCATGGTTGGTCGCTATCAACACTTTATTTCATCGTCACGACAATCACCCGACAACTACTAGCGAATAAAATGCTAAAATACATCTTTTTATCACCAAAATCCATTGGCAAACCGCAAATCACGCCCCATGAAAAGATTACGCTCTCTGCAACATCTTCATCTGAGTGCCGCTACAATGTTTACTTTGCTCGCTGGCGGATGGGACAGTGAAATTGCTCAATTATCGGGCATCGGGAAATGGCCGGGACCCATCTGCTGGCCCATCTTGACCTCACGGGACGCTGACCGGGAAATGGTCCCGCTCGGCTCGACCTTCTTATTATCGAATCAAATGCTCAATCAACTCCGACGCCCATCATCGGCGATCTCGAAAGGGTTCGACCCGAAAGGTCTGGCCTCAGCAACGCACGGCGATTTCGTCGTAAACGCTGCCCGCTAACGATCACCAACTTAGCGCCGCGAGCGCGAGTGACGAGACGGAACTGACCTACCCGGAGCGCCCCTGGACGGACGGTGCAACAATGTCGATGCACTACAGGCACGGGGCGATGGCACCGGTCTTCTCGGAAATTGTCCCCCGTCCCAGGTGGATCGTCAATGGTCGGGACTGTCACACATCTCGGGCTCGGGCCGTCGTGTTCGCCAATCATTCGCCCGAATGGGCCATATTTCATCGTCCGGCACCGTACCGGGTGGGGTGGGACCGTGAGCGTCCGATTCTTCTCCGTCCAAACCCGTGCCCGTCATCGTAATCATCGTCATCAGGCTCATAATGTCGTAATGCTGGCGGCCGTACACCCTCCCAGTCCCCCGCCTGGTCTACGTTCGCGCGGTCACTGAACCGACCGGTCAGGCCGGACGACGACGATGCAACGGTAAGTACACGCTGTGCAACGGGAGGGCCACGGCGAGCGACCGGGGAGGTCCGGGCGGCTGAGCTATTTATAGACCCATAAATAACTCTCGGCCCCGTGCGCATCATTACCCGGCACTCCGGCCCGGCCCGACAGAACAATTATGCGCCATGGCCCGGCATGCCCGGCATCGGCCAAGGCAGTCCAGTTCGAGAAGCGCAAGAGGTGCCCTTATTTGGCCCCCAACAACACCGATCCTGGGCTCCGGCCGATCCTGGGATCCGTCATCGGGGAACCCAAACCCAAAACCGGCACAATCGATTCGATCGACAGCGTGCCCAGCAGCGGGTGTCATTCGCCCGAGCGCACGGAACGAAAAACTCAACCGCAACGGCAAGCGACGAACCCGATCGGCGGGTTCGCCGGGTCGCGCACCGCGTCCGGCTCCAGCGACGACGACGACGCTGCTGCCAATCTGTTGCCGTGGGTTGATTGTCATTTTCCGGCCACCGGACGATCGCCGGCGAAGATCGCTGCGCGAAATAAATCATCGGCGAGCGTTCTGGAGGTTCCGCACATTCTTGGCCGCGGTCCCGGCTCGATAAATCTTCCTCGCCGAGTCCGGGACCGGCCCGGGCCGGGCCGGGTCGCGGTGGTAATTACAGCGATTAAGGAAGCGGTAGAAAAGTGCCCTTTTGCCGCCATGATGTATGAGGTGGGCCCCGCTCGTTGTTGGGCTGTGATCGAATCACCGTGTCAATCCGGGTCCCCACTTCGGCCGGACGGATGCAGCATCTTCCAGCGTTTGCTGCTGCTCCCCGCTTTTTGCGTTACATTTTATGCGCTCTCCCCGCGAGAGTGCGCTTTTTGTTTTCCGTTTCCCTTGTCGTTTAGCGCGCGGCCCTCCCGGGTCCGGACCCGGGCGCAGGCTCCAGCAACGGCAGCAGAATCGCTTTATTTATTATGCTCATCCGATTATAAGCAATTTAAATTTATTCACCACCGACGAAGGCGCAGGCTACCGGGAGGGCGGCCCGGCCGGAGCCGGAGCAAAAACGAAAAGCGAGCAAGGAGAGCCGGGCAGGGCGCAGTCCTTTGGCTGCATAATAGTGCAACGATGAATAGAGCAAATCTCCACCATTAGCCCTTCGGCGATGACTATCTGTCTGTACATGGGCCCCGGCTACGTTCTAAGTTCGTTCCCGCAGACGGAGCTACAGAATGCACTCCAATTATGGATCCGGCTGACCGGCGAGACACGCTGCTACCAGCCATCGACCGCCGCATCCTGGTCACCTAGCCCGTGAGCAGTTTCTTCTACCCGTAGACGCGGCTCGGACTATTGAGTTTTTGCTCCGTTCTGCGCCCTTCGGAAGGGTCCAACCAAGAGAGGTTGGGAGGGCGGCAGAGTGACGGCAACGATGACCCTACCGGTGGAGGTCATAGAGTGAAGCACGGAGAGCTGCATTTGCTGCATCATCGCACGCCCCGAAAGGGCCGGCGGCTTAATCTGACGGCGGACGCGAACTGACCTGTGATCGCCATCCGCGGTGTCGGCATGTCTTGTCTTCATCAAGCCGGAAAGGACCACCGCACCACACCACACGCACCACCCGCAGCCCGGGACACCAGGAGGGGTTCGCACTCCGATCACTGATCGCTGATTTACAGCATTCAGCGCCAATCAGGCGCGCATGCCGCACAGATTAATGCAAAAAGTATGTCGATCGGCGCGGAACGAATGTAGCGCGTGCTGAATGCTGGGGCTTTTCTGTGCCGGCCGCCGGCAAGAAACGGTTCACAACAAACCCGACAACAGCCGCCGGTAATTCGATCGGTTCGTTGTCGGATGTCGGTGCGCTGCATTTCAACAGAATTGGGAGAAAAATGTTTGTCAAAAAAATCCAAATAATCGCCAAGATGCGCCCTACATTAGTCTGATAGACAGTGAATAGTACAGGACCAAGTGAAATATGCGTCCTTGCAATTATTTATTAACTGTTTAGTCATTTCCTGTCATCTTCCTGTCACAATTCCTGTCATCGTTACCTTTAAAGAAATCTCTTTTCTATGCAATACATCTTTGTCCATATTTGTTTTAATTTTTGAAACGGTCCAAAAAATTCAATATCCTATAACTTATTCTTCGTTTGGGTTGTCATCTCTACTATTGACTGTGAAAGATATCCTCTGAGTGGTCCAGTGAGTTTACAAATCAAGGTCTCTTGTTTGATCACTCACTTTCGTTTCAAACGGAAATTGGCGACCGACCCAACCCTCCACCGAATTCCCGACGCGTTGCCAATTTCTCACCGAGCCGGCTTAGACCACCGATGGCTTTGGCCACGATCTGGTTCGCGAGCGCATTCAAGCAAAAACACTTTCGTCTAGACCTTACGAATGCTCCTCCAGGTCCCTGCCAAAGTTGCAAATCATTCACAGCTCATCGGAAAATCGTCCACCGTAGTGTCGGGCCGAAAACAAGTGTCTGGCACCGCGGTTCGCGGAACGCCGACAAAATATGCTCCACTCAGCGGCGCTGCAGACGAGCACCGTTTGGGATAATTTATTACCAGTTCACTAAACAACACCATTAATCAGCAAATGGTTCGGCACAAAAACCTGTCATTTAGGAGCAGGAGCGGGCTTTAGGTCCCCCGGACAAGGTGTTTGAATCATGTCCCCCACGGGAATGCTGGCCCAGCAACAGTTTGTTTAGTCGAACCGGGCAGCGTAAGTTTACTACTGAGCCTTAAGGGAATGTTTCATGTATTCGACCCTGTTCCGGTTCCGGCGGTCCACTGGAATACTTTGAGCGATTGAACACAAATTTGCAGATGCCCGAAGCCCGAGCGTCCTTCTTCTGGTGAAGTAATAATTCATTAATGTTATGGTCGATTTAGGTAATCCTATCGAGGGAAAATGTAAAACGTAATCGCTTCACCGGGGAAGGATGTAACGAAGAGTGAGTCTCGGAGCACAACAATCGATATACATTACACGTCAATCTGCCCGTAGATGGCAGCTGCTACCAGCCGCAAACAAATCCAAGGATCTCAATCGCGTGGCATTCGGAAAACCATTAAACAGGCTTTCACAAATGTTACGAACATAAAAAAGGATACTTAAACAATATAAAAATAAGTCGTGGTAATAATTATCCAATTGTTTAGCGAACTTTCATGCGAGCCAACTACTGAAAAATTTATAAATTTCTAGTTTCAAGTTCAATCTGAAAGCACTCATAGCCCCCCTTGCCCTTTGCTAGAACGTCTTAGGTTGTTTTCAGAACGCACATTATTTCTGTTTCAACAACTCTCCAGACAATCCGTCGTCTATCGATTTTAAGAATTGATTGAAACCTCCAGCCCGTGTGTTTTGTCACGATGAGAGTGAATCGCTTGCGGCCGCCAACAATTCTGCCCTCGTCGCCCGAAAGATGTGCCAACTCACGCAAATATCAACGACAGTGCCAAGTCAGCGAAACCCTGTCCCCCGTAAAACTCCAACGAAGATTTGTCACACCGACCGCTCGGGAAGCTGGGAACCGAAAGTATGGCGCCGATACCAAACATCATTATTTCGTGATAGGGTAGGCGTATCTTTTGCGGGTGTCTGCGAGTTCGTAAGTCCATCCGCAGTTCCGCACACAATGTCTGTTCCAATCTCTAGGTGGCCCGAAGGACGATTTAAATTTGGGCATTCTTTTTTGCCCCAAAATTCTCGCTGCTATTGGTCTGGCCTGTTTACAGGAAGCGAATCAGTTGGACGAATCAATCAACCCGAACGAGACAGGCCTCGGTCTGAGGGCTGAATCTTGACAGAAACCGATTAATGCCGCGACGGCCGGTAGACGGGTCCGTGCCGAATGCCGACGTAATTAGTGTTTCGCACCCAGCAGACGAACGAAAACGAAACCCGCGCGTCAGTCGGTGGTGGGAATAAAAACTCAACCACCGGGCTGTGGCGAAAGCGAAAAACCTGCAGGACCTGCAAGCTAAGCAACATCGTCCACCGGTCCAACATGGTCCATGGTGCGCCCGTAAGCCCTTCGTCCCGCGTAAACGAAACCGCCCCAGAAGAACCGGAGACGACTCGAGACGATGCAAACCGACCGAGCCGAAGGGACCTCCGGCACTGTGTGGAGCACGGAATCCGTTTTGGGCCATGGGGCAGCCGAGCATAAGCCTCACTGGTCAAGTCATTAAACTTCACAACATACCGCACGACGCGGCCACGGACGGAGCGAGCATCGGCAACTCCTGGAAGGAATCTGCAAAACCGGACTCGAACCCTCGAGAGCCCTTGGGGTTGCAATCGATTAGTTTGCGGGTTCAAAAAAAACCACACACACGGGCACACAGCCACAGGCCCTGGGACCTTCTCGCCGCTCGTCGTCGTCGGGCTTGGCACCCCAGAGGAGGTGCATCTTTCCGCGAGCCCTGGAGTCCTCCAGATCCAGTTTTTACTCGCGGCAGTGGCATTCCTTTGTGCAACTTCGAGCCCTCGATTCCCCGTCCCGTCGGAAATCCCTCACCCGCCATGCGGGCCATAAAACAAATGAGTTTTTAGCATAATGCAACGCCCTTCGATCTTGCTCCCGATCGGTGGTTTGCGCTCTGCCTAAAATGTTGATCGATTTTTGTACTTTTTCGCGTTTTCTTTTTTCTTTCGTCATTTCTTTTTATCATGTTTTAGTTTTTTCCATATTTCTTGACTGATTTTAGTTTACTGTTTTTACTCAGTACAGTTTACCAATTTAATTACCAGATAGGGGGTTTGTTTTGTGTGTTGTTTCAATCCCATAGCAGAATAATGTGTGTTTTTTCTCATGACTTTATGTTCTTTTTAGTTTTACTTTCATTTCTAGTTTCTTTTAAAGCTTCTCTTCGGTGCTGCTGCTTCTTGATTCCTGGCTCCGACTTCCCCAACATTACTCACCACTCTCTCGCACGGCTCACGACACTAGTGCGCGAAGCATAACCCGACCATTACCGCGGCAGCATAACACATAAAGCTGGGGTTGGCCGCGTCTGCTTCATTTCGCCATTCGCCGCCCGATCGCTCTGACTCCCGTGTGACATACGATGCCGATGGCCGAGCGCCTGACTTCTCACGACCCACCGCCTTGCCCGGTGGCAAAACGGTGGGGGGAGGGGGTTCAAAGCATGAACTTGGCCATGACCGTGGCCGCGAGCTCGCGGTCTCTCGCGTAAGTACGAACGACCTGGAAAACTGGAAATCGTGTAATACTACCCTTGCCCTCGGGGCGGACGTCACTGTTCTTCTTCCCGCGTGTTGTGTGGCTTGCCAGACCCCGCTCTCTGGCCAGTTCCCCCCGCCGGGGGAACGCACCGTTACCGGGGCCAGCAAGCACCTCTTGCCTTCGGTTGGGTCGGCTGCTTCGCCCTTCGCGTTGGGGGTTTCGATTTTTTTCGATTTCTTTCAAACACTCTGGGCCAGATTCCCATGCGCTGAAAGTTTTCTTACCGGGGTTTTCTCTCTCAGTTCTGGCGTGCCAAAGTTGGCCTCTTCTTCGTCACTTCGCGGCACGAAGCGAAGATAAATCGTGCCGAGGGCTGCATGAACCGGCGGCCACGCTCCATATCGATCCGTCCAACGGCGAATGAAAACGAATTCAAATTTATTGTTCCAACAAGGAGTGCAAGGGGGTTCGAACCGTGCGATCGGCACGGGTAAGTGAACCTCACGGTTTAGCATTAAATCGGCCCGCGGTTTGGATCCGCACCGAGGAATGCGATTCGATGGGGTTTTCTTTGCTGGGCCTCTCTTTCGATGGCCCTACCCTGAAAATGAACAGCCTTTGGCCGTTTCGAAACCGAAAGTCAACGAACGAACCATCTGTTGAGAGTCTGTCTGGTTTTTGTCTGAAACGAAGAGCAGTATGCTAATAAAGCACCATTCTTTTGGAACCTTTCGAAACCCTTCCGACCTTCTATACAGACAGGAGTCATTATACAAAGAAAATTTAGAATTAAAGAATAAATGAGTTGAAAAAGGAATTTCTGAGAGGTTCTTTTTGTAATGTTACATTGTAGTAAGACAGAACCCCGTAAGCTGCCTTAGCCGATGGTTTGAACCATGTTTCCGTCCGTCCACCTGCCAGTTGGACCATCTGGCTCACTTCGTGACCATTGCCCGTAAGTGTGGCAAAGCAAGTCCAAAGTTTTCTACTCCAACACGAAACCACGAACCCCCGAACGTCCCGACTGTTTTCTCGTTGCCGACCGTCAGTTGTCTCGAAAACCGTCTTTTGGCCCACAAGTAATGAAACGGAGTGGACAAATTCCGTACCGGGCCAGCCAGATTGCATTCGGCTGCGCTTCATCCTACGGCCGCCAGCGGGCCAAAACAATGGCGCAGCTCAAAAAGGACAATCAAATTAATGCTCCGCCCGGACTCAGTGGACGGTTTGAGGAACACAGTTTTGTCGGAGATAGAAGGTTGCGAAAAGTCGCCCTCGAAAACACAACGGTGCCGCTCCAAGGACGATGTTTATTATTTTTAAAATGATTATCATAGAGCGCCCTAGGGTTTTGATGAGTTTTGTTGGATGTGCCGTGAGTATCCGTGCTTCATTCGTATTGCCCAAATTGCAAACAATCACGACAGACAATTGCTAGTGACTCCACCATTAAGGAATGCACAATCGAAGATGGTCCACAGTGAAGGTACTGCTCGGCAGCAACCATTCCACCCATTTTCATTCGCACGCATTTGTTTATTGAGCTCAGTTTTCTCGTACTGGTTTACCGTTCAAACTATACACCATCGACCAAATAATTAAAAACTTCTTCGAACCATCGTCACTGCGGTTTCTCAGGCGTCAGTCGATAGCTTGCCGAGGGACAGCATAAAACAGAATACCATGCAACGACACATGCAACGAGTTTTTCCCCGGAACTCGTTAGTGTCCCAGTTTGCGTTGGTTTAGTCAAAATGAAGATCTACAGTGATGCGTGGCGCGATCCACAGTACTCGTGGCAGTTTTGCAGTAGATTGAGCCAGTTTGTGATAATCATAATTGTGTAACGTCGTGGACCAGTTGGAAATAGTTGCATTTGCTTGAGATGGAGTACTGATAGAATGTTTGTCAGAGAGAATGTTTATCAACATCTAGTTTTGAAATATAAAAATAACATCATAAACATTTCTGTGATTTCATAGGCACAAATTAGTGATGGCACAAACATATTTATTTTTTAATCAGTTTCATTCGCTTCATAGTCCCAAATGCGAATGCCCACATTTGTTACGATTTACGAAACAATCCGAATCGTTTCTTGGGCTAGCCCTCAAGTCCGTTGTTCGATGTGGCTTGCGAGTTGAGCCAGAAGTCCCACAGCTGTTACGCTGTAACGTTCTTCCACTTGTTTCAATTCGATGTTTTAAGTGTCCATTTACATTGATGATTTCAAGTTTATTTCTTTTTGATTAGAATTCATTTAATAATCGAAAGAAACCCAACATAATAATAAAAATAAAAGGTTCATTTTTTTTACTATCCAAAACCGAAACCTGCCACGGGCAGCCCTCGCAAACCTCGAGGCCATCATTAGCCGTAATCAATTGAGCCACGTAATCAGCGATTCAATCCGGTTCCGAAAGTTGCCATGCCCACCGTGGAAATGTATTCACAATCGACGGCAAAATGGGCCGCAAAACACAAACTCCCATTATGCAAATCGTTGACAGAATCGACGTTGCACACTTTTATTGTGGCGATCTAGCCGCCAGCCCGGGGGCCAGGGAGCTTCCGGTTCCATCTTCGGCAACCCCAACGTCGGAAAGAACAGATAACTCCCAACCTGATGGCGAACATCTGCTGCTGGATCCGTGGCTATTTCGTTTGCATGCGCCCAAAAAAATACTGAATGCGAAGCATCAACCGATGGCCACTGTTAGAAACGAAGCAAAACATAAAACTCGCCTAGGGGCAACATAACAACTCGTCGGATCGACGGAGCCTTCGATCGGGTTTGCTGTGGGGCGTTGGACACGAACGGGGCAACTTCGGGTTGCCCGTTCGGCGTAAGGGAAATTGAAATTTTATGTTTTCTCGGTTTTCCTTTCACGTCGCACGGCCAGCCCGGAGTGGAAGATGTAGATTTCCAGCGTTGGGCTCCCACCGCCGCCACGTATTGTTGCCGGAACTTTAGCGGTGGCGTAGAAGGCGCTAGCCACGGGGCAGTCAGCGCAAGTAAATTGCTAATTAGAATAAGATGTTGCGGTGTTCCAGTGCGTGGCGGCTAACGGCCCCCGACTAGCGACTAGCCCAGGGAGTTCAGGGACCGATTTACAAGCGGCCGCGGACTGCTCCGCTGTAGCCCTGGCGAGCTCACTATCGACGATCGCTCGGGTTTTTTAGTTTTGGCTCGAAAGCAGAACGAAGAACCGGTGGCAACCGGTCCATTTCAAGAGCATTCGCTCCGGATCTTCATCGCCATTTACGATAAGGCAATGCCTCGGCGATGGCTTATCGACTCGCGGGTCGATCGATGCGGCCACTCGAATTCTTGGACCGCATCATAAGCTAACTGTAATCGCAACAACGGACCCCGGGAGGACGACACTCGGGCCGGCTCGACCGGTTTTTCCCCGGCAGCAGCGTCCCGATCGGGACCACAAACAAGGCGTCGTAATCTTCGAGTCGAGGGCCTCAACAATCCAATATAATCCCCTGCTGGCCGGTGGTGCCCCCAATTGTTTATGGGCTCTCGTTCTCGATAGACAATTTTACGCTCGGCCCCATTTGACTGGCCCAACAAGATCCAGCCAGGTGTTGATTAATACAGGTAGCCCCGGCACAGGTGCCCTTCATCATCTGCACGCCGACGGAGCTGTCAAACGTAGCGCAGCTCCACATCAACCATTCGGCTCATTCAGGTGTATTACTTGGCACTTTGGACCCCAATTGGAGGTACTCAAAGACGAGAAAGAGAGACGGGGAACCGAGAGGCTGCAAGAGACTTCTGTAGGAAGCATATAGACAACAAACCCGCATTTCTTGTCCGGGCAATTGGGTGGAACCAATCGAACAATGTGATCGGATGAAAAGGATTCCTCACCGGACCGTCGGGGGTCTTACCACCCTGCCCCACGGCGGGGAACCGGGCTCGGTTGCGCGGGGAAAACAAATGAAACAAATGAAACAAATTTCCCTTCCACAACTACTGTGCCCCGGCCCGGCCCAGCGTGGAGCGGCAGAGCCGGCGATGATGATGATGATGATGATGGTGGTCAGCATCTCAAGTTCATGTCAATGGCCTCGCTGACCGCTACCCCAGCCAGCCAGCCGGCCTGGGGATCCCGGTTCCAGCCCATCCTCACGTGCGCCTCTCATATGCGTGCCAAGCAGCCACCGGGTGGAGAGGTTCACCGGAGGTCGACCGGAGGGTCCAACCAAACAATGCTTCTACGTGCGGGAGCGAGAGGGCGTAAAAAAGTAATTTTCCTATCATGTTCTGTGCTATGCTGCGGGAGCCCGCGGGCCTCTCTGCAGTTCGTGCCGTAATGGTGATGGTTGCATTATGACCCCGGCGATCGGCTCGGTTCGAAGCCCCCACCAACGTGCCGCACCCCGAGGGACACCATTTCACTCGGTGTCGTTAATTATGCAATCGAAGATCGAATAATGGAATCTCGATCGTAGGCCATTGACACACACCGGAACATAGCGAAAGAGAGGCTAATTGTCTCTCGAGTTAGGCATCCCCATTCAAGAGCAGGGCGTCCGTCAGTCTGAGTGCATCATCGGCTGGTCACGTTGCCGCGTTGCGAGGTCCCATTACGGTGCATTAGGCGTCCAGCGTAAGTAGCATAGTAGTACTACCTCCCGCCGGACGACGTACCGTTAGATGGCACACCGATGGGGACGATGATTTGGGAATATGACCTCAGAAACCCGTCGTGTGCCATTTTCTGTTTCTCAGAACCAATTAGATGCTCAAGTGGGATGGGACGGGAAGCGATGCTCGAAAGTTGTTGCTCGGAGATACCCGACGGGGGGTTGGGTGCGACTCGGTCAACAACTTATCTCTGTGACCCCTTCGAAGGGTCCAACCCTCGGAGCAAAAGTTGTGGCGTATCCTAGTTAGCAAAGCAACTTTTAAACTTTCGATTAAGGTTCTCGTAAAAGAATCACGTGCAATAGAAGGTGTGAATGAACTTTCCGTGAGCGAATGAAATTTTCAAGTGGACCGAAACCTTATCGGTTGATGAAAAGCTGTGCTGATTACCTAATAAAATTAAATTAATTTCAATAATAGAACCATTCAACGCCCACCACAATCGCGTCGAATTTGACAGACCGCCCCGATCGGTTGGCTGCCGTATTTAAATCATTATCAATCAATATTAATCAACCGCCCGATTAGTTTCGTAACGAAGGCTGAAAGCGTGGCAGCAGCAGAAGCACCTTCCGGTCACCCCATGCCCTGACCCATTACGGCACAGTGCTCTCGTGGCAAATATTTTACAGCCCTTCCCGACCTCTCCACAGGACACAGGGCGGAAAAGTGAACGACAACAAATTCAATTACCGAAAGCCCTCGGTGGCAACTCTATTTGTCGTCAAACTTTTCTTGGCCGCGTCCGTGCAGGAGTAATCCATAAAATGCAAAGAGATTGACGCTTTTTCGTGGAACGTTACCGGAAATCTGAGATCTCAGGATAAGGGGAGGAAAATCCCAGTCCACCTGAACACAGATTGATTTCCACAGATTTCAGTGGGCTCGAAAGCGTAGAAAGGGAAAAGTTTTCCCCAAACGAAAACAAACAAACAAACGAAGCGAAAAACACTGACTCACATGGCCCCAGCACCACTTGATACTGTGTTGGGTCCCATCTATCGAAACAGTTCGAAAAACAATTAAATCAACTGAAATCTATACGGCTGATTTTCCGGCATGTCAGCAGTTTTCCAGTGGGTTTCCAATGCAAGCGCCAATATTTTGGCGGAAACACGTGGCCACGGTTCCATTTCCGGTTTCTATCTAAAATCCTATCGGGCATCGGGCAACATTACTGTATGGGCAAAAAAAGCCGTTCCATTCGTCCATTTTTTGAGGACAATAATTCCCCTTTCGCAGGCGACAAACTTTGAAAACATTATTTCCAGTCGCAGCAGCAACCTGCCCATGGCAACGATCGTCACCGTGTTGTTCGGTTGCTAGATGGAATATGTTTTACTGTTGCGCGTTTTTTTTTTACTCTTTTTTTCTGGCCAGCAAGACAGACCGAAACCGAAAACCGACGCCATAAAAAGCAGAAATTGAACAAAAATTGTGCCGCTAACGATGTTGTGAACATTGTTCTTCGGCCTTTCGGCGGGATGATTAAATTGGGGCGACGGCGAGGCGGCGTGGGCAAAAAGTTCTGGTGCAGGGTGTTGAATTATGTGTACGCTCTGTCAGAGAAGTGTGTTTCAATCAACGGCGGAGTTTCGAGCCCGTCGCCTTTTTTTTTTGGTGCGCTCCAAACTCTGCACGCTCCGCGGCAGTGACAATTTGCTACCGCGCAAATAACATTATTACACAAGTTTTGTGCCAATTTCGTTCATTTTCACCATCACAATCGGCATCAGCATCATCATCGTGTTGTTGCCGTTTCTTCGGATGAGCTCATGCTTTGTGACGGACGATGGCGCACCGAAAACGCAGACGCATGAATTGCGCACATACGCAAATGGAGTTCGGTTTGGTGGCGATTTTATTATGCTCTTTATGACCATCGACGACACGTCGGTTTGATGACTCCTGTCACAGTTATGTTCACGTGAAGTTTGTTCAGCCCAACAAAATTGGCGCACTTTAATATCGAAGTTAAATATTCGTATTTATTATTATGTTAAGTTATCATGTCGGAGCTCTGAGTCAATGGCAGTTCCTCCAATTAATGGGGATTTATCACGGTAATCCCTACAATCCTTTTTCAATTATCCTGACCAAATTAAAATTTCATCTATTGCGTATGCCTTAAAGCAAAGCATTTAGAGGACACATCCTTTCGTTTAGTGCCATCATTTGCATGTTGATTTAAAATTATCGTTGGAGGAAGGAAACACTATACTAGGCGTAACTAATAGATTTGTAAATTTCTTTCTATTACCGTTCTCCAAATTAAATTGTGTCATTTTATTACCTCGGCTAGTGAAATAAATCAGTGCGCTGGCAAAGAGCCCGTAGCCCGCGGAGTCCGTAACTCCTCTAGTGCTGCTCCTCAGCTTAACGTCCTCCATCCGGTCGGTCGGTCGTCGGCCTGCGCGTCGGGCGGGACAGACTTTGCGTCCTGCGCGTTCGACCGCGACGACGCCGGCCCGCCATCCGCCGGCGGGATGTTCGATTTAATGAATCAGTCTAAGGTGAGGCCAAGGTGCGCACGAAATGGCCACCCCGTCGGCGTCACAGATGCGTCCATTATTTATGCAAGCATTTATGCAAATCGAAAACCGCACCGATGGCCGCCCGGGGCCGTTGCCTTCCACGGTGCAGCCGTCGCCGGAGGACATCACTAATGGAGGCTTCTGCAGTGATTTGGTCCCGTTTGAAGCGTTTGCGCTGCGCGAACATTGCAGCAGACCGTTGCCCGGGGCTGGGCAAACATGCTGAGACGCAACGGCTTACATTAAATGTTTGGAGTCCCAACCAAATTCTTTCTGTCCAGCCTATCGTATCTATCGAACGTATCGTCGTCTCGGCTTCATCGGCGCACGGAATCGGAATTCGGAATGAGAACGCGCGACAATCGACCAAGACGCGGTGGCGTTTACTGTGCCCGGCACCAGCCGCCCGGCTTTGCGCACACCTGACGCGGCCCGCACTTCCGCTACTTCCGGTTGTGCTGCGCAACACGATGAGTTATGGCTTGGGACGTGATGGATTTGCGTATGCGGCACCTGCTTCGGGAGGTGAAGGTGACACGCCATTTGCCCGGGGGGGGGAGCGCGCGATGCGTCACCGGCGACCTACACAGCCAAGCGTAGTGGTGTAATAAAAAACGATGTCGAAGGAGGTCCGCCCGGAGGGCTCGGAGCGACATTTCCGGTGCGTCTTTTATGAATATGGGAAATATATGTGGCGTTGCTTTCGAGTTTTTTACGCTCCCAAACGCGAAGGGATCTGGAAGTCTCGAGACAATGGTTTCAGCACTGGCATCCTGAATGATTTATTTTATTTCTTTCTAAACACGTTCATAAAAAGTTTCTTCTTAAGGCAGCATCCCCGAATAGGCTCGCCGAGAGAACCGATAATTCCGAGAACCGTGCGTCTCGTTCCGCACTAATTAGGATCAAACTTTTCTCACCTGACTCCCGGCGCAGATGCCAGATGTACGGGCCAATTAATTGCCAACATACCCGACACCAGACACCGACGGGCATGTCAGAGCTCGGCGAAGAATTATGATTACGAAAAACTTTGCCCAAACTCTGGCCCTGCTTTATTGCGCCCGTGTAGGTTGGAATTATGCGTGGCGGCCAGAATAATTGGGGACCGAAATTGGATCTTCCACCCAGGATCGATGGCGGTGAAAAGTGACCATCGTGACGCATTTTTTCCGCGGCGACCGGGGGGAATTGTTTTAATCAGCACCCACCGCCTGGTTTCGTTGAAATTGAAGGGTACACTGGGACGGGTGCACTGACCTGCCCTCAATCCTCGGACCAGATTCGAAGAACGAAAACAAAAAACGGACGAACGCGTTCCGTACGGGACAGGCAATCGGTTCCAAACACGCAAAATCAAACCACGCAGAGCATCACGGTGTTGACCGGGTTGGATGGATGGACAATTTCGGGGCTCATCGACGAGTGGCGGTCGGCAATGGCGACCATCACGTGGTCCGGTGGTGCGGCCCCACGACACCGCCCCTATCGCGGTGGCGGTCGCCAAACATCAAACACCGGGCCCGGAACGGCCGGTCATTTTTACCCTCGTTTAAACATGATGACTGCGCGCCTGATGAGAACACATGAGAACTGCAATCACGCCACCACCACCACCGTCAGCCTTCGGCAACAAATTATCCTCGTCCACGTTCCACCACCGTGGCCACAACGGCGTACGCCCCTTTTTCGGGCCGGATAATAGATTTTATCGAGCAATTATACGGTGTAATCAACTGCAGGGCGGCTGGCTGGGGGAGAGTGTGTCAAGAAAGGCCGTTCAATTAACCGCACCGCGCACCGATGGTGACGGCGGACCACGCACCAGAACCGCAGTAACCCAAATTGCGCCACAGCGCTACTGTCCCAGCGTGGTGTGGCGAAGAACCCTCCCGTGGCGATTACATTTTTTGGCACGCATTTGCCGATGCGTATTTGTTTTTAATTAATCCACCATGTAACACGTCAATGTCAGAATTAAATGGTATGATTCTCTTATGGCATGTGATTTTTTTTGTTTTTTATCATTCGAATGAGGCCAGCTTTAAATTTGATTGGAATTAAATGTAAAATCAACCGCTGCCGTTGGGTTCTTGAATGATGTGTAAGTGAACAACTGCGCCATCTACATTTCAAAATACTAAGCAGGCCTGCGCGCGCCCGATACAGGGTGGTTCATTCGCTTCCATTTTTGCATCTTTAAAAACCATAATTTAAAAGGCCCACCGAAACGTGTTGGGCTGATGTGTTATCTTTTTTTTGTATTAAAACGAAACAAAAAAGATTTGGAATTTACACACTGTGTGCAAAAAACTTTGTACGATAAAAAAGAAGACAACAGTTGGATAGTTAGTTAACTTTATTGTTTTCCCATCTTTAACTAAGCACGTTTTATTTCACTTTATTACTTCGTGTATCTTTTGTCCCTGGTCCTTCCCACTTGATGTTAGCTACCTAGCCCTCTGCTGCCTCTGCTGGTTATACGCACGGGTGAGCATCTAAATGTGTCTTATCTAATCAGACTCTCAGAAAGCGAATGCCAGTTCCCGAATGTTCTCCCATTACCGTTTCCGTTTTGTTCAAGTAATGTGATTTCATATTTTACTATGTACGTCTAGTTGCCAATGTGCCGCTCTTTAATGCTCTCTCCCATATTATGCTACTCCCATAGGCTGGACTACCGTTAAAATACGGCATTACGCATACGCTTTTTTCTTCTACTGAATCTTTGAAAATATTTACTAACAAAAAATACAGTGCAATTATCCGACTAACAATGATGAAATCCTGGCACGCCCTTCCGTGCCGGTGCGCTCTGTGGGATCCTATTTACAATGTTTGCTGTTTGGATCTTCCTTCGGATGCATAGGAACTCGCTCGGTGCCACCATTTGCCGGCCCTGTTTTGTGTCGATCGGCTCAATATCGCTCGACTCGCTTGCTCGCCTGATCCCGTTCAACAAGTGTCTAAACTAAGCCATTCTTATACATATAACTAAAGGGAAAAACTGATATCCTTCAGTTGCCACCGTCGTGCTCCGTTTACCGATTCTATATTCCCAGTTTAATTAAGCATCTTTGCTACCGTCCTTATCTCCTTATCGTGCGATTTATTCGTGATATCGAGTGGCCAGATATATCGTCGGTTCAAGTCGCACACGCTCACCGACAGCAATCTTTAGCTAAACTACTTTACAGTAACAATAATTTATTACAGAGACACTGGTCCACCCTGGCGTTCTATACTTTCCTGTTGTTTGGATGAATTTTACAGCTAATAATAAGATTTGATGAGAAGAATCAGTACGAGATGGGTTAATTCGAAAAACAAGAGAAAGGAAAGGTAAATCGGTTAGTCACAGAGACAGAGCGCGCAGATGAGAGAAAGCAAGAGAAAAGTGAAGAAGAGTGGATAATTTTGTGATTCTTTATTGTGTTTTTAAATATCATTTGTCTAATCCTCTCATGCTTTCGTATAAGTCTCTCCCTAACTACCTTATGAACCTGCACGCCGCTATGCGAAAAAATGAAATGAAATATGCTAACAAAAGCATAAAAGCACCCACATCTATCTACATGCTGCCCGAGTGCCGACGTTTTGCCAAACAGTCACCGAACGAAACAGACCGATCGCAGCCGGGTATGGTGGGTATTACTGGTGTCACGCTTCATCAGTATCCTGCGCGGGGCGCAGCGTTATGTCGAGCCATGTTTGGAACATCTTTTCAAATTCATGCTTGACGTTTAAAGCATCTGCCTTGACCTGGCCCAAAGGGCAACCTTGTTTGGGCAGCGATACAATTGAAACATAAAACAAATTCAAATGGACGTTGGCGTACAACCGCGTCTTATTTATCCCACATTTAGTCTCATTCAGCATAAACATACCGAAAACATTGGTATGCACCAAAAGTAAAGCTGATCGCCACAAAACGATAATAATGACATTAATAATAGGTAACAAAAAATTGAAAGAACGATAATAAGTGAAAAACCGATGGAAAATATAAATCTAAAGTCTGTCTCAGTCGAGCGCATGCGGAGTGCATAGAGCACGTTTCCGTTGTGGATCCTTTTTGTCCTCTTGTGGGTTTTTTCCTATTTTTGGCTGCGGTTCCTTCACCGTACATATCGCTCTGTGTTCTGTCCGCTGGGCAATTGGCTGTTAATTTGACAACCACCGCCACATAGGCCATGTCTCTAATGTAAACCAGAACGGTACCGGAAGATATTGAGGAAGAAAACGATACACAGTTCCCGACCTTCCAAAACCACCTGCAACGTGGCCCAACAACCAGACGAACGTGGCGCGCGCATTTGCTTTGTATCGAGTTCGCGTTCCCTTATCCAATGTAAAGAGTGTCCTAGTGTACAGTGATGAATGCTCAAGGTGATCCTCCTCCTCAACCCCTCGGTCGCGTCCCTCTATGCGAGAAGCAGACTATCGCGTGGATTGTGTTGATTTTGTTTCTTTCGCTCGTTTCGGAAGTATTTGGCGCACACCAGTCTACGCTGCGTACATCTTGTTGATTTCCGCCTGATACCGCTCCTGGATGTCCTTTCGCTTCAGCTTGAAGGCAGCCGTCACTAGGCCCATATCGGGTGTCCAAATGTCCTTGCACAGATGCACTGCGGCAGGGATTTCGCTGCGGTGCAGTTTGCCTGCAACAAACAATCGGACAGTGATGAAGAGCGGTCGCTGAAACCGGCGGACACACCGAAACACCTACATTTGCGACCGTGCTCAGCCAGTTCCTGCAGGACGGCTTTCTCGACCTTTGGATTGGCGCACAGCGCCTCGAACTCGACGCCACGGATGTCCAAGCGTTCGGCAATGTCCTCCAGGTGCTTCGGGTTCGGCACGATCAACGACACGGTGTACTGCTTCGTCGAGTCACCGTACACGCAAATATTCTCGACGACGGGGCACGTTTTCAGTTCCGATTCTACCTTGCCCAGCGATACGTACTCTCCCGCCTGTAGCTTCACCAAATCCTTCTTACGATCTGCATCGGAAAATGGGGGCAAAACAAATGGCGAACTCAATTACACCGATCTACACTGGAGGCCACCGCCAATGGCTTTCTGTTTCCCGTACCGATAATTTTCAGCGCTCCATCGGGATGGACCTCGCCGACGTCCCCGGTGCGGAACCACCGTTGGCCGTCCTCCTCGAAGAACTCTTCCTCCGTCTTGCCGGGCAGCTTGTAGTAGCCCTTCGACACCGTAGTGCCGCCGACGACGATCTCTCCCTGCGGGTACGGTTTGTTCGTGACCCGATAGTTGCCCTCTTCCCAGTTGATCAATCGGATGTCATTACTCGATGACGGTGCTCCGACCCGGCTGTACTCCATCTCCCATTCTGAAAAAAGGAAGCCACGTAGTAAAATGAGTCACGAGTTCAGCACATAACCCTCCCCGATGCGCATTAGTACTCACTGTCCATAACTGCCGCTCCGGCGGTGGTTTCCGTCAAACCGTAACCCTGAATCACGTCGACGCATAGGCAGAGCTTGATCTGTTCGTGGGTATCGGGCGCCAGCGGGGCACCACCGGACAGGATGCTACGAATCCGGCCACCGAGCAGTTTGGCAATCTTTTTGAACAGTATTCTAGGGGGAAACAAAAATAGATTCGATCCGGTTAATGTGGCAAATTCTCGTAATGTGCATTCTAAACCCCGGATCGTCGATGACTTGCAGGTATTTAATGTTTCAAGTTGATTAAAAAAGGCGGGACACTTACTTGTCCAGCAGTGGCGTCTGGAAGCCACGGGCACACCACTTCGATTTGTAGTTGTAGGCAAACTTGAAGAACGCCTTTTTCATCGGGGCCTCGGCGTTAACCTTGTCGTTGATACCCTTGGAAATTCGGTCCAAGATGAGCTGTAAAAGGGGCCACAGCCAGTCCAAAAGTAGGTTAGTGATGGGAGACTCGCTTTTACGGTGCACTTGGGCGTGGATCATACCGGAACGGACGTCATGCAGGTTGGCCGCAGTACCGATGCGTCACCCTTCGAGCCCTTCATCACCTTGCTGCTCGAGTCGATCAGCGTGAGGGGCGTCGAGTAGCCGATCGGGACGCCCGTCAGCAGGCAAACACTCTCGGCCAGCAGCTCGAAAACGTGCGCCAACGGGAGGAATCCGATCAGCACATCGTCCGGGTAGATTTTAAAGATATCACAGAAGTTCTTCATCGTGCCGATGCAGTTGGCGTGCGACAGAAGGACACCCTTCGGGGTGCCGGTCGAGCCGGATGTGTACATGATGATGGCGGTATCGTCAGCGGTCGGGGATGATCCAGCTGCAAGGGAGACAAGAGTGACCAACAATGAGACCACGATCATCCCCCCAATCAACACACACTCTACTTACGGATTTTGCTTGTACTGCCCTTCTCGATCACCTTGCTGAAGGGAATGATCTCGACGCCCTCCTTAAAACCGGTCGTCTCCGTCGGGTGCAGCTGGTCCTCCATGAAGATGATCTTCTTCACGTTTGGCGTCACGCTCAGCACGGTCTTGAATTTCGGTAGCAGCTCGTGCGAGGTGATCACGGTCGTCACTTCCGTCTCGTTGATCCCGTGCGCCACGCCGTCGTCCCCGAGCGTTGCGTAGATCGTCACCACGGGCATGTTCTGCTTGAAGCACCCGTGGGCCGCGATCATCCACTCGGCACGCGTTTCGGCAAAGATCACGATGTTCTGCTTCGGCTGCTGGCCAAGTTCGCGCAAACCACGTCCGAAGCAGGCGGCCGCATGCTCCGTTTCGATGAAGTTGCGCCACATGTAGTCGCCCATGCGGAACTTCTTGAACATCCGGCCGTTCGGCTGCATCTCGTCCTCCTCGCTCAGGATCTGGCGCGTCCCGATGCACCGCTTGGTCGTGTGTACCTTCGTCACGAAGTTAAACATCCGCTCGAGCGTGTCGATGTTGTTCTGCAACATTTTGACGTGCATCTCGCCCGGCGAGTTGAGGGTGCGGTATGTGATCGACGTGTCATCCTGTTGAACGATCTTTGCCTGGAAAGCACAAAGCACATTGATCAATAACTTTCGCCAACGGACCGCAATCTCTGTCGTAGCGCCTTTATCGGCAGTAGAAATTAATCTAATTTCGCGATACTATTGTTAATCCATTCCAAGCCCTGTTCGGTTCGTATCTCGCCCACAAGAAGGTGCTAATGAATTGTTTATCGAAAGCCGGTCACGAAGTTATCGTGGCCCGGTTCTGTATTATCTCTTTAGTGCGAAAAGTGATGTAAACATTTTCCCCCCTTTTAATCGTCTATACTCTTTTATATAAAACATTGTTACTACCTTCCAGGTACCGGCCGTGTGCCCTCCCAAGATGCCCCAAGCTTCTATACATGGACCGAAACCATCAATATATTTGCGTGCAATTATAACCACGACCACCATCGAAACGGCACCGACCCGTGGCTGGAACGAACGGAATAATTTGCGAAACTTTCAAGCAAACCCTTACTCGGAAGGCTATGGTCACGGTTATATAGTATCGTACGATATTATCGCATAACACACGCGAACCCTTTCGCGGTCAGTGGTGGAGGAAATGGCCAGCATTGCAAGGGCAGCTAGTGGACCACCACAACCACCACACATCAATGGAGTTCTCCTCTGCCATGCGGCAGGGCAGGCCACCTGTTGCGTGTGCGCCAGAGGGGTTAGTGGTAAACCTCGCAGCAGTAGCTAATGTGCTTGAAATTAAGATAAAACTTTTTTTGCACATTGCAAACCCGTCAAGAGCTCAAAAGGCCGAGATGCAGTACGCACGCGGTTCATGATGATAAGCCAAAACACCGGGAGAAACATAGATAAAGTTACACTTTCCGATAAGCGTCGCCGCGGCGAGTCACTATGTAACAGCAAAATAAAAGAATGTTCATGCGTCAAACGTGGAGCTTAACTTCGGAGGGAAGGATTACATTCGGAGTTATGGCCCCCGCTTAAGCGCCTCCGTAGCGCCACCAGCATTCATTTTGCGCCGTGTGTCCGAGCACTTCTTTGACATTCCCAGGAAAGGATCCTCTGCCGGCGTAGTTCACGCTCTCCGCTTACCTTTACGCGCCGTGCCAGCTGCCGCCGTTTCCATGGTCGCTGGATGACTAGGTAGATCGGCATCGTGATAATGTCGTAAACCATCGAGATGATCTTGATCGCCCCGATGGCCGTCTGAACCCAGACGCTCTCCATGCTGTCGTGGGGAAAGTGTAGGAAATTAGTTCAAAAGGCCATTAGTTTCTAGAGGTGTAAATTTCATAACTATTGAGATGTTTGAAAAAAAACGTCGTGCAATGTGAAATAAAAAAAATTATAGTTAAATTAGAAACGTAAACTAATAGTGTTAAGCATCGTGATGAATGATAAGTTATATGAATGTTAATTTTTTACACGGAATCCCCACTGTCTAGCAATGTAAGAGTTTCTTCAAGCACCACTTAAAGAAGGCGCTGACCCGGCCCCAACAATGTGTACGCGCATTATGCTCATTACAGCTCTGCCTAGAAACAAAGAACCATCATCACCGCCAACTAAGAACACTTCGGAACAACGCCTTACTTTTGCCGAACCATCGTGTGTTTACTGCTGCAGAGCGCAGTCAACCCAAAAGTCGGAATGTAGAAGTAGAACTTGGCGCTACTGGGCACGGTGCACAACACACACTACAACTGCAACTGCAACCAGAAACAACTACCACACAACACCGGAGACCTCTAGCGGAAACTCCACCGCACCGGAACGAGCAGAACCACGAACTGAGCGCTGCACCTCCACCGGCACAAACATAAAAAGGCACTCCAAGTTCACGTTCAAGGAGGGCGCCGCAATGGCAAGAGTTGACCATAGAAGAGCCACATCATCAGCCACATACTATACCGATAAAGAGTGATAGACAGAGAGAGAGAGATAACGTGATAATATGGCGAAGGGGGTGTGCAACGGAACTTATCAGTCAGAATCTTATCGGACATAACTGGCAAAACGGACAACAACTCTGCTGCTGCTGCCCTTCGGTCCAGTATCCGGATCTTGAGGGCGCAGTAGTGTTCTCTAGCTGCTAGCTTGGAGTTCCTGGTCCAAATAACTGTGCAAATCGGTTACAGCTTCCAAGGACATGCGTGCGATAGATCTAACAAAAATGCCATAAAGCATGGAACGGAAGACCAGGATTAGGACTGGGTCAATTTGATGACGAAACTGGCAAACCTACGATTGGTGCGGTGTAACCAACCGGTGGGTTGTTTTAAGCCGATAACCTCCAGCACCAGCCACTTCGGTTGCGCGTTCGGCCGGACTCTGCCAGCCAACTTCGATAAGATTACCCGAAAGCAGCCTGGTGAAAATAATTCAAAGCTCTGACCGACACGCAGATTAGGGACCAGAAAGCAAAGATTGATTTGTCCCTTTTTTGTTCTTTTACCGGTGGTCACCTCAGGGGTCTTGGTCACAGTGGGGGCCATTACAACGCCATAACCAAGCAGTGCGCTCCAGAAATGTTTATGGCGCTTGTGCGTGTTATGTAATGATAATTAAAAAATCTTCGTGCAATTGTCTTCCTCCAATCAGTTATCGTGCGCCGCTATGGAATTAAAAAAAAAAGAGAAAATCGAATTCATATCTTGCTGGGCTTAGAGTAGCGCGGCAGCGATGGGGTTGCGATTTGCGCCCCAAGGACACGGATAATTTCTGCGCCAGCAGAGAGCTTAACAAATCCCCCCGAAACCGGTAAATAGAAAGTACCCGCCCAGATCGAGATAAAAATCCGAACCGGAAAACCGGGCAGCATGGCAACGTAAGTGCCATTTTTCGGGTTGCTTTGTAACTAGACTCCTTGGAACTGTGCCATGATTGCTGAGCTGATACGAGCCTATCATCAACAGGCGGCAACGTCGACTTTCGTCAAGTCAATCGAGGCTGGACTTCGACCCGCCGGGGAGTGCGCTCCGTGCGTAAGGATTGCATTGATTATGTGCGATAGACGGAAGCAGCCCTTTGACCGATAACGAATCCGGCATGCGACGAGGTGCATCCGCTTCTACCATCACCCGGCGTTCGTATGTTTTTATCTATTGGGCTTCGGACCGACGTCCGGATGAATGAGGATTATGCAGCAACAGATAGCATATCGGGCACGTTTTGGGAAACCCTGGCAGCTACTAATGCATGGAATCCCGATTGCAACATCGGGCGCAGCAACCTTTGGAACCGCGCAAACATCGATGAGTAAAGAAACCAGTGAGCCTTCTCTGTGAGTCTGACTCTCGGTGACTGGTAACCGATAAGCTGAACTCGAACCCGTGATAAGCACCACCAAACACGGTTCGAAGACGTTTCACGATTCAGTTCTGGTCAACGCTTGCCGGCCTGTCCCCGGGAATGAAAAGTTGTGTGATGAGTGTGATTTTCTGTGACGGATGTTTCAAAGCAATAGATCTACTGCTACGAGGTTAAGCCTATGCACTACATTTTGGTGATACTTCTAGCCGTGAACAATACGAGCAACGGTAAGAAATCGTCAACAGAAATCGATAGAACTAACAAAACAGGCGACATCAAGTGAAAACTGTGGGTTCTTACAGTTTTCTGAGTTTATCATGCAACGTTAAGCTAAAAGTAGACAAAGAGGGGGGTTAAAGAAAGAAACGATTAGTATGGCGAGGAATCGCTTCATCAATCTCACTGTTAGAAACGTGTTTGTTAGGTTTGTTGGAAATAATACTTCAATTCTACACTTAGTACCGAGTAGAGAGAAAAGAAAGGCGAACACGGAAAAATCAAAAACAGTTAAGGCAAAAAAAGAGAGTGTCAACAAATTTGAACGCATCGAAAAATCAACCGCCGCCCAAACCGGCGCGCCTCTACTTACTGAATGTCTTCTTCGATGAACATTTTTGCTACGCTTAACGGTTGAAACCCTCCGGGTCGGGGTTTCGTTCAGAACCGCACAACGCGCTGCGCGGTTGCGTAGGATATTAACAATCTTCGGTTTTGGTAACTCTATCGGACCCTTGGATCGGGAAGTTTGTCTCTTACAATGCGAACGAAGTAAGTGTTTTGGACGTTAAGCTTTTAGTTGATTTGTCATTTCCGGGAAGGGAATCTTTTGACGCCTTTTTAATAAGTTACTATTCCTAAAAACACACACAAACACACAGAGTTCTTGAAACGCGAATACAATGTACTGTTCCCCGAACGAAACACTGCCGATCAACGTGATCAACAAACACGTGTCCTCTCGGAAGGGAGGAGAATTGTTGCACCGAACACGGGTAAACGTTGCAAAGGTGTCTGCCTTCTAATCGATGCTAATGATGGTGATGGTCAATGTCACAAAAATGATTCCCACCGGCCGTGCTGAAGATGTGATGCACATTTAGAGATGGTCCGGTTGGAGCAATGAAACACACAGACACACACTTCTGGATCGTGACGGAACACGGATGATCCACACACAGAGATATGACGCGCCCCGGATGATCTCCCGGATGGTATGGATGTGAATTATGCAAACGGACGACGAAACGAATGCGCGCCACTCTGACGTCGCTTCAGCTGATTCAGGCGCCGGGCAGTCCACGACTCCGCGCGTGGCCGATATTCACCTGTGGCAAGCAAGCCCTGGAAAGAGACACACAACAAAAGCGGTATTAATGGATGCATGGAAAAAAATCATCGAAAATCAGGCTTAAACGATTGACGTAAAACTTTGACTCGAGAAGCCGTAAAAACCGCCATCAATCGGTTGCGGAATTAAAGGGAACCACAAAAAGGCCGACATAGATACTTCAAAACTAACTCATTAAAGCACCCACTAAGAACGCCTAAATCGATCGGTGGACAAGACCCTTACAGGATTAGAGTAAAAACACGTTTTATCTTACAGCAGATTCCAGCAGGTTGCACTATCGAGAGTGTGTGATTTACGATCGTTCTCCGGATCCGGTCAAGTGACGAATGACGCTGCTGGTCGCGCGTGTAAGAGGTTATAATTAATACTCGAATATTCTACTTCCTACCACCTCTTCAACCATGTCAGAGAGGCCGCGGAAGCCGGGCAAGCCAGTTACTGGTACACGGCTACTGCTGATAATGACGGTCGATGATTGGCGAATTCGTAACCTTAATCAAGTCGAAGCAAGCGAGAGAACTCGTCTACCGTAGCCCAAGGTAGGTTACCTTCATTCTAAGCGACCCCTTTGCGTGTCACGAGAAAAAGAGCATACTGGACAGTCTGGAAGGTACTATTAGAATTCGTTCTAAAGCATCCCTAGTGCCTCAAAAAAACCGCAGTAGGATGGACACCTCCGACTGAGAAGCGGACACTTTGCGGTAACGGAAACGGACATTTTCCGGTGCGTCGAGAAGCTGCCACCTAAAGCAGTCCGCTGCGTTTGTGGGTCAATTTCCAATTTACTCATCCCGCGGAAGGCTGATCCAAAGTCCACTCCCATTGGCGGGATCATCTCCACGCTTTGTAGGTCGCGGACGCGTCACTAATTCAATTGTTTCAAATTGAGCACAAATTGAGGGCTTTCCTGCGATATCTTAGCGGCGCCTAGAGCGGGTTGGCGACACAACAGTGCTGATAACGCCCACCCCCGCCACACGGCCAGTGATAAGCGATTCCCGTAAACCTTGTGTGGCCCAAAGAAAGCACAGCTCAACCGACCTAACGATGGCCTGAAAAGCTCCCGCGAAATGGTCAGCCACTGCGCTGTAGCCTTCTCGTTAAACTGGCCTGGGTGGTGAGATAATTCAAAGTAATGAGCAGAGAGCGCGCGCGCGCGCCAACTCCGATCACGTGGCACCGGTACAAAGTACAGCGAGGGTCGTATGATCGAGCCACCCAACCACGATCGAGAGAGATCGTGGGTACGTCCGACGTAACCACGTCGGTGATCGTCACACATACGCGTGTGGTGCGCCATCAATCGCGTCGAGTGCGTGGCGCCTTAATCTTTGCTTCTCTAGCAGACGCACCCAAGATGACCCAAAACACGGCATACCGGCTGATGGTGGACTCCGGTTGTTTAACTTCTGGTGGAGCGCAGAACTGGAACATAAACCGCCCATGGGGGTGGTGGATGCGAAAAGATCCCAACTAACAAATAAACAACGAGACCACCACCCGTTGGCCAGAGTTTATCGATCGTATCATAATTTAATCCATCACTTTGCACAAGCAGCGTTGCGCGTTTGCAAAGGATGACCTGAACCATGATGCCCACCAGAAAAAACAGTCCATGGTGGCGATTCACTCGAAGGCGATACTATCTCCCCTTTGTGGTTCTGTGCTTTGTGTGTCACCCGTGCCCCATAAAAACTTGTCTTCTTTCTGTATCGGTTTGCGCTGAAACAACACAATGGCACCCCAGGATGACCCGCGGTATTAGTCATGCTCCGGGGGCTTTTGCTGGTAAGAGACACACTCGTGTCTTTATTGAATGATTCATTGGCAGGATTGATAAACAAAATGTCCACTCTTTGTCGCGCATAGTCGAAGGCACCCTTGAAATAACTGGTTGAACCTCTAAACTGGCAGCCATCCCACCACCAACTGCTACTTATCCCATCCCTATCCTTCTTCTCCAGCAAAACCCGTGTGCCGTGGATCAACTGCGTGAAAATGTATTAAATTTTGAAACAGAATATGGTCCACCTGTTCGGTTTGAAGTGGCGCTGCGGCCTGCCGGGAGCTGCTATGCGAGAAATATGTCTGATGAAGTTGCTACGCATGTAACTTGGCTTGGCAGCGCGCAGGCAAGGTAGACAATCATGATGGAAAAGCGCTACGTGTGTGTGCGGCATGGCGTGTACTGTCCTATTGAAGGACGAAATGGGAACTCAATTATTCAACAAGGACGCTACATGCAAGGAAGCAACCAGAATATCTACACGCCCCAAAGTTCAGAAAGAAAGAAATTTTCGAAGGGGATACATCATTGCGGGAGGGAATTTATTACCCCTAACGTAACGTAAACAACTTAACGGTAATATTTGGGGCAGTTCCACAGGTCATGTCAAACAAGAACCAGCTCAAAGGTACGGTGGTTATTCCACCTGCCACTTATTGGTGATTGGTGATGATAATGAAGCACTCCTCAAGCGATTTCCGTGCCAGTGGTAAATGCTGTTGCCCTTATCAATGCAATCGTTACACTTCAACCGACACTCCATTCACGCTGATTAGAGTGCGCTAAACTAGGAAGTATACGTCGCAACTACCAAGGACCAACACGCGATCAACCGACACCCGACTTCGCGACTTCGATTATCACCACCAGCCACATCAAGTCATTCATCCTAATATAGAGCATGGCGCCCATCAGACCGCGCTATCAAAGATCGATCATCCTTCAGGCAGGCGCAATAGGTTAGACAAATTAGATCGCGGCACGAAGGACACAGGGCCATACCGTGGCACGGTGGCGCCCGCCACGTTTGTTTACAACCGCAACGGATGCCAGGGGAACGAAACGGAAGTGTGCGCAGGACTTTGAGCCAGAGGTTGACTGGCGCCTTGATTGGTTCCTACTAACTCGGGCAAGGATCGGTGGACAGGGCCATCGACTTAGTTCGACGGCAAATGAGTTTATAATTTTAGATCGATCATACACGTCGAAGAAAATGGCACCGTTCCGAGATGCTAAAGGGCATTCACTGTGTAATTAGCCTTCTATACCGGACACCATGAGGACACTTTAGTCTTTAAGTGGCCAAAACCATGAAGCTGGTACTCATTCCGTGACAAGGTGGCACTATTTTATTCAAATGAATGATGTTTCCTCCCAAAAACCGGATTCCAGTGCGGCGTCAGTAGCGTTCTGTTTGCCTACTGCTTGAAACTGGACGCGTAATCCGGTTGGTTCCGGAACTCCAGCATCACTTGACCCACACTCGGTGGTTCCCCATGCAAAGCTTCAATACCCCACGCGATGGGTTAGAGGAGTTGCGCCACTAACGAGTGAACAAAAGCGTTGCCGTCTCGACCTTGGCCCATCCTGCTCCGCGCTCTCGTTGGCCCAAACGGTCTGCGGTCCGAGTTGAACTTGAACTTGAGACGCTTCGCGGTACAGTACCGACCCCTGCGAGCCGGCGAGATCTCTCTGTTTGTGTTTGATGTTGTCAATTAGTCTGTGTCAATTGATCGCGGCCAATCGCGGGCCATCATAGGGCCTCTCCGCGACTGTCGAACGGCACGCGAACCGGTACCACTTCACCCATCCATCAAGCCGATTGTAAACAAAGCCATCAGTGCCACACTATCAGCTGATCTGCGGGGGGCTAGGTCGCTAGGAGCTAGCGCGAACTGATCTGTGCCCCGGACCTCTTGCCAAGGGAAGAGAGCTTGTTCGTTACTCAATTCCACAAAAGTCTGGCCGAAAGCGTTTAAGCTGAGTCGTTGCAATATCGTTGCCGTCGAGGATTACGCCGACATGAGAACGAACGTAATGTGGTCAACCTGAAACAGGTCAACGACAACAGGTAATTACTAACCAGTTCCAGTGCGCGCTGCTTCTGTCAACATTTGCTGCACTTTTTGCCACGATCACGAGCAATGTGATGGCGCGGCTTTCGCAACTTTCCCCGTCGAGCCACACATGTCTTTACATCACAGCCCGACGGGGTCAGCTACCTACCTAACCGGTAAACTGTCGGTCCATTTCCCCCGAAACACAACGGTGAGAAAATTGAGGAAATCAGGGTATCATCTAATTTTCTCCCCTTCCGGCCCAGCCTCGGTGGTCCGGGTGTCTGTGTCTTATCGCTTCGCCGAAAGCGAAACCATAGTTCGCTCCGCCGTTCATTCGACAAATCTTTGCCTCGATTACGCGATCAGCGGAGACTAACGATCGCTTAATGACCTCGCGGGCGCGATCTTGCAAGCACTCGACCGGTACCGGTTCACGCTCGGTGCACAGTCCGCCCGACGTCGACATCGACAACGCGGTTCGTCTCGTCCCCGTCGGCCGATCTCCAACGGGGAACGCGCGAGGGGGAACGTAAGGCGGGCGGCTATGTTACATGATGCCTCTCGAGCGCGCGCGCGCGTATGTAAGATGCGATTTAAGGTTATCCGCAGCAGCAACGAGAGGCCACTAGGGAGGGGGCCACACAAAAAATCCGATAAGAAGTCGGATGTGTGTTGCGAGAGGACGGTGTTGGTGGTGCGGCGGCAGGTTGTGTGCGTTTCTGTACGATCTCAGCGCGATCTTTGGACTCATCGTACGACTGACGTTGGCGACGCTGAAGGACTGTGGACTGTGGCCTGTGACCGACCGACCGGGGACTCTGGCCGGCGCCAGCATCCTCCTGTCTCGACGCAGAGTCGGATACTGTCTTGCGATTCTTCTTCTAAAATAGAAATTAGATCTTTATTGAGGGGTGACATATTTTAACGACGATTGCGTAGAGGTGGACATTGTTTATTCTATAAACGATTTGTTGTGACGCGCTTATTTCCCGAAAGAGTGATCAAAGTTTCGTCCGTCCATCGTGGTTTGTTCGTTAAATACAACTCGGCCACCGCGTGTTACGCAATGGCACGGAGTGACGGAACGATGAACGAGAAACGCGAGAAAAAGCAGTATTTACCGGCTACTGTCGGTTGCACGATTCACATGGCCAATGCACTTTATTTGGTGAACTCCCCTGCAGGATGGCGCTTGCGCTACAGACCACGTGCGTGCGGAATGGATTGTATGGTCCGCTGAACACTAGGAGCCTACCCGACAACATATGAAGCCGGCAACGCTATCGACATAATTCTGTTTCTTCTGCGAAGCAACAGCATCCAGAGCTAGAGTGTCACTCGCGACACAGCATTCGATTGCGAACCGCATTTTCGATGCAATTTGGGGCCAGGCAAGCAGCTGCTACTGCTCGGAGTCACCGAGAGCATTACTCACGATTGTTCCCTGTCCTCTCTGCTAGCATTCCGTTGCATGCGTTTAATTTAATTTTAGAACAACCATGCTTCTTGGCGGCCACCAAAAATATCGGTTGGCGCGCAAGAGGTGCGTGCGCCACCGTCGTGCGGATCGGCATTTCAAGCTAAACGATTCGAAAAATTAAAGCCATTCCCAACTGGGAACCAACCTCGGCCACTATGCTAACAGTTTGGGAACATTTTTGCCATAGGAATTAGAATCAGTATCAACGTGTTTTCATGGTTTTTTATCACAAAAAAATGTCGTTGGTTTCATGCGTCTGGCCAAGACAAATGGTAACTGTCTGCGGTTCACCGAGTGCCTCTTCCTCGACCTTATGCACCGCAGTTACTGCAGTTTGTCCTGTGTCCGCGTTGAGGCCTCCAACGTACCACGATCGTCTTCAAACAGGTGATCGCACAGAGCCCTCACGTTTGCGCAGAGCGACAATTCCAAGCGACAAGATGGTTCAGCATACTCCTTTCGGTTCGCGACGTAAGTCAGCAGCCATTGTATCCACAAATGTACATGCTTCTAAGAATGGCGATGAAAAACAGCATGGTTCTAGACCCATTATCGCTATTTTAGCAGCCATTGAAGTTGTCTGACCAAACAAGATTAAAAACGAGTCCGTCCGACGAGGTCAGACAAACAGCAGAGGCAGGTAACGCTAAAGCGATTTCCGCCAAACGATATTGAAGGAGCATGAAAAGGACACCAACCCAACGGTGGTGGGTCAACCAGTCAACCAACCGATGTCTGTGACACACACTGTAATGTCGGTTCGCTCGAAGGAGAACGGTTTGCGTAAGCAAGCGACCGAGTACAACCCGTGCGTCCGTGGATAACACCGATGGAAGGCCTTTAATTGCTGCCCATAAATATGATAAGCCAACGAGAGTAACTCGTGCGAACTGGTGGGGGGGCTGCTTGTCGCTGCGCTTTCCAAGAACCACAAATTTCGTAACGAAATAAATCAGCGCCGTACTTGGCGCTGGCGCTCGTAATTATATTCGCGCCAGTGAGCGATGTAGCGCGTGCGCAAGTCGGTAACTGATTCCAGTCCAACACGTTGCGATATTCATGAACATGAAAATGCAGCTCCTAATCGGTCCCGTGAGCTGTAGAACAATCGGACCTTGTTATCTAACATTCAAATTGAGCTTTTGTAATCAACAGGATAACATTCATGGCGTGAGTTCAGTCGAACACATGTAGACATACATATAGCGTACTCAAGCGACGAGATATCATAAATCTAGGAGGGGTCAGACAGCAAGCTGATGTGACACCAAACCTCCGGCGGCCTCGTGCACCGCACATTGAACGCAGCAAAAGGTCGCAGTAATTAGCACTCGAACACTAATGTGGCTAGAAAAGGCCATTCGTGAGCTTCGAAGATCTCGTATTATCGGAATGATTATCAACGGTTTGTGTTAATTTGGAAATAATTTGTTTTGCGAGCAGTTCGAAGAGGCGAGATAAGAAGCTGGAATGAGATCTTTTAGAAACAACACCTTGAGAGGCGCAGGGTAACGTAATCACTTCCATCGCTCCGCTAGACAATGGCGCAACAAAAATGCAGTCAGGTCTGGCCACATTCACGTGAAGTGCATCGATGGGCCTCACACAACCCATCTCTCGCCGTTCGCGCCGATCGTGCAGCGGATCACCGGGGGGGCCACATTCAGTTCTGGACCAGTACGGTTCGCGCTTTCTTCATCGTGGCCAACGGCCATGGCGCACAACTGCGCACGTGTTTCTTTCAGGCTCCAGTAGCCACCATAACCTCCCTCACGAACGGTGCGCTTGGGTCAGGACCAGACACAACATGCCGCGCGAAGAAGATGCTAAAAAAGGAAAGATGCATCACGAAAAACTGGTTTTCCTTCGCACGGAAGCCCCGATAAGCCCTTTTGGGAGCACAGCAAACCGCTTCATTCCCTTCCGCCGGGTCCAGTAGTGCCTCCAAGCTTGCCCCAAAAGGGCCTGCCATTGGTGTTGAGAATAAAAGCGTAGCACAATAAATTGCATTGAAGATACATTTTTCCTAGCCCAAGCTGGACAAAACGGAATAGACCAGGCGGCCCCGCAGACCGGGAAGGACAAAGTTGGAAGGGATGGATATAAAAATAAAACCCAGAAAAAGAAACAACATCGCAACCCCACCCTAGGAGCTCAAGGTTACCGTTGTTCCAGGAATCGATCGGCTCCGGGTCCGGCGCAAATAACCGGTTACGGTTGAGGTGAAATGGGGACGCCAACAATTTAGCAACAACACGAACAACGAACGCGGGCTGCTGCCTGCTGGGGAGGCCGCGCAACACCGTCTTCCAGATGGCACACATACATCCAGAGAGCGATCGGGGGGCCAATGCTCCTCCGACAAAAAGTGATACTCCGGGTGTTCCAGGGAGGGAATACGTAAACAACACATGGCGCATCTTCTAGCAAAGGAACGTACGTGAACCCACGTTGAAATGATGAAGGCCAATTCGGTCTCAAAATTGAGGTACATTTTTGCTAAATTGTTGTTTGTTGAATACAGCACACTCCGATACCCGGGGGGTGAATCGGATTTGCGAACCTCAGCATAATTACAGTGGCGTGTCGTGAGTGCTTGGAAGGTGTTACGGTCACGTTACCGCATCGGTTTCACGGCAGCGACAACCGTACGAAGGATAGTCAGGTGATTTACGAGGACTGCAAGGAACGGAAACTAGGAAACATAATAGTTAAATAGCATGAGACCCAGTGCCGCTACGGAAGCGACTCTAGCGGCACGCCGAGGCCGGTTTATGCAACGACAATGCGAATCCTTTGAAAGGTTTCACTCTGCAATCGATTTTCCTGTTTTTTCGGCCCCCACACCGAGTGGTGCGGATATTGAAACAAATTTTAACATTACCGTCACCAAGGACAAACCTTGGGAAACCCTTTTTTGCTACAGTTTCGAAAGCTCCAGAGTTCCCCGAGGGACGGTTTAATGATTTTTTGCTTGACCTTTGCAACATTATGGTTGCGATTCGGATCGAGCGTGTCCTTAATCTGTCGTCCACTGGTATTCGAAAGCGCAAAAACCGGTTCAACGGCGAGAGGGGCATCGAGAAAGACTTTCTTCGACTTGCCATCGACAGCCGTCTGGGACATTGGCGAGATAAGGCACATCAGCGCGACAAGCATTAGAAGAAGCAGGAACCCCCAAAAGAAGCCGCCGTCAAGTTGGACAAAAACGCGGAGTGCCTTCAAGACCACTCGTAACACGGGCGGGGAGGATCCATCCCCCAACCCACTGCAGATTGCACGCTCTGGCCGTCCACCGCCACCATCCACGAGCTACGCGTTGACCTCCTTTAGCGCTGTTTCTGCCGGGCACGGGTGACGACACCATACCTTTACCGCGTTGGCCACCGGCTGATGGCGGGGCGGCCGCGGGATACCATCGCATGTTTTTCGCCGATGCATTACCAACACCATCACGATCTGGGGGAGTTTTCCTCGGTTTCAGTGGTCGGTCGAACTGTCAAAACACATACTGCTCACTTCCTCTCTCTATCCGGAGGGCCTACTCCCGTTTTGTGGCAACTGACCGGTCCGCGATCCGGTGGAGCAGAGAGCAAAACAGAGGCACCACAAAACACCGAAATGTGGTACGATTTCTACTCTCTCCCCTCGAGAGAGGTGGACTCCGCAAGCACGTTGGCCAACCAATACCACTACCAGCGTGGCCACGGTCCTGCGCCGTACGGTATCGGCATCGTACGATCCGGACTATTCGCGCGCGCGGACTACGCGTACCGCAAAACACCGGTGTCCGTCCGGGGTTGGTGAGAAAAAACCGACTTGAAATGTGTGCCATCGCGCGGACGTCCAACATGTTGAGGGGCACCGCCATCAGTTTCGCACGAGAGAAAGGAGCTGCGGCGAGAAGGTGCGAAAAGGGGCAAATACATCGGCCACGCGTTATGCACGGCACTGCATAATTGCATCGTGTGCGACCCACACTTTCACCATGCTAAGAGTGGGTTAAATAGAAAAAAACCCGACATTAGGCCACTTTTTGGCATTCGATCGGCGGATTAGAAACCGTTTTCGTCGATTGATTGATGGGTCTTCGGGAGTCGATGCGAACGCCAAGGTGATAAACTTCGCCGTTGTGTTGGAATGTGTTCTAGCCACCGGCGGATGTGGGGCGTTTTGAGCCGATAAAAACGTGGCGCTCCGCTCCAAGCATAAAAGAAAGCGGAAAAAGAACGGCAGAACCCACACACACTGTGTCTGCTTCTACAACCGAAACATGATTCTCCGTCTCATCGAATTGCCCTCATTATCTAAAAGAAAATTAAACCATCAGAATTCGTTACAGTTTCCAATCACGAAGCATCGGAAGACGATGCTTGGGTTTCAGGGTGCTGGAGGCGAGGCAGGCCCAGAGGAAGGCCTTCACCTGGAACGCTAGAACGGAGACGTCAAAACCAAGGCGAGGTCCACGCTCCGCACGGCCATTCGACGTGTTTTCGATGGAAAAGGTGACGAAGTGGAACAGCGTTTCTGCCTTTCTCCATGGCACCAATCTTTTTTTCGTCTGCCTTTCTTTTTCGAAGAACCTTTCACACTTTCGCACACACGTCGCACTCGGGATATTACACTTTTTTTACACCACAATGTTTGCAAATAACGAACAATGGGACTTCCAACACTCTTCACGACATTCCTCACCTTTTCACGACGACGTAATCACAACGGGAACGGGATATTGATATGGGATATCGGCACCGTATTGAACTGCACAAAAACACAATACCACACCGCGCAGAGAAGAAATTTCAGGTCCAACGTAAATTCCCAGCACGTTCGGAGCGAAAAAGAGTTGGAAAATTTTTGAAAGAAATCTCTGGCTGTTTCTCTGAGAATCCGTTGAACGTAACTTTGAAACTTTGAACCTGATGGCGAACCTGACTAAGCGAACGTGAGAAATATCCCGGTCTGTATTGGCCAATCACAAATCGCCGTTTATCTTAGCTCACTCGCGGTGGTGAGCGAACTCCAATTTGGGCAGTTTAACGACCGGTTGGACACGCAGGAAATACACATTCGATTTGAAATATCACCGTGACTTTGTGAATCAATCCTGTTTTCGCTTGCCATTTGAA